>NC_067417.1:31652694-31964057 GCF_009764475.1 Pristis pectinata | reverse complement strand
TATGGGGAATTTGGTGAAGCAGATGAAAGGGGTGCTGCTCTGGCAATTCAGTTCACCCTAGTGAGTTAATCCAGCATACCAAGGCATGGCAGAGCACCTCAGTACACTGAAATGCACATCCTGTGCCACATAGAAACTTACGTACATTTTCTATCCTGGACAACTATATGAGTGCAGGAAGTGTTGCCAGCTGTAGAAGCTCACCTTTTAGGGACAAAGGCAAGGAAAAAGAGGGAAGCTTATGTCAGACCTGAGAGCTTAACACAACAGAAAGCCTAGAAGAACACACAAAGTATGGGGATAAACTAAAAGGAAAAATTAGGAAAATAGAGGGTATGGAAAAAAAAAATGAATACTAGTCAGTAAATTCAAAGAAAATCCAAAGATGTTAACTCAGTAGATAAAGAGCAAGAGGTTAACTAAGGAAGAAATATGACATATTAGGGACCAAAAGGGTAACCCAAGTGTGGAAGTGGAGGACGTGGGCAAGGTTCTTAATAATTTGTAACTGATTTCACAATAAAGTGGAGTTAAAGAGGACGAGTGTAAAATACTGAATGTGATAGAAGTATAAAGGGTGCAGAATCTTTGAAAGTGAATAATTGGCAAGGCCTGGATGAAATACATTCCAGGCTGTTAAAGCAAGAGAGGAAATTACAGTGGGTCTGACCATTTCTCAATCCACACTGGCTGCAGGAGCAGTGTTAGTAGATTGGAGAATTGCTAAATTTAATCCGAGTTATGACCACTACCTGAAAAATGCTCTCCACTGATACTTGTTTTCCCCTTGCCCTGCTTCATTCCCCAACGTATAATGCAAGATTGAAACCCCATCCCCCAGCCACTTATTGGGCTTATTGCATTATGACTAAATAAAAGCTCTCTTAAATATTAATTCAGTACCTATATCTCATTTACACTGACCAGTTACAATCTGGTAATTAAAATCCCCCAAAATTAATAACCTGGTGTTGTTGCACTTCAGAAATTTACCTACAAATTTGTTCTTCCCTCTCGGATTTTTTTTAGGAACTATATTGCACCCACCATTTTGCTCTTCAGATCAACCTATCCAGCCTCATTTCATGATCCTTCTAACATGTCATCCCTTGTTATAGATGTGGTTATTTAAATAGAGAGGGATAAATCCAGTAAGTAGAGGCTAGTTAGATTAACTTCGATGGTGGCAAGTTATTGGAATGAATTCTGGGACTGTTCCAGTAGGCATCGATTAATCAGGAACAGCAGCACGAATTTCTTAAGGAAGACCCCATCTGATTAACTTGATTGAATTCTTTGTGGGGGAAACAAGGAGGGTTGAGAGCCATGCACTTGATGCCACCTACATGAATTTTCACAAGACTTTTGACAAAGCCCTATTTGGCAGGCTGGTCAAAATAAATTACATGAAGAGCTGTTTAAATTACAAGGGGGGAAAGGGTCACAAAACAGTTACAGAAACAGAATAAGGCGTTAAAGGTTAAGGACTCTACACTGGCCATCTCCCCTCTCAGTCCTGATGTAGGCTTTCAACATGAAACATCGACAATTCCTTTGCCCGCCCACAGATGCTGCTTGAGTTCCTCCAGCAGATTGTTGGTCTAAGAAAAAACCCATGGGACAAAGAAATTTGTTCTTAAATTCTCAGTAGCAGGAAGTAAAGGGTAATGATTCACAGTTGTCTCTCTGACTGGCAGGCTGTTATCAGTAGAATTCCATATTCCCTCTCTGTTGAGTATTTTAACCTCCATGCATCCTAAATTACAACTGAATTCCCTTGTTTTCAATAATTTACGCTAATGGTTTAGATTTACATGTAGGGGAGATGGTAAACTGGCCAAGTGGTTGACAGTGAGGAGGAAAGCTTTGGACAACAGGAGAATATTGACTGTCTGGTCAGTTGAGCATTAAAAGTGGCAAACTGAATTCAATCCAGAGAACTGTAAGGTCATCAATTTGGAGAGGTTCAGCAAAGCAAAGGAACACACAAATGGAAAGATATTGATGGAATGGAGGAACAAAGGACCTTGACATCCACAGATCCTTAAAAGGTGGTAGGACAAGTTAATAATGTGGCTAAAAAGATGCACAACCTGCTTTCCTTTATTAGCTAAGCACATGATGATAAGATTGGAGAGATTATACCAGAATTCTATATAATACTAGTTAAATTTGAGTACTGCATAAAGTTCTGGTCATGCTACAGGGGATGAAGATGATGTTACCAGGACAGAACATTTTAACAATGACAAAAGATTGAATAAGCTTGAAGTTTGTTTTCTATGATGCAGCTGTAGTACATACACAAGAAACGAAAACACTAAATGGCAAGTACATATTTCTCTTAGGAGAAGGGTCAAAAACTGAAGAGGCATTTAATTGAGATATGTGGTAGGATGAGCAGAGGAGATGAAGAACCACCATTTTCACATAGAAGCTGGCAGGGATCTGAAATTCATGGCCTGAGAGTACAGAGGTAGGGGCAGAGTGTACCTGAGGAGACTGTTACCCGCAGGGTTACAGACCTAGTGTTGAAAGATGGAATTGGCTGGTATCATGATGGACTGAATAACCTCCTCCAGCTTTGTGAATTTTCTCTGATGAGTATTTTAACCTCCATGCATCCTAAATTACAACTGAACTTTTATAGTCAGGCAGTTTAGAGTTCTAAATTTTTTTTTACCTCAGCAAATTTAAGATCACTGGTAATAAATGACCATTCAAGCAATTGCTGAATTGTAGGGACACCAACATCTTCATTTTTATCCATGAATATTTGGTAAAAGAAACAGTCTTGTACTTTTTGCCCTGCTGACCTATAAGGAAGCAAACAGAAAAAAATGATCACTACAAAAATGAAATCCTTTTTTGCATATCCTACAATTTAAATCAGAAAATAAACATATGATGACTGCTACTCTAATCACCAATTCCTATTGAGTTAAATGTACCTGAATGCCACAGGAGCATACCAATGTAGCTGTCAGCCCAGTACTATGTAAATATCTGCAGTTTTAGTAGTCTGGCCAAAATACCTGTGATTCTCAAGTGAAGATGGAATTCAACTCCATTATAACGTATGAAATTAGACAGTCCAACATTTACTCAACTGACTTTCTACAATGCCTGTACAATGTCATCACCACAAGAGGGATGAGAAATAGGTATAAAACAGCTACTCAGTTATACCTGGCCCAGGTACATTGCCTCATTGCAGAACTTATCTATATAATAAACTCTGAAAGGGGACACACAAGCAAGATTTCATTTCTGGTCCACCTCTGGTTTATCAAGGAAGGTGATATTTGCTGCTTTCCTTGATATCATTTCATATTCACAAAGTTGTGTTTGGAATACGAGGATTCTGATGCTGCGACAATCAGAAAATGGTGTTACATGTTAAAATCAGGATAATGTTCAACTTGGAAACTCCCAAGGCTATACAGTTCTTGCTCTATGGTCTCCTACACCAAGGACTAGAAGGCAAAAAACAAAAAAATGGTGGAAACACTCAGCACATCTGGCAGCAGATGTAGTAAGAGAAACAGCTGGTGTTTCAGGTGATAGATCCTTCATCAGAAAAAACAAGTTAATTTTCAGTAGCAGAGAAGGTGGGAGAGAGATGGACAGAACATAGGAAATATTTTTGATGGGGGAGACTACATGACTTCATGTGGCAATTAGAAGCACATTACACTTCTTCGTCTGTATAATCCATTGCTAACAGCAAGGCTATGGGACAGTGCCCACCAGGCTAGGCTATACTAACAGAGGGAAAAGCTCAGCCAAAACTTCAGATGGATAAGTGGCAGAAATGGTCAGTTATGATACTGACAGAAAGAAAGAATAAATTACCTCCTACATTCCACTGAGATGAAACCCTGCCTACCCAATCTCTCCTTATAATTACAGACCTCCATTCCAAACAATACCCTCGTGAATCTTCTCTGCCCTATTACTACCACATCCTTCCCGTAGTGTGGCAGCCAGAATTGGACACAATACTCCAAGTACAGTCTAACCAATGTATCGCACAATTGCAACATGACATCTTAACAATCTTATAATCAATGCCTTGGCCAATGAAGGCAAGCATACCAAATGCCTTTTTCACTACCTTATCCACCTGTACCCCCACTTTCAGGGAGTTATTGACTTGCACCCCAAAGTTTCTCTGTATATCAATGATCCTAAGGTCCCGACTATTTACAAAATGTGTCCTAACAAAATTTGACTTCCCAAAGTGTATTATCTCACACTTGTCTGCATTTAATTCCATCTTTCATTGCTCCACCCCACTTTCCAGTTCATCCATGTGCTGCTATATTTTCAGAAATAATATGTGAACATAATGGTTGGAATAAAAAGCCATTGACAGAGAAGTTGCACTATTTTCCAGGTTACCTCATGCCACTGGACCCATCAGGCTTCCGCCAGGTGGGAAAATTCAGTTTTAGCTAAATTGTCATTATGACTTTCAGGTATAATTTGTTTCTGAATAAGAGGGTCAATCATGCAAATAGGCCCAATATTATACTTGGATATCTATTACAACACTTCAATGAAATAACCAACAAGAGTGGCTCCTTTTGGGTGAAACTTTTGATCTGCCTTTCAAATTTCTTGCTACATTTGCCTATTGTTTAATGGTGACTACTTCATCAGGTACGTTTAGAAATTTGGAATATGAAAATACTACAGACAAGTACATTTATTTACCTTTCATAAAATATATCTGCATATAAGAACTGGATGAGAAAACTTCAATCAATATGCTGCTATCTTAGATAATGTAAATGATCAAAACACTGTTACGGACTCAGTGAAAGTCCCTTTAAGATAGAGAGCGTGTGTATGTGTGTGTGGGGCGTGCTTACGTCAATAGAAGATAAAGGACGTAATGACGTTGTTGAAGAAGTCAGAAGAAGAAGGAGAGAAGAGAGAGAGAGAAAGGGGAGAGACACCAGCCTGCTTGTTTTCTCTATCGATGGATGAGAAACTATAACTGTGTCTGCCACTGAAATCCATGTATGGAAGTTGGAAGTAATCTGGTGGAGTTCACTTTGTTGCTGACCTGTAGAAGGAAACAGGTATTTGTGTGTGGACGACCACGATTCGGATGCTTTTCGGGGTGAGGAAGTCACTACCGAGTAAACACTGGAGTGTCGCTTGGGTTCCATCGTGGAACATTTGGATTTCGTATTTACTCTCTCTCTGTTTTTCTACATCTACGTCTTATCTTCAGACAACGGTGGTTGTTGAAGAAGCCCTTGCTCATGTTTCACCTTATGGCTTGCGGAACTGAACTTTAAGAACCATTCCGGAACTTGGAGTTTGGGACTTTGTCACACACACACACGACGAGTTTAGTTTTGGGGTTAACGTTCGAGGTTTAACATTTTTGAATTCTAACATACTAACATTTTTACTTTTATTTTACGTATTATCATAAGTAGTAATTAACAAAATAGTTTTTAAACACTGAATCATGCTCAGTGTGTTTCTTTTGTTGCTGGTTCGTGACAACACTAAGATTTTTTCTGTCCTTAGCAACTCAGGCCTAATTTAGGCCTAATCAGTGCAGCCCAAACTTCTGTATCAAATACAACTTAAACTGTGGGTGAATGAGTGCCAAAGCAGAAACACGTGCATAATGAAGATTCTAAAATCTGGTACTGATAAAAATTTGCTTACCTGATTTTTAACAAAGGTTCCACTTTTAATATATGGTGAAACAAAATGTTGAGAAATTCTTCTGGATCTACAAAGTACATGTTGCAAAGTAGGTTAGGTAGTCAAAACATATGAATGCAGAAAAATTAGGATTTAATTGGCATTTACGAATGCAGTTAGATTCAGATATTCAGCAAATACATATCAGTATTTACCCAAATGACCTTCATTTAAATGTTCTAAAAACTCCCAAAGTCACCTGCAAGGTATAAATTTCCATATTTTCTTTCAACAGAGGAGGCCACCATTCATGCCGAGTCACAGAGTAATCCCATTTCCCCACTAATTTTCCTTGACCTATTTTCCACACATTCCCATTCCACTTACACTAGGGCCAATTGACAGTGGACAATGAACCTACCAACCCACACATCTATGGCACGTGGCAAGAAGTCAGAGCATTCAAAGGAAATCCACACAGTTACAGGAAGAAGGTGAAAACTCTACACAGACAGGACTGGAGATCAGGACTGAACCCAGGTCACTGGAGCTATTAAGCAGCAGCTCTTTAGGCTGTTCCACTGTGCTGTAATCTTTCATGGGCTGGGCTGAGTGGAGTAGTCCATATATATCTAGGGCAACTTAAATCTAATCTTGACTTGGATGGAATTAAATTACAAATGTCTCAACCTAGCGCCCTGCGAATAAATTCAAAGCACAAAGCGGCAAAATTACATTGCACAACAGGAGGAACTCTGAGATTGAGACTAAGCCACAAGGTTGCAGATAAATCATGAGAATTTTACTGTAGGTCTGACTACAGTGACTGGAACATGGTAGATGCAAAATGTGTTTGTGAAACAAAAATCCCATTGGTCATAAAAGGATATTGAAAAGTCTACAATCGCCTGTGAATGAGGAACAGATAGGAAATATTTTCAATGATAATATATTGTTGAATCATAATCGTTGAACTATAATGCATCTTTGATTAAGACACAAGGAAATATTTTCAAAGATAATAGCAGAATCATGATGAAATGTATAAAATGTTACATAGTAGCTTCATAATAGTTTAACAAACTATTTAAAATATCGTGAAGCTCTTGCCTAATGAAAAAATATTTATAGAATCCAAGAATGCTACAATACAGAGACAGCCCTTTGAATATGTCACCCATTTTAAAAGGCAGAGAATACAACTAAATGAAACTTTAATGAATTCCACACTGAATTTCCTCTTCTTCCATTTTGAACTGAAACCATATACCCACACACACACACCAAAATACAAAGTCGGCACACCTTTCTCTTCTGAAGTAAATCCTGAAGCTGCCTCAACCTTTTCAAGAATTCTTCGAAGTTTCATTATTTTGGTAGCAGATACATAACCATGACTGGAAGAGAGAAGAGTAGTTTTCTAGTATCAATGAATGAGAGCAGCACGTCATACATCATAGCCACAAGAAAAAAGTTTTCACGATAAGCAAATGGAGGAATTTAAAATTGAGGGATATGTGGGAGGAAGGGATTAGAGAGTCTTGATTAGATAGTCTTAGGCGAGGTTTAAAGGTCAGCACAACATTGTGGGCCGAAGGGCCTGTATTGTGCTGTACTGTTCTAACTAATCCAAATACTACACCTACACAATTTTCAACAATGGAGTAAGTTTAAAATCATTTGAAAATTTAGAAATCGCATTCCCTGACAGAAACTTTCACTCTACTAAATATGTTTTTATACTTTAGAAAAGTACAAAATATTTCTAAGTCAACTTTCCTCAGAAATTTGCATTTTCTTTTGGCTCCATATTACTTCAAGACACTGGTTTTCCTAGACACCCAATTCTGTTTTAAACTTCAATTATTTCTGAAATGCAAAATAATTCAACTTTTTTTTTATAAATATGTATTAAGTTTAAGTTACATGAAAACACATTGTACTTACTTTCTCAAAGGATTGACTATTTCTGTCCTTAACAAATCTTGTGTTTCAGTATAAAATTCAACATCATCCTTTTCTTTAGGCCTAAGTAATACAGTATCCAACACAGAGCTAAAAGCGAACATACTGTGGAGAAAGTATATTAAATCATGAGGAAATGTTTACAGTTATATCATTAAATATAAACCTGGTCAACTGTTTCAGCTACGAACGTGTCACGTATTACCAAGATATATCTATTCCCATATCAACCCTGTAACATACAATAATCAGTAATTATGCCTTCGTCCACTCCATCCCAGTGTTCTTTGGTTAATGTCCTTCCAATCCTAGGATCAGTACAGAGGAATTGGATGATGACAATGAAGAAGTCATATTTTACCATTTAGACTCAGAATGAGAAATTGGGTAAGGAGGAAGTTATTGTTCAAGTTCAGAACCACACACAGCAATGTAATTGCACATGCTTACCAGAACAAAGTGGAGTCCAAATAACAGGAATTGTAATGGCCTTGAATGCCTTTTTTCTTCCCAACCATAATGGCTAGGCCTTCCTTCTCCATTTTAGGCGGGGTATTTTCTTTAACTACTTCACTTCGGTATCCTCCAAATGCTAAAACCAAAATAACCAATTTTTTTCTGCATTACTGATTAAGAAGAAATGCATAGCATGGAACTTAGTGGCTTTGAAAAACAATTTAGTATGTAGTTACACTAAATGACCATAAAACTTTACCTAATTACAAATATTATTCATACCAAAATTCAAATAAAACATGCAACTATTTGTATAAAAACACATTAACTGTTGGGGATAATTTAAAGTAAAGGTGTAATGTTAATTAAATTGAGCGGGCTTTTATCAGTGCTACAGGACAAAACCTCAGATAAAACAGCAATCTTTTTTTTAAATTGACTATATGCTGCAATGTTATATTACTATCATGATTACAAATCATAAGAGGTGCAAATCAGACAGGCAAAACCAAATCCACATTTTAAAGTTCTGCAAATTTAAAATAACAGAATGCTTAAAGAGGATCAATACTAAAGTTCTGGGAAAGAGCAGCAAAAAGGACAATGATTTTGTTTTGCTTGTCAACTGGGATGGCACCATATTTAGGAACATACAAAACAAGCAAGTGTAGTCTCAAGGGTTTACCTTAATTGTCAAAGTTTAAAATTGCTAAGGAGATCAGCAAGAACCACAGATTTTGAGCCCCAAGTGTTCAGGTGTACTGCAGGAGTTCAATCCAATTGAACTGCATAGTTTGACAAGGCAAAATACAAGCAAGCCACCTGTTTACCCACTCCAAAGAGCCCAGATTAGAAAGTCATTTACCTGAAATGTTAACTGTTTGTCTCCATGATGCTCCCTGACCTGCTGAGTACTCCAGCATTTTCTGTTTGTTATTTCACTCCAGACAGGATCGCAAGTGCCCTGGAATTTTCTGCAAGTGATGTCACTCACAATTGCTGCCCTCTAAACCACAAGGACTAAGACAATGCCTGCACCTACAGTATATGGAGCACATCTTCCAGTAGCAACATGGCCCACAAAGAGGGCAATGACCTCATCAGTAAACTTTGAAATGACAGACATCACCTACAGAAGCAATTTGACAGCTGGCCAAGCTGCCAACCAACCAACTCCCTTTCCCCACTACTCTGCTGGTTTACTGGCTATCAAAAATATCAAACACTTTGAATGCATGAAACATTCAGAAACATGCAAAAACATGAAAAACAATTTAAAACATCAGAAAAGACTCATTGCAAGCTGCTCTTTGCAGATCCACTCACTACTTCTATTAATGATCATTCTACTCTTTTAAATCTATATTCTAGTCTCTCAGAAAACCTTGTAACTCAATGCACTGTGTAATGAATTGATCTGTATGAACAGTATGCAAGACAAGTTTTTCCACTGTATCTCGGTATATGTGACAATAATAAACCAAGTTAATTTAATTTATTTTATTAATTTAAATTTAGTTAACAGAGAGTAAATGAAGATGTTGAACACATTACCAGTCTAACCTGATGTGGATTCATTGAGCAAATTTCCATATGGAACTATTGAGAAACAGCTGGAAGCTGGCACTCTGCTGCTGGATTCCATAGGAAGTCAAGAAGAATGATACAAAGAAAATGACAGCAGTGAGGACTTTTCAGGAGGTTCAGGACTTCTGTATTTGCCACACTTATCCTACAGTGTCCAACTTCCTTTCAGTTATTAAATATCCAAGTCCATTGACATAATATGATATTATCTACATTCAATGCAAGGTGACAGACAGTCTTAACTTCAGAGGCGTGTCAGCAAATCGATAATGATACCAAATCACATAGCAGATTAGGCTGGATGGATAGATTTTAAAGGACAGTCTTAAAGATAAAAGAGTGAGAGATAGAAGTGTTAAGGTAGAAAACTCCAGAGCTTAGGGTCTTGGCAGCTGAAGCTACTTTTTTACCAATGGTGGAGCAATTAAATTCAGGAATGATCAAGTGACAAGAAGCAGAGAAACAAGGCAGCTGAGGAACATCAAACTGGAAGAAATTACAAGCACAGAGAGGGCAAACAGACCATAAAAGGATTATGTAAGAATTTTGAGAATGAGATATTGTTCGACTTGGGAGTCAACATGAGTTAGCAAGCATGGGGTGATGGTTAATTGGAACTTGGTACGAACTAGGACAGAGAGCAGAGTTTTAATGACTTCACATTTACAAAGAGGAAGCCAACCAGGAGTGTATTTGAACAGTAACATCTGGGGAGTACAAGGGCATGGATGACGACTTCAGCAAAAACTGACTTAAACAAAGGAAAGCCTTGGGCAATAGAAATAGCCTTGGGTTATAGAAATAGGAATTGCTCATGATGGGTCAGATATGTGATCTGAAGCTCATCTGGGATGAAGTGTTACAAGCAGCCTGTTGCCAAGAAGGAGGATGGAGTCAACAGGTAGGTAACTGAGACCATCTTGAGTACCGATCAACCATTTAGTTTGAATCATCACTTGCGGGACATCGGTATATAATCATGGATGCCACAAAACTGTTGTTCTCTGCAGAAAAAGCAGTGATAGGTGAAAGAAACCCCTTCTTCCTGACAATTTTATTTTTTTTAAACCAAAGATCTTTCATTCAATCCTGAATAATACAAGTGGGAAAGGAAATTCTTCTGTTGCCTAGGTTTTCCAAATAATTTAGTAAACTTTAGCTAAAGTACTGTTTTAACACCAAAGCATCAATATTTAATTAGTATTTTTTGTTTATTGAACTTCAAAAGAAAAGCAAAATTTCTTAAGAAGAACTCCTTTCATCCCAGCCACAAAGGAATGCACTTAGGTGGCAAGTGACCTCTACCAACACTCTCCGGTATTTATACGAATCAACAATTTGTTGACTCAATCTCCTGAGCAATAAATTTGAAATCCCTCCATTTAGCTTTGCATTAACAAAATTTCAATCCTAGGAGCATTTGATTCCATATCCTAGTTGTCTTTAAAATGCACCAATTCTACCAAATGTAAATGGAGCATAGTAATTCTTTCAAAAAAAGCATTCTGAGAATAAGTAACCGGGAGGGAGAAATATGGCCATCAGTGGGTTAATAAATTACACAAAAGGAGAAAAGGAACAAGTGTGAATGTAACCCTAGGTTCTAGGAATTTTTGTTTTAAGGATCTATCCTCTGTTCTCTGCTTTCACAAGAAACTTATATGCAAGGAGAGTTCTACAACAGCAAGCAACAGCACTCTAACCTTAAAAGCAAAATTCTATTTTTGTAATAACGACACTTCTCCCCATTATAATTGTTTTAAGAATTCAGCTTTTCCATTCAAAACTACACTTAGCCGTTTGAAGTTATTCAGCACTCATTTATCAAGAATTCATAAAATCTGTTAATTTTTCTGAGAACATTGTGTGTACCCAAAGCAGAATGATTATACACCCAACATAAAATCATGCAGATGTACAAGATTGAAACGGAAGTTTTCCACAATTTCCATTCTCTACAGAGCAGCTCTCCAGTTCCACTCACTCCCAACTTTATTTTAAGCTTTGCAATTTTTTCTCCACATTTTTTTTAATCCAATTCCCCCTTGGAAGCCACAACAGAACCTGCTTTCACCACATTTACAAAGAGAGCATTTCTGATTCCAACCACACAATGCAAAAATCAAAATTCTCATTCCATTTTTCATTCTCTTCCTCTTTATTTTGTCCATGAACTTTAATCCTCAACCTCTCCACCAAATGGAACAACCTCCCATTATCCACTCTGTCCAGACCCTTCTTCATTTTATATACTTCTATCAAATCTCCCCTCAGCCTCTTGTTAAAATAAAACATTTCCAGTCTCTCTAATCTATTCTTGTATCTGTAGTTCCGCATACCAGGAACCTTTGTGGCAAATTTTTCCTGGACCCCCTCCAATGCTGTCACATCCTTCCTGTAATAAGGCCAACAGAATTGAACACAATATTCCAGCTGAGGCCAGATCACTATTTTATAAAGATTTGCCTTAACTTCCCTTCTTCTATATTCTATTGATAAAGCCCACAATTGTGTACATGCCTTGTTAACTGCTTTTATGAATAATATATTCAAAATATAGCATTAGCCAAGCTATTCCTCTGTCATTCACGTGCTATCAATAATCTTGTAGTGGGGGTACAGTCAGCGACACTCAAATTGAAGTTTACACAAGCCAAGCTGCATCAGACACAAGCCCACAACCAATGTGGCACCATCAAACCATCAAAAAATATCCTTCTCCTGCAAGCATCAATGCACAATGGGATACAACTCAGAAGGAACAACAGCCCAGGGAAGATATAGAGGAATATTTTCCTGTGGATATAAAATTCTTCCAGTGGGCTATATTGATTTGATTTTAACTTTGCAGAACAAATACTTCCAATTCTTCAAGTTTCTCCACAGCACATGCCTCACTGACCCCCATATGTTATTGATTCCTGCTGTTAACTCGATCAGTATTTTTCCCTCATGGCTTTCATTTACAAATGGTAACTTCAAAGATTTGTTACAATGCACCACAATATTTGTGGCCAATTTAAGTCACCAGTTTTTTTTTTAAAAATCGCTCCCCAAACACTTCTTTAAAAAATCTACAAAACTGAAATACTGTGGATGCTTGACATGAAATAAAAACAAAGTGCTAATAATACCCAATAGGTCACTGAGCATCAAAGGTAATAAAAGCTGAGTTAACATTACAAGTCATTGACATTTCAACAGAACTTCAAACACCCATCTTATTTTCAGTAATGATCACTTTAATTTCTTGTATCCTTTCAATCTTGCTTAATCAGTTAATCGTTTCTGTTTCTGTCAGGTAACTGATTTAATTCTAAGTATTTACCACATTTTAATCTGTTGCAAATTTCATCAATTTCCTAAAGTTGGGTAATAAGTGGGGAAGTGGAAAAATTGATCTCTTACAGTTAAAAATTTAATTCATATCATCAACTGACCCTTGTGACAAGCAGCTGCATCAAAAATAGTCAGGAAAATTGACCTGAATCATTAAGAGAACAAGTGGCATTATAGAAAGCATACGGAAAAGAAATCTTGACTAGAAATGTCCAAAGAAATATGAAAGACTCATACAATGGAAAGGCAAAATTATATCCAAAAAACAATACCAATTGAATTGCATCTTTCAATTTGATTGGAGTGATGAGGCAATGATGTAAATCTTGAATCAGGCCGGCAGCTTTTAAGCTTTACAAATAATGCCTTCTTTGATGCACATGCAAAGTAACGTACTCCCTTGAAAGTACCATCCGTACAGCCTGCACTTTCTTCTTCCTGAATAAAGACAAGAATATAGACCTATCATTCTAAATCTAAAAGCATCAACAGCTCTATTCTTACAAGTGTGAGAAATGTACTTAATAACTGCCTGCAATCCATTTTTTAGTGTCTGATGGAATTCTCATCAATTAGGTTTATAAAGATGGGTAAGTTTGCCAGCTGTTGATCAATGAAAAGTCTTACCTCTCAGTCAGATGGTTGTGAATCTAAGTCTCACTCTAGAGTCTTGAGCAAAAAAAAATCTAGACTGACATTCCAATGCAGTATTTTGGAGTATTACATTGATAAAGAAGCCATTTTCCAGATGCAACATGAAGCCAAAACTCCTCAATGCAAATTCCAGGTAGACATAAAAGATCCTATGGTTCTAAGCCCCAGAGAGTTCTCCTGTTTTGGCCATTTGTTTTATCCCTTTGCTAACTAGTCTTTATCAGATTGCTATTTGTGAACTGACTACCATGCTTCCCTACATTACAACAATACCATAATTTTTAAAAAGGGACTTAATTGGCTGCACAGTAGATGGTAACATCCTAATATAGTTGATGCAATATAATTAAATTCACTCTCTCTCTAGATGGGTGATACTTAAACAATGGCTTATCACCTCAGTGATCTGTGCATTAAATTCAGTGCATACACATTAATTAAACAGACTCCCCTTTATCTTCTACAATTCTGCACAAAATGTATTTCAATGGTCAATTCAATACCCAACCGAAAATCAATAATTTTGTTTTAATGGGTAGCACCACTGCCAGAGCCCATATAAATATGGCAAGTTTAAAGGAAGATGCCATCTCATTAGGAAATGCTCAGCAGACAAGACACAAGAGCGGCACATAATCAACCAAGATTTTTAATGCATCCACCCTTGTTATACAATATTGAACAGTAGATTATTAGAAAGCAATCAAGGTCAGAGCAAAATCTAAAAATGTCTGTTTTATAAATACTGGGTTTACAATGAAGATAACCAAAGCACTAAACATGGTTCAAAAGCAGGAACTTAATAAGGAAATAGAATGGTATGCACAGATGTTCATTTCGTTTAAAATTACCACTCCTCACTCAACCTAGAAGCAAAAGTAAATTTCATCTGCCAACAAGAAAAAAAGAGAATTTTCCCTCTCAGATAAGTAGATGATAACCAACAAACAGATTAAAATAAGACAGCCCAGTGATGTTGCCTAAATTATTAAATACAGAGAGTGCAAAGATTCTAGAAAAAATTCTTAAAGCAAACAATCACCATGCTTTTCCTGGTTAAATACCAATTTTCTAAAGCAAGCCAAGCAAAGTTTTTAAAAATATGCTTGAAGAAAAATCAGCTGGACGAATTTTAAGTGACTTGACAACTGGTGATCTCTGAACGAGCTCAAGCAGATGTACAAATCTGAGACATGCCAGAGAACATATACCACCGGATTTGCCCTCCCACTTCACCCGTCTTGTCATCGAGTCCAACAACAGTGCACACTCATGCTAAGAGAGGGGCAAGATGCATTTTGCATTCATCCCGAGTTTTAAGCCAGGGATGAATGGCATGTGAGTGGAGTCACTGTCCCTCTGGAAAAAGGCAAGCGCCAGTCACTTTTAATTATCTTCTAATACTTTAGAAAATAAATTTAAATACCTTATTTTTGACTGGCTTTTAAATGTCCCTGATCATCACAGAAATTACAAAAACAGTTCAAAGCCCTTTGACAGTGGAGAGCTGTCAAGAGCCATCACTTCAAGTTCCAGAGCAAAATCCAATGCCCAAAACCTACTCACTACTTGGAACCCATTTTACCTTGCAGGATGCCTCTTGGGTGCAGAGGGTCAGTTTGTTCAATCCTTGCAAGGTAGCAGATCCAGGCAGTGGGCTAGGTTGAACATAATCTGGCTCACTAATTTTACCTTCAGCTTTATTTCCATTCTACTTACAAGTTCAAGTCCAGCTATCTGCTCATTAACCCCAAGAGGCTGACCAATCCACCGAATTACTCCATACAGAGGAGGATTTTCCTTTACTTGTACCAATGAACCCTCTTCCAAACTGGGTTGTTCTTTGCTTGGCACTCTAACTACTTCAGTATCTTGATTTGCACTGGTATTCACATCCATCATTACTGATTGAACTGACAAAGAAAGTGGATGGCCAATGCTTCCATTTACACTTGGCTTTTTGGTGAGGCTGAAGGGCAATGAATGGAATTTGTTTTCATTTGAAAGTGAGGCTTGAAGTGATGATGTGGGTGGTGATTGACTCAAGTTTGATTGCGTATCTACTAGTGATTTTGCTGCATCTTCACCTCCTAAAAAGATAAAAAGTACATTGTGACATAATTATTTTTTTCAATAAAACAATGAAGTAATGGAGCAATTGTGAAATATGATTGTTTTAATGTGAATCAATATTAAACTCATCTGTTGTAGTGAAGAATATGTGAATAATTGAATTATATCAACTGTAAGTACGACAATACCTCCAACTGCCTGAATAAAAACCCAGAGATAACAGAAAGGTCGGTAATTTAAGGTGACAGTACAAAAGAACCAGAGGGAGCACAACACAAAAAAAATTTATAATTAGTTAATATGATCTGGAATGCACCGTTGGAACAGATGGTGAAAGTAAATTCAATAACAGCCTTCACAAAAGTGAATAGGAAAGTACTTCAAAAATTTTTGAAAGATATGATTCTGTGAAAATGACTGTCTGATTTAAAAGACAATCCGCCCAAATTTTGGCAGGTGCCCTGATTAAAAATGGCTATGCAGGGTTGACTAGGCCAGGTGTACTTCTGTCAGGGCAGCTGCCCAAGTTAATACCTGATTATCCACCTGTATCTTTATTCATCACTGTTTTTTGCAGCATTGGGATACAGCACAAGTAGCTTGCTTGGCCAGTTAAAGATCCTCTTTGGTGTGAATCTGGAAACATAGCTGAACTAGACCCAAGCAGTGAAGAACAGATTTCCTCCCTAGAGAATATTAGTGAATCAGCTAAGTTTTCCAAACTGGTCTTTATGATCCTTACTGAAAATGCATTTTATTTCAGATTTACTTCACTAAATAACGTTAAATTTCCCAGCTGGCATGACAGAATTAAACTTTTCTCCAGATCATTGGAACAGACCTCTGGATTTCTAGTCTAGTAACATTAAAAAAAAGAAAATGCTGGAAACACTCAAAAGGTCAAGCAGCATCTGTGAAAAGAGAAACAGTTAATGTTTCAATTCTGATGAAGGGTCCCATACCTGAAATGTTAACTGTTTCGCTTTCACAGATGCTGCCTGACTTGCTGAGCATTTGCAGCATTTTCTGCTTTTACTTCCAATTTCCAGTGTCTGTAGTTCTTTTGATTTACAATATAAAATGTATGCTATTATGTTATTTTGCAAGACTAACAAATTTTACATTTGTGATTGACATTTACGAACATGTTGTTACCAGCACTAACTATTGTGCTACCGTACAGCCCATTGTACAGACAAAATCTGGTAATTCTTTGTTTATTACCTTCGTCAATATACCATGTACTTTTGGATTTTGTTTGTGGATCAACTGATGTGCCATTTAATGTACAACGTAATTCTGATCGGCTCCGATTATGACCTGGAGGTTTTCCAGATTGTGAAACAAGCCCTGTTGATGACAATGTTAAGTTCTGTATTAAAGATCAGAGCATTTATGATTCTGGGTAACATGTAGAACAATAAATAAAATCAATAAAGGTTTACTTGAAATGTCGCCTGACATTGGAAGGCAGAAGGTAGAAAACTGTCAAAAGTGGAAAGAAGGATAAAAATATACTGAAGCCATTCATTATAATAACACATATGAACAAAACATAATTTTATAGCTTTTGCCAAATATAGAAAAAAATGAAAATGATACGTTAAGAAAACATCACAATTTTATTTGGATGCTTATGTCAGTTGATTGAGTAATGCATCAAATACAACTGATTTGATAGGCTAATTTCATATGGTTTCCGAGTATAGATCTGTTGATTCATTTTTAAAAAACAGAGCCAGCAATTCACCTACTATTAACACTTATGCACCAGTAAACCATTTTTTTTGGAAAATAAATCGAACATCTTCTAAATGAGTTGTGCATAATTTTCTGAAGTAACAAGGTAATTACAAAACAGCACCCATTCAGATCATCTCAATTTATTCATCAAGACCACCCTTAAGAGCAACCTAACACAGCATTCAATCAAACCAAACTCTGACGGTTCATGCAAATCGTGATTTAAAATGCAAAACTGCCATTTAGACAATGCATTCCAAGAAGGGCCCAAGTCTGATCCACCATCTTTGAATTGCAAACAGTACACTACAGTTAGTGTTTGTGCTAGTGAGGGAATAAGAAATTAAGATTTCCTGCTCCTGAATCCTATTCTATTGGCACAACATGTACCCAACTCAGATAAACCACGTTCAGGCTTACCTGTAATGCCTGGAGAACTATCTGTCAAGGTTCATACATGAAGTATGGTCAAGATAAAAGACCAAAGGATTCTTGTCACCAGTGGATTGCACCCTAGCAAGGGACCAATGGCATTAAGGCTGGTGTAAAATTGGCATGGGAAAAGACACTTAAGACAACTATCAATGCACCAAAAAGCCATACTTTTGTCTCTTTCAAATTCCCCATTCAATATACAAACATATGAATTAGGAGTAGGTAATCCCTCAAATCTACTCTACTATTCAGTAAGATCATGGCTGATATGATTGTAGGCTAATCTCTGCATTCCCACCTGCCTGTGTTACCTTTCACCCTCTTGTTTAATCTAC
This sequence comes from Pristis pectinata, assembly GCF_009764475.1. NCBI lineage: Eukaryota > Metazoa > Chordata > Chondrichthyes > Rhinopristiformes > Pristidae > Pristis > Pristis pectinata. Next base: position 31,945,797 of record NC_067417.1, on the reverse strand, counting down.
ACTCTGTCTATCTCAGCCTTAAAAATATTCAAAGACCCTGCTTCCATTGCCCTTTGAGGAAAATAGTTCCAAAAACATACAACCCTCTGAAAGATAAAAATTTCACCTTATCGGTCTTAAATAAGCGACTCCTTATTTTTAAAGTGACCCGTTCTAGATTTTCTCGCACAAGGAAACATCTTCTCCATATCCACCCTGTCAAAACCCCCTAGGATCTTATACATTCCAATCAAGTCCCCTCTCACTCTTCTAAACTTCAGTGGATACAAGCCTAATCTGTCCAACCCTTCCTCCAAAGACAATCCACACATTCCAGGTACTAGTCTAGTAGAAATCTGATGAACTGTTTCCAATGCATTTGTATCCTTCCTGCAGACAGAAGACCAGTAGTGTACACAGTGAAGGAAAGTGGGTCTCACCAACGCTCTTTATAACTGAAGCCTAACCTCCTTACTTTTTTGTTGAATTTCCATTAGGATAAATGATAACAATCCGTTAGCTTATTTTCAATTCAAGAACATTTTCATAGTAATCAATTTAAAATACAGTAAAAACTTCAATAATCCAGCATACTCAGGACATCGATGGTGCCAAAATAGTGGGTTTTCCGGTCAATTAGATGTTATTTCCCATTAATACCCAACAATATTTTTTAAAATTAGTTTTGTTTTGAACATTGCACACTATTTTGGAGTGAACCTGCTGAGTTTAAAGGGCAAGTGCCCAACGAGCCAGTCACTACCTGAAACATTGCTGAACCATTGGGATTTCCAGATGATTGGACAGTGGATTATTAGAGTTTTACTGTAATATTAATTTTTGCTTTATAGTCCAAAATGCCACTAAATCAAACCCCATTAAGACAGAATCATAGATATTTGGATATAGCAGCCTTTCCATCTGTCATGTCCATGCCACATGAAAAGGAGCTGTATAATCTTATCTGACCAAAGCAGCCAACCTGTAAGCTTTGCATGTTTGGGCACATGCGTTGTTAAATGTGATAGTGGGTTTTAAGGCAGAGTTTCAGATCTCCACCACTGTCCATGGGAAAAAGAAATTATTTACCCTCTAAATTTACTAATTACCCAAAACATATGCCACTTATTATTGAGCTTTAAGGGAAATAAGTCCTTCCTATCCACTACTTAGATACCATAATTTTTTTGTATATAAAACTGAATCGCCCCTCAGCTTCATTTGTCATGCTATTTAGAGGAGGATCATGGTGTGGAATACAACAGAAAACTTTTCATACCTTTATTCTTTGATCTGTTATTTATATTTGAAGAGATCTTTTCATTACATGCTCTTGATTCAAAGCCTTGTTTCAACGGTCTTGATTCTGAAGTATCTGCAAAATTGCACAGAACAGCAAGCATCTTCAACACAGGCTCTTGTTTTTTTTTTATTTCAAATTACCTGCAGTTGCATTTCTGTTTTCCATCCCATGGCTGTGTGTCTGCTGAGAGTTTAGGTCAAGGCAAAAAAACTCAGCTCTCTCCTCTAATAGAAATAACATGCTTGGGCCTACAACTTCAGTTAAATCACCAAACAACTCATTACATAGAAATAATGAATACAATTTTAAAATTCCTGTTTTAAGTGCATAAAGCAATGTTGTGAAAGGATATTTCTGATTTTTCTTTGTACAATTTGTATTTCAATCCTTTCCAAGGGTTTCAAGACAAAATAGTGCATTTTAAACATTGCCCTACAACAACTCAGGAACTAAACTTCCAGAATTTAGCCATAGGACCAAGCCTCAGGGGAAATTTCCAAACTCAGACTACAAGCAGAACAGCAATGATTTACATTGAGTATGAGTACATTGGGAGGTGGAAGAAGGAAAAAAAACAATAAAACATCCTCTGGCCTTTCATGAAATTATGTATTTTCATAAAACATTTTATTTTCAGGCTAAAAATGAATTGTTGATCCTGGCACATATCCATCATAGTATCATAGACCATTGCACTCTTATTCAGTCCCAATAATGTATCTCAGGTCTAGGATCTACGGCAGTGATATTCTTTCTCATTTTTGCTGTATCAGCACTGAAATAGATTCCAAGTTATCTGAAAACTGGATAATTTGCTATTAAAGCAAATAATTTGTCTGGTTAAGTACAGGCATCTTTTTTCCAGAATGGTACAGTTTTATTAAACTCCATGCAATGCATTGCTTTCAACTATGTGCAATTATTTTTAAGTTCAATTGCAAAAGAAAAATTGCAGGGAATTTCAGCAATTTAGTTGGTTAATTTCATGTGACAGTTGCAGCCTCCAAAGTGAAAATTGAATAATTTGATTGGATAGTTTGAAGTTTCTTTATAAATGATTGGCAGCTGTCATGAATTGGCCAGAGTTTTTTTTTAGCTCCTTCCAAGTTTAATCAACAGGTAGCAGAAGCAAACAACTGTTAATTTAAGACATGGTAGTTTTTGCCAAAATCATGAAATTTTACTCCAATGGATAAATGCATCAGAAGCAAAATATTTAATAATAGATATTTTCCAGTGTACTTTAGGACACAAGTTATCATTCATATTAACAGCCTTTCCTTAGTAATAATTTATAAATTATATTTTGTCTTTATGTTGTAATAGTCGCCAATATTGATCAGCTTTTCTGTTTATGTTGTTTGGTTTATATGAATATTACCATCAGGAACTCACAATTTCACTGTCAACCAAGTTACATTTTGAGCAGTATTAGAATCCTAAGATCATGACTAGATTAGCCTTTCAAGACCGTTCCACCAGTCAGTTAAATCATGGCCAATCTGTATCATTAGTCCATCTACCTCTCTATATTCCACATTCCTTAATATCCAAGTCGAACAAAAATCTATGAATCTCAGTTCATATTGACCCCAACAGGTTACTGGGAGTTACAGATTTACTGCACTTGCATTTTAGAGATATCACCTCTAAAAGGCTTATCTTTAATGTTTAGATTTTACCCCCTTATAAAACACTTCCATCAGACAAAACAGTTTCTCTTTACCTTCCAAATAATTTTATCATACAAAATCTCTCTCAGTCCTTATTCTCAATTATTAGAGGTCAAAAGTGTTCAAAAGGGGACTGACGTGAACATTCTATTTTTAATTTCTTTCCTGTATTTAGTTTCTGTCTTTTTCTTTGGGGAAGGTACATCTGAAACTTGTCAATACATACATGAAAGACCCTCTGCCTTCAGATATCAATTGTGTCATCTGTGAAAACAGATTGGTTGCAAATATTGTACTGACCTAAATACAGGGTTAAAAGGATAGAGCTCTGTGACATCACAAAGAACGTTACTATGCATACTAATGCTTCAGCAACACCAATCTTAAACAACTGCATGCAGCTTTAAACCCTTGTGTATACTGCATGGAAACACTATCTAAATGATTTCAAAAATACACATGTCAATAATTCAAAGCAAAAACAAAATATTAAGGGCAAGAAACAAACAGCCAGAGGAACTCAGTGGGTTGAGCATCAGGACTGATGCAAGGTCTCAACCCAAAATGTCAGCTATCCCTTTGCCTCCACAGATGCTGTTCGACTTGCTGAGTTCCTCCTGCAGTTTGTTTTTTGCTCCAGACTATAGCATCTGCAATCTCTTGCAATTACAAAATACTAAGAGTTTGTTTTAACATATTAGGATAAATAATTTGTATGTTTTATTCATCTGTTTTTTAGGATGTGGACATTGCTGGCAAGACCAGCATTTATTGCTCATCTTCAATTCTACTTGTGAAGATGGTGATGAACTAACTTCTTGAATCACTTCTGGTGAAAGTATTCCCACAATGCTGGTGGGTAGGAAGTTTCAGGATTTATAACCAGTCATGAAGAAGGAATAGTTGCAAGTCAGATTGCATTCAACTTGTAGAACCTGCAGGTCATGGTGTTGCCTTGTGCCTGCTACCCTTATCGTTCTTGGCGGTAGAGGTTGCAAGATTAGGAGGTGGCATTGGAGAAGCATAGATGAGTACTTGCAGCACATTGTGCAGCCACTGCACTCACAACACTCACTGCATGCTGCCAATGGAGGGACTGATTGTTTAAGTTGGGATGTCATTCCAATGAATTGCTTTGCCTTGGATAATATTGAGCCTCTTGTGCATTGCTGGGGCTACACTCATCCAGGCAAAGTGGACCATCACTGGCTTATGCCTGGTAGCCATCATATTTAGATCAGAACTCATGGAATGTTAAAAGAAAGATTTCTTCCAACAAAACAGCCAATGTTTTTAAAAACTACTCCTATTTCTTTTATACTTTTAGTTTAACATTTCACAACACACTAGTAAATTAGCTGCACAATGGCTGGCTTCCATGTCTCCAGCAACCTTGTTTCAAATTAGTTTCCCTGGAAAATGTGACAAAACAATGGATGCTGTTGAATAGTGCAATGGGACTAATTTAACTATCAAGATCGTCTGACTGTGGATATCCAATACACAGTTCTGCCCAGGTCCAAACCATCTCAGGCAAAAGCTTCAATTAATTTGAATCCTATCATGATGATTTTTATGTGCAAAAAAAAATGAAGAATTTAATAAAAAATAAATTACTGAAAATACTCATCAGGTCAGGAAGGATTCTGTAAAGAGGGAAACAGTTAATATTTCTGGTCAATAAGCTTTCATCAGGATTTGAGATGTGAAAAAACAAGTATTTTAAGTCACAGAGAGGATAGAGGGAATGTTAGCAATAGGGTGCAGACTAAGGTTGTCCAGAAGACACACCTAATGACAAAATTTCATTACCTTTTCTGCCAATTTTCACTGGTCTCAAGTTCTCTTGGTCAATATCCAACTTTTCTCTTCCCCTTCTTTATCTCAATCTCAGGAGAAAGGCCCACTGACTAGCACAGCTATCTCTACAACCCTTTCTCCTACCCGGCTTCCCATGAAGACTCCAATCTATTCTCCCAGTTTCTCAATCTTTCTCAGATCCCTTCTGCTGACAAAACTTTCCACCCCAATGCCTCTGACATGTCTGCCTTTTCTTTTATTCATTTCTTCCCCACTGTCCTGCATCATGAGCATGCCTCCTTCATTTCCTGCACTTCCACTCTCACTCCTTCTCCTCCCAGACAGAGGGACAAGGTTCCCCTTTGTCCATCCACCCGACCAGTCTCTCCACATTCAACAGATCATCTTCTGTAATTTCTACCACCTTCGATGAGATTCTCAGCATTCTGAAGGGCCCATTCCCTTTGCAATTCTTCTATCTCCAACAACTACTCCCCTTCTCATCTGATTTTCCCAAGCAACCTGCTATTTTACTTCCCTTCCCTCTATTCAGAGATCCAAACTGTCCTTCAAGGTGAAGCAGCAATTCACTTGCCTTTCTTCCAATTTATTATATTGCAATCAGTGCTGATGATGTGGTCTCCTCTACACTAGAGAAACCAAATGCAGCTTGGGCGACTTCTTTGCAGAACACTTCTCTTCCATCCACAAGGCAACTCCAAAATTCCAGTTACCTATCACTTTGATTCTATCCCACTCAGTTCTGACCTCTCCACCTTTGGCCTCCTCACTGTTGTAATGAAGACCAATGTAGACTTGAGGAAAACCACATCTATCTAGGGACAGTGGGCCCCTTAGGACTCGATAATGAATGGGTAATTTTTATGCAAGGTTATCCACTTTGCTTTCTCTGCAGATATTGTCTGATCTGCTGGGTGTTTCTAGCATTCTCTCGTGTCACATTTCCAGCAACAACTGTGTTCTGCAACTCACAGTGCCAGCAAGCTCTTGTTTTTCTTTTCTAATTGCCCTCAATCATCTACAATAGACAGCTCTAAAAGCATTGAGTCATCTGGACAACCTGTCTCCACCCATCACAGACATTTCTTTTATGCTCTCCACAAACTTCCCTTAAACGGCCCTTGCTTTTTCATTCTTCTAGTTCTAAAGTAGGGTCGCTGGCTTGAAATTATAAACGTTTCTATCTCTACAGAATGCTTTCTGACTTGCTGAGTATTTTCAACACATTTTATTTCATATTTCTAATATCTGCAGTTTTTATTTTTATTGTGAGGATTAGATTTGGTCTTCAATTGATGTTAATAACTGCTATTGAATGCACAATGCAAAGTGCTCCCACCTGCAAAATGGTTTGTAGAAAAAATTTAGAACTCACTCGAGAGAAAAATGTTGAAAAACGTGGATGTTGCATAAAGTTAAAAAAAGAAATATTCAAGCATTAATAATGTGTGTACAAATTCACTAATATTTATATAATGTGTTCCTTCATAACGTCACATAAATCTTTAAATACTTCATAAAAACACAATACAAATCATACAGGGAAGTACTCTATTCGAGTCAAGGTTACACAGCACAGATACAGGCTCCTCATCCCAACTCGTCCATGTCGACCAAGTTGCCTACCTGAGCTAGTCCCATTTGCCTGCATTTGGCCCAAATTCCTCTTAACATTTCCTATTCATGTACCTGTCCACATGTCTTTTCTGAAGAACTAATTTTCTTAACTTTTCAAATCTGAAAATGTATACCTGGCATGACATCTTCAATCCAAAGAAGAGCTATATCTTGCGAATGTCTGCACAGTACTTTCCCATTCCACGTGCCATCCCAATCACAGAAGCCATTGTCCTGAAAATACAAATTTTAGTTTTAAAAAGTCAGTTTCACTAAATAGCATTCTTGTACTGATCACATAATGAAAGGGGTTTTCAAGCTTTTAATGAGTAATAAATAATGCCCAAGCAAACAATATATTTTAAATGCTTTTACTCAATACGCAGACTATTTGGGGGGTTTTATTTTCTCCTTAATAACCAGGACTAAATTCTTTTTTCCCCATAGTTCTCCCAACTCTTCACAGTAGTGACTTTCTTTTGGCTGGGGATTTATGAGGGTGGTGGTGGTGGTTAAACTCTGAATGGGTACCTTATGATTCAGTATTGGATGCAGCATAGTTTCTAGTTTACATAAATATCAGATTTAGCATCTCAGTACAAAGTGGTCAAATTTGCTGATGACATCAAACTATAAGGGCACAGAATTCAGAGAGCACAAAAATCAGAGAATAGGTTGAGCAAACTACTTAGGATAGAACAATGACAGGTAAAAGTTAACCTTAGTTTTATGAAGTGTAAAAAGAATAAGGAAAAGTTAGCAATATGCACAATATAAATGATTCTGAATTAGCAAAGTGGTCCAGAAATGTCTAGAAGTCCCACTGCACTCAATAAAGGTGTGAAGACAATGCAGAGTAACAAGGCCAAAGGAACATTTAGTTGCACTGGGATAACAGTAGAGTACAAGTCAGATGAGGTAATGTTCAAACTGTAATGCACTAGTTTGCTGCATCCTGTCGACAGCATTTGAGGTTGATCAGTCAGGAAGACAACTTTGTTCAGAAGCCAATCAATGACCTAGAATAAGATCACAGACTAAATGATCAATTTGATAATATCTTCACCATTTGCAAATTTTGCTTAAAATCTCAAGTTTTGTATGTGAAATAACTTGTCATGGAACTAATAGCTTGAGATGAAAAGGACTGACTTCTGCACGTTTCCAGGGTTCGGTGGGGGGGGGGGGGTTGGGGGTACAACAGTATTATTGTGTTCTTACTTGCAATCTCTTGATTTAGGTGGGGAACAAATAATGCAATCTGCAGTTCCATATAAACAAACAATTATGCAGTGATTTTTATGTGAAGCAATTTTTTTTAATCATCATCTCCAAAGTCTGTCTCAAGTTGTCAATTCTGCATGTGAAATTCTGAAACCTATTAGATTGGCAATAGTTAAAACCACAAGTCTTACATTACATCACATTGCCACAGGAGGACAAGAGAACACACACTATCAGTGAGCTACTATTAAGATGAATAAATTCTTCAAATAGACCAGTTCTTCAAGCAAGTCCAGTAGTTGAGGCAAAAAACTTGCAAGTAATAATAGGATGTGTTAAGATCTTTTTTGGATAAATTAAGATAGGTCAAATTTTATTGGCAATTAAAGCTTAATCTAAACCACTAGAATACAGCTTGGAAACCAAGTATTCAACTGCACACCCTCTCAATATATGTGATAACTGAAATAAGGAAATATTATGCCAGTTTTGCAGTCCAAGTTATACTTAAAACTTAAATATTTGTATTGAAGCCTAATTTAGATCTAAAGTGAGCTACCAAGAGGAATGTAAAATTAGCTGACATCTTTCACAAGATAACTGATTATGTTTGTACACAAAAAGGAACTTTTCACCATGGGAAAAATCCACTGCACAGACTAAATGCTGCCTCACAACAAAGAAGACAGAAAATACAAATATCGGCTAATGCACTGGGTCAACTGCATACCTCAGGGGGAAGAAGCAGCCATAATCCACCCGGAACACAACTTGGAACTGGTGCTTGATAAGAAAACAATTCTTATTTGGAAAAAAAAACTGGTCCAAGTCCTTCCATTAAGTTTTTTTTTCAGTTAAGGAGCATTATCTTCTTTGATATAAGTAACTTCTCAGCAAAAGTTTGAATACATGGTGGTGAAACTAAGGGCCAGAAAATACAAATTTTTAACCAGCTGTTCTGTAGAGAATTATCAGCAGTGTGCGGGTCAGCTCAAACCTGACTACCTCATCCACATATTACAATGTGAAAGTAACAAACAAATTGGAGATCAGATACTGCCTCATCTGACCAATTACTCCAGCATTGGTCTCAACACCAAGTCCTATATCAACACAATACACTGAGTGAACTGGCTAGATGCAGTCCAGGGACAGCAGGCATATGGAATGCCAGTCAAGTTGTCAACCTGATCAAAAAGAATAGGTAAAAGGTTTGTTTTTTTTTTCCTTTTTATTTCACTTAAGATTGATGTTTTTTAATTAAATTTCAACAGGTTTTGTTTTAGAACAGGTATTTTTAAGTTCAGTTTTAAAAGAAAGAAACAATACGTTTGTTTAAATGCAAGCCCTTTCGAACTGTTCATAAATGTCTCCGATCATCAGACATTTAAAACAATCCAAAGGCCTCTAACAGCAGTGAGCTTGGCCTCTAGTGCTATCAGATCATTGGGCCTACAAAAACATAGCTTCATTAATAGTGTGAATGACAGGCCTGATCAAGCACAATCTGGCCTGTTCCCTCCTCTTCCTTGGATTAATTTCAGAATTCTTTGGAGGCAACCACTCTTCAGCACTTTAATTAAGTGTGCATTTAGGATCCAGCATTACCAATAATGGCACATATTTGACAAAGAGTCATCACATAAAAGACTGATCCCATAGTCGGGTAATATGCTCAGGCCTTTGAACAAGAATCCATTAGACAGCAAACGGGAACAGGAAACCTGGCTATTTTATCCCCTTCATTGCCCAACAAATGCAGAAGCCAACTGCACAGCCCCGAAACTAAAATGAAGACCTCTCTTTGAAACAGCGAATGGGTACAGTATCTAGGACTTTCTTTGTCTGCAGGCCTTGATATCTGATCACATAACACATTCATCCATTAAGAGTCAAATGACTTCAAGCAGCACCTCGGCTTCTGTCTGCTGATCTTGTTGCTCAATCAGGGGCCATTATATCTTCTTGCCCAAGGCAAGAACTTACAAAGACTTAGCAAAAAAAAGACAAAGTAGAAGACAACACGCCACCTCATCTTCAAAACCAACAATTAAAATTTTACTGTGGATTCACTCTTCTTCCCCATATTCACCTTTCCAAAGGAATAGTCATCGAATCAGAGAACTGTTACAACACCAAAGAAGCCCAGAAAAAGAGGCAATTCAGCATAATAGGCTTATTGTGGCTCCTCTTCGAACAATTCATCTGCCTGCTCATGGCCTAGCAAATTACCTCCCAGGTGCCTGTCCAGTCACTTTTGAAGGCAATAATTCATTATTTCTAACATCAGCCAAAGTGGTGTCTTCAATCAGCAATTTCAGTGAATACAAGGTGAGTTAGAAAATGACAAATCATGAAGATAGTCCATATTGTTATCCTTTAAGGGAAAATTATGAAAATAGAGAAATCTTAGTAAACTCTTGCTTAAGTCAACATCAATAGATATTCGAATTCTTTGGAGGAGAAAAGAGTGGTGTTTACAATGGTAGCAATCTTACCATGGACAATACCATGGTATTGTCCTTGAAGCCTCATCCAGGTACTCAATCACAGAGCACAGCACAGAGGGGGTGCCACACAACTCTAAGTAGTATCTTTAGAATAAAGTTTTAAATTGCATCCAATTCAAATGTATAAGATTGTTATCCTAATCAACAAGCAGCAGGGGAATTCTCCTATTACTACAGCCAACACTTAGCATATAATTAAGAAAAATAATTTTGCCATTTATCACATTGTTGTTTTGTGGGACCATGTCATGCAAAAACTTTTTCTTACTTGCACACTTCCTTACAACAGCAAAACATTCCCAAAAAAAAGCTTCATTATCAAAGAAGATCCCAGGATATCAAAATCACTGTACGAATACAAGTTCTTCCTTTGTTTCTCTGATAGTACTACAATGTCCTTGTTTCGAAAGCTTTGTTCACTAGTATAGTTCTCTGCACCATTAGGCTTAAAAACACGATATTCAGCTTTATGCTCATACCAGAGACAAAAATCAGAGCGCACATAAGAAATCTTCTCACCATTTGAACACCTAAAAAATAGCCATAATCCTCTTTTCCTGGCAGCAGACCACAGAATACAACTGTACCAAACATTAGTTCATCTTCAATTACTGCAGACACCCTTGAGTTAATTGGTAAAGCAGATTTCTCACTGTAGCAAAACCTTTCAGTGATCCCAGTTTCGTGTTCCATACCACCTTCTTCTTCAATAAGTTCCAGTTTGTCAAAAGGGACAAAAACTCCACAGTCATCATCACACTGAAACAATTGTTTTTCTTTGTATGAGCCGTCTGTATAGCCTTGACCCCTGCCTTCTTCCTGTTAAATCAGAGACAAACACATTGTTATTCATTGATTGAAGCATATTTTGACAATTTTATACAAATGAAACGACTGGTTACATGTTTAAACTACAATGACATTAAAACAGTACTGTGTAGTTGCACAGAACACACGGGTTGCAAATTAAAGAACACAGTTGCACAGCTAGTAGAGGGATTAATGTAAGATTAGCGTAAATAGGTGGTTGATGGATGGCACGGATTCAGTGGGCCAAAGGGCCTGTTTCTATGCTGCTTCTCTCTATGATTCTATTTTAATTGGCTGTACACAGCCTACAATAAAAAACTGTCAAGAGAAAACAATTGCTTGGCCATCAGTGTCATACTCCGAGGTGTGTTATCTTTACATTTGCCTTACAGCCAAATTTGAGATTAAACATTGCATCTTAAACGAAAGTGAACGTCCAGAGGATTAAAAACAATCAGCCACTGGTGATATGTTGTAAAACAAAATGAATAAGGGATGTCACAAAACAATGTGTCTCTGATGCAATGAATATCAACACTGAACAGTCAACTTAATAGATATTACACTGCCTGACTACAACACCCTTCCACGCTTGTGACAAAGAACATTTTAGTATCTGAAACTTATCATTTTATACACTTGTGCATTTCATCTGCGGAGTGCTCCCTTACTTTATATTTAAACTGAAATATTTCAAGTAATCATGTTGATTTTGTCTCTTAAAGACATCTCATGATACATGACGCTTAGAAGTGCGATTCTACATTTATGTAGTATTTAAACCTATGGGCATCAATGGCTCTGAAAATGTACCGGGTAGGCACGGTAGTGTAGTGGTTAGCGTAACACTATTACAGCGCCAGCAACCCGGGTTCAATTCCGGCCGCTGTGAGGAGTTTGTACATTCTCCCCATGTGTTTGCGTGGGTTTCCTCCGGGTGCTCCGGTTTCCTCCCACATTCCAAAGACGTACAGGTCAGGAAGTTAATTGCATGTTATGTTGGCGCCTGAAGTGTGGCGACACTTGCAGGCTGCCCCCAGAACACTCTATGCAAAGATGCATTTCACTATGTGTTTTGATGTACATTTGACTAATAAAGATATCTTAGAAATCTTATCTTAAAATTGACCCAACTTTTGGGGAAAACTACTCTAACACAATGTAAATTAATTTAAGAAAATTTACAAGATTGCTACTTTGGGAGTAAGTAACTAAACAGAACAAAAAAAACCTTATTCACCAGGAAGGGGATCTAGGTTTTGTGGAAAATTGTTGAAATTACTAATCCTACAATGCAACTTCAGAGAAAACAAATAGAAACAGAATGCAAAAGAGGTGAAAGCATCTTTAAGCAATGAAGAACCTCTATTTGGTGCAGAGTCATCATAACATAGTAAGAATAACACATAAAATGGGTAACAGGGTTTAGACTTGATACAAAAAATATCCCAGTTCCCGGGGGATCTGTAAGGTCGAAATTTAATTTACCATGTTGTTACTTTCAGTGGCATTTCACATGGCAAGTTGAGATCTGTAGTAATGAAACATTTTACCTTATGCTTCCAAAAGAACAAGATGGCAGAATACCCTAAAACGTGGGGCCCTCAGAAACTGATACTAAAACATTACCTAAAATAGTGCAATAGAGTACTTAATTTAGAAAGGAATCTTCTTCTTGCCATCAGACAAATGCAGGAGGAAAATAGAACCCACGCAATCCAACAAAGCCTCACGTATCAAAATTATCGAGAAGCAAAAGATACTGATGAATATCTGGATTACTCAGCAGTATCATTTGCTCCTCAATAATTTAGGCAACAGGGAATTAACAAATTAATGGATGGCCATCTAGCACTGAAGCAAAGATTTGTAAGAGCAGCAAATTACAGCAGATTCCAGGCAGATCCTGATATAATGGGGATTGGGCATGGTCCAGAACTTAAAACAATAACACAGTTTAAAACAAATAAATGTAGTTTTAGACATTTAAATAGTACAATCTTACAGCTATAAAACAGAAGAAACACTTGAAGATTTGTAAACTAAACACCTAACAAGGCTGGGAAGCTTTCATAAAAGCAGATTAGTACACTCTAAAAATGATCTTCATACAAGATCTTGTGCTCAATACTTGTGCCCAATTTAATCCACTCATTTGTTGAGTGATGAACAAGTCTTGCAAGAGGTTCAAAGCCTGACCACTAAATTATAATATACTATAAAGGGCCAAATGCTATAGTCATAGATAGCTATTGAAAGCTTTTCACCCAAGAAAAGTGTACATCAACAAGGTTGTTAAGAAAGTAATGTGAGGATTAGAATTTCAGAATGGTCCAGGGCATCTATCTGTGATATTGGTTCAAGTTTTCCTCTCTCCGTTAGCATAGTCTTACTTGCTCGGCATGTCCTGCAACCTTGCATTTGGCTTCTCATACTTTCCTTTGTCTGTGTTCTTACTCTATAACTGCCCACATTTTAGAGTTTTTATGAACAAAGGATCATTTTCTATCTCCCTGACTGACCCTATTGATCCATTGACTAGCAACCCTGGCCTCACCCAAGAGAGAACTATTTTTGAGATTGGATGTTTGCGGTGTTCCATTGGGATCAGTGCTGGGACCCTTGCTGTTTGTAATACACATGAATAATTTAGATGTGGATGTAGGAGGCATTATCAGTAAGCTTGCAGATGACACGAAGATTGGTGGAGTTGTTGACAGTGTGGAGGGTAGTCTTAGGCTATAGGGTGATATTGATGTGCTTGTGAAATGGGCTAAGAAATGGCAGGCGGTTTAATCCAGATAAATGTGAGGTGATTCATTTTGGGAATACCAATGAGGCTAGGACATACACCATGAATGGTAAAGTCTAAGGAAGTATTGAGGAACAGAGGGATCTTGGCGTGCAAATCCAAAGATCCTTGAAGGTGGCAGCACAGGTAGAAAATGTGGGTAAGAAGGCATATGGGAATCTGGCCCTCATTAGTGGGGGTATTGATTACAAGAGCAGGGAAGTTATGTTCCAACTTTATAGAACATTGATCAGACCTCAGCAGGAGTACTATGTGCAGTTCTGGTCACCACACTGTAGGAACATACTGTCGAAGAGAGTGGTGGAAGCAGAGTTGTTGACAGCATTTAAGAAGTGTCTAGATGAACACTTAAATTGCCTAGGCATAGAAGGCAATGATCCAAGTGCTAGAAGATAGGATTAATATGGATGGGTGCTCATTGGTTGGCATGGACGTGGTAGGCTGCAAGGCTTGTTTTCATGCTGTATGACTCAGTGAGATAATCCCCTTGTCCTATTCATTCCCCCAACTATTTCTGCAGCTTGATAGTAACTTGCCTTCTCTCCTTCCCAGTTCTCAAATATGTTTTCTCCTCCCACAGATCCTCCCTGACCTACTGCGTGTTTGCAGCATTTTGTTTTTATTTCCTGCACCTTCAGTGAGAGCATTAGATTTGGTCTTGTAGATAGGCAAGAAACTAGGAAGAGTACCATAAGCAAAAGGGTGGATGAGCTGTTTTAAGCATCTCAATTTCTTTTTACAAAGTTGTTAACGTACAGAGAAATGTAGAGAAGGTTCTAGTTCAATACAGTGGTTGCTGGAAATCTGAAAAATAAACAGAAAATACTGGAAATGTTCATGACTGGAAATTGTTGAACTCATTGAATATTTCCAACATTTTCTTTTTGGAAGGCTAAAAAATACTAGCCAGAAAGCACTACTTTGTTAACTTATGTTGAGATTCTCAGAACAGCATAGGAAGCAGGGGAAAGAGACCCAAAGTGAAAGGGGTCAGAGAAGTAACCAAGGTGTCCTATTTAAGTATGGGAAAAACTAATTAGATAAACAGAAAATTAACATGAATATAAAAGCTTGAAAGCCACCATCCTAAAATGACATTTAAAAAATTATGAAATAGTTGTTTGAAAACTCAAAGTGTCCTATGAAGAACTGCTTAAGAATCTACAATGTCATTGTCTGGAGCAGGCATAAAGTGTACTGCACGGAACAGCTCAAATTTTGTGCATTTTGTTTGTCTGTATTTGATTACCATTGTCAGTAATAAAATTATGAATAAAGATATGGCAGCTAGAAGCAGGAGTTAGGACGGCAATGTTGAAAAACGGAACAAATTGATGTTTGGTGATGGTCTGAGATTGGTGTGATTCACAAGGACAAGGTCAAGAGTTACCATTTAGGACAACTCCTTGCACGACAGCATAAGGTGTCTCATGAGGTGTCATCAATGCATGAGGTTTAATTTATAATTTGTTACAAGGAGCACCACTTTACAAAGTATGACGATCATCAAGTTCTACTCAAGGTACAAATCCCAACAAGCTGGAATTTGGGGACAAAGGCAAAATACATTTTTTATTAATAACCATTGAGGAATATCTGACTTCTGATTGCATGAAAAGCATTTGCAATTTATTAAATTAGAAATGATAAAATAAAGTATACAGCAACTCAATGAGAAAAAAAATCTGCTAACTTAAAAAGATTTTCCATTTCATTACTGTTCACAGAAATGTGCAAAAAGTGGTACAATGTAGCCCTGGGGATTACACTTCACAAAAGTTAATTTAGTCTTTTCCTTTTCATCATAATTTATAAGACTGCAGCAGCTCATCATAACACTTTGCAACCTTTGATTATGACCATTTTCTGAGACAAGCACTGAATCCTGAAAATTCCACAGTCCTAGGTGTCTTTTCACTACCTAACTTGCTTTAAATCATGCTGTAGGTTTTTCTATGTTTCTATATAAAAACAGTCAAAAGGAAATGGAATATAAACACTTAAACACTTCATAGAACAGTATGTTCCTATTAATACAAATTACGCAGCCAATAAGTTGTCATATGTACAAAAGCAGAAGTTTCTCAGTAAATGTCATGACCCAAAAAACAAGTAATTTATTCTGTAGAAATTTGAAGTAGAAAAATAGTTTGAACATGCACACTTCAGTACCTCGTGGTTAAAAATTCCTCCAGATCAAAGAAGGGCAGGAAAGTAAGTTATGAAGAGGACAAAAGGAGGTTATTCAGAGATATGGATAGGATTAAGTGAGTGGCAAAGATCCAGTGGTGGTATCCTGATGATAGGGCATCTGGTTCACCTGGTGCCAATTCCTGTGCTCCCTCTCCCACAGCAAGACCCCAGTTCCTGTGCTCTCTTTAAACTAACCCATGTTTCCCACATTCCCTTAAAACTTACCAGGGCCCTGTTTCCCACGGTCCTTTGAAACTGCCAAAATCCCAAGTGTGCTGGATTAAGGGAACTCTACTATACATTTTAAAAATATTTCCCTTTTGAGTTATTCATTCTTTTCTACAGTTCCACGGGGTTTTCCCTTTTGAAAACAGCAATTTTGATTTATAACAATACACAAAAAGCTGGAGGAACTCAGCAGGTCAGGCAGCATCTATGGAGGGAAATGGAGAGTCAATGTTTCAAGTCAAGACCCTTCATCAGGACTGGAAAGGAAGAGGGGAGATAGCCAGTATAAAAAAGGTAGGGGGAAGGGGTGGAGCAAGAGCTGGTGGGTGATAGATGGATCCATGTGAGGAGGGAGAGAGTGGGAATGATGCAAGAAGCTGGGAGGTGATAGGTGGAAGAAGTGACAATGGGCTGAAGAAGGTTGAATCCTTAATACAAGGAAAGCATGCACCATAAATTATTCAAAGATAAAATCATCAGACCATGATAGTGGACCATGGAATGAAGGAAAGGAGGTGAGGAGGGGAACCAGTGGGAGGAATGTGTGGGGGATGGGCACTGATGATAAAAGGGGAAAAATAGGGATGGAGGGGAGTGATTACTGACATTTATATACAGGATAGGAAAACAAACACTTTAGAAAACTTGGGTAGACTGTTGCACTTTATGCTACTGAATAAATAATTCCTATACTATTAATACAATAACGCAATCACTTGACCTTGCAGACATACTAGAGTTAATAAAAAAATTACTTGACCTTGCAGACACACTAGAGTTAATAAAAACTATTACAACTCTGCCATATTAATAAACTGAAAAGGGTAGCCAAGATTGCAAGTTAAATAATGCATGACTGTGACAAATGAACCAAAAGCCAGAGAGATCAATGACCATCAGCATATACAGGGTTAGATAAATCTTAGAGCAAGATAAAATGTCAGCACAACATCGTGGGCCAAAGGGCCTGTACTGTGCTGTAGTGTTCTATGTTCATACCTACAACACTTCACAAACCAGGAAAAGAATAGCTTTTAGTAGAGAAAACTTGCTGAATGATTAGAGGCAGAGTCATCAACAGACAGAAGAATTGCAGCTTTTAATTATTCAATGCCCAAGTTAGATAAGAAAGACAGACATTTTATTGCTGTACTCCACCAACACCTCCATAACAAATTTACACAGTATGTATACAAAAAAAAGACTTACCAATAATTCCACTCCAAAACACATTTCACACAGCAATGTACTCTGCAGCAACGGTCCCTTAAATCTTACTATACCAGGTAGTTTTTCTTCACCAGGTCTCAACTGAACATTGACCTTTGACCCACAATTAATTTGGAGTGCTTTTTGCAATCTTGGTTTGTTTTTGGACAACATGTGTCTCTCATCACAGGCTGAAACAGCCAAAAGCAGTTCAGCTACTCGTGGTTCAACTTCTTGTAAATCCTTTTCTTCAACCAGCATGGTGGTGTACGGGTCTTCTAAGCACTGCACAATAATATGCCCTCTTTTGCTCTTGTTACAGTGAATATTTGACAGTTGAGGACCTCGATCATAAAGCATTACCATGGTCCCCTTTACTAGCCTTACTAACGTTTGAGTATGTTTTTCAATTGCAGTACATTCTTGAGCAACTAGGTAATATCTAGGCTCATCACGAGTTACCATATTGGATTTGTCTTTGTTCCATGTAGCCGCACTCATCATGATGCAAACTTTTGTTGTTATTTTAGATTGTATCTTAAAGTCAACTTGTTGCTATGATTGCAAGGGCCAAGAGAAGCGTCCATACTTCATTGTTGAACGTATTAAATAGATTTCATAGAAAAAACCTAAACTGTTAGGTAAACTAAATCAGTGGTTCACCTGTATGGGTAAACAAAAACAAAATCATTTCAACAGCATCATCCCAAACATTTCATTGACAGTTATGCATTGTGTACATTAGTTCTTCTTTAATACAAGGAAAGCATGCACCATAGATTATTCAAAGATAAAATCATCAGACTTAGTGAAGCAAGCAGGATTTAAGTTTCCAAAATACAATTCAAGTCACATTTGTTATTAAATTATACAGCTATAAAGTATTTGTAGTATTAGATAATATGGCATATATATATATATATATATATACACTATATATGCTAGTATTATGAATAGGAAATATGTTTGGTTCTAACTCAACGTAACTGAACAGAACCAGTTCAGTAGAGCTCTGCTTTCAATTCTACCAACAAAGAGGGCTTGAGAGTAATCTGTACCCAGTGATCAAGCAGAAATTGTTTTAATTTCAATTTTCAGGGCCTAAGTTTACCTTCTGCTGTCCTAACACATTCAGGTCATCACAACTTTCTTGCTAAAGGTTTAAAAATTAGGAGATGAAAAAAAATTGGATGGGACTATTTTCGCACTGAAGAAATTTGATGCTTCTGTCAGGCTGGATGAAGGCTAGCAATGAAAATCTTCAATCAACTTCACCTGACTGGACTGTGAAAACTATTAAGTTTGGATAATGCCAATAAGATGTTGATCATTGTAGTCTTGACCTTGAAACACACCTCCTAAGGCAGCTAAACACAGTTGGAGAAAGAGGTATATTAAAGATGTCCTGCCAAACGTCTTGTTTGATCATGTTACATTTGTTTTCATCTTATCCATATTTCCAGCAACACGTCAACAGAGGTAAATATATTTGGGTAAATACTACACTATGGGAATGGACAGCAGTTGTCCAAACTTAATTCTAAATATTAAACCATTCACCCAGCCAAATCCAGAACCATTTCCAAATCCAGAACCATTGATGAAATCAACAGTAGACAACCGAGTCCTATAAAAAAAACCCAGCAAAACAGTAATAGATGCTCAGAACTAATTGAACAGCGTGTTTGTTCAAAAGGAAATGCAATACTTTCCTCCTGCTCCTTGTCCATCAGGCAGTTATACACACATTCTTGAAGCAGGTCCATCATCACGTAAAGTTGAACGTGGACTCAAAGGGTTAGAAAATGCCAATGCGTTGCTTTCAATTTAATCCACATCCAAATTTAACCCAGTGTAATAGATTGCCGAGTTACCCTCTACGAATAATAAACTGAAGCACTGATTGGAGAAGGAACTTTTGAAGGGCAGTACAGGGACAGTGCAAGTAACATACTGACCACCTAAGTCAGCAAGCTCCCGGGCACAAACTCTGGTCTGTGCGGTGAGTGCAGTTCAACCAAGGTTGCACTCAAGGGTGCAAACGTAACGGACCAGGGCAGCTTCAACCTCAACGTCTATGCCAGCAGACGGGGAGGAAGGGAAGCAGCATCTTCATCTGAGGGAGAGCAGACGCAGAAATTGAGACATTGACAGTGAAGCGCAGGCGCTGCTGACCAGAACGGGGCTCAGACCGGCTCCGCGACTGAGCAGCGGCCCCGGCCCCGGCTCCGGCTCCGCGACTAAGCAGCGGCCCCGACCCCGGCTCCGCGACTGAGCAGCGGCCCCGGGCCCGGCTTCACGGCTGAGCAGCGCCCCCGGGCCCGGCTTCACGGCTGAGCAGTAGCATTGGCAGTGGCCCTGGCTCTGGCCTCGGCCCTGGCTCCGCGGCTGCAACCGACACCGCGGGGTTGTGCGCCCCGAGGGCCGGGAACACCCTCGCACGCAGGGACACACGGCGCCGTCAGCCACTCCACTTACTCCGCCTCCGCCCGGTCCCGCCGAACTCTACAGACGAAACGAATGGAGGTCGGTGAGTCCAAACGGCCGGCGAGCAACTGTAAATAGAAGAATGTTCCAGCCGGAAGAGGACCAACCGCCACTGAATCCCACCAGCGACGAGCCCCGCCTCCCCATCCCCACCACCCGCGTCTGCCCCTTTGCCAATGGTGGATGCCGCTGTCAATCATAGCGTCATCCCGCTTCCGCTGTCAAATGGAGGGAGCAGCAGCTCAATGGGCATGTGCGTGTGGCTCGGCGGCGGGGCGGGGCGGGGTCTGAGTGACAGGTGTCACGTCTCACGTCTCCAGTGTGCGTGGCTGGAATTTCCCCAGCAATTATGTTACCGCAGCTTCGCAACTTTTTCACCTAATGGAAATAACAATTGATTGTGCACGAACCTATTTGAATGTTTGCTTGCGGACAGAAATTAAATTAAGAGAAGGGTTATATTTTATTGACTCTTGTGTTTAAATTTGGCTGAATAGCTGCACTTTGCTGGTTATTGCCAAAATAATTTCACTCCGCCCTTTTTTGGTGTTAATATTTCCATTGGACAATTGTTTCCAGGCAAAATATGCAGAAGGCCTATTGTCATTGACACCAAGGTGACACATCAAATTGGACAGAATATGGAAGTTTTGAATTTGGATTTTACAGCGAGTCAGGAGAATTATACTACTGGAAGAAGGATTATACTACTGGAAGAAAAGTTTAAAATGGGAAAATGAACTAGCAGGAAGAACTGAGAACATTCTTGTTATACTAAAGCAATGTTGTGATCTGGTGAAAGGCCATCAATCTGAAATGCTATATCTGTTTCTTTGTCCACAGCTGCTGTGAGACCTTCTGGGTATTTCAAGCACTTTTTAAAAAAAATTCAGCAATACAATTTTTTCATTCATAATTCAGCCCACAAATTAGGAAAACAAATATTTGTGCCGATGTTACCTCAAATCTTGAGTATTCCAGTGCAGTCCTGGTTATTATTTCCCTACTCTAGCCTGTGTAAACTAGTGGTCATCCAAGTATCTGCTGCCCATATCCCATCTTATATTGTTCCATTCACTGTCATCCCTGTTCTCGAATATCTGCTTAATATCAACAAGATTTAAAAGCTCTCATCCCTTGTTCAAATCCCTCAACCCTCACCCCACCTCATCCCATACCTCTCCAACATGCTTCAGCTCTGCACCCTTTGAGACCTTTGTGTTCTTCCTGTTCTACTATGTTAAGCATTCCCAAATTTGATTGTTCTACCTCCAATGCCAATGCCTGTGCCTTCAGCTACTGAGGCCTGAGGCTCTGGAAATTATTCCTTAAATCTCTGCCTCTCTATCTCTATTCCCCCCTTGGAGATTTATTAAAACCCATCTCTTCAACCATGCATTTGATCACCTGCCCTGATATCTCCTCAATTTTCTTTGACAACACTGCTGAGAAGTGCTTCTGGATATTCTGGTACATTAAAGGTTTATATAATACAAAATACTGTTGTAATAATTTGATGTTTTATTGTTCTTAATTCTAAAATACCAAGGCCTGTATTTTCCACTGAATCAGCCTTACTGAATAACTTTCCTTTGCCTGCTGACCCAGTCCAGAGGTGTACAAAGCAAATCAGATAAATCCAGAACTATGGCTGGGTCCGGGGGATGAGAGGAAATAATCTAACAGGTTGGGGGAGAGGAATGGATCATCAGTGGGGAAATTAGGGTGAGGTTCAGATATGGCAATCAATGGGAGGGGGTGTCTGTGATCGCAGGTCGGGAGTGATGACTGGCTATTAAGTGGGCAGGGAGGTCATCAGCCAATAGCTGCAAGCTTATGGTGGGTGGGGCCAGTGTCATGAGAGGGCAAGGTAAGGGGCCCGAAGCAAAGCCAATAAGTTGCTTTCTCTACAATTCAAAATAATGTTTTTTATATCTCTTTCCCAGTTCTGATGTAAGCTCTCTAATCTGAAATGTTAACAAAGTTTCTCTTTCTACAAATTCTACCTGACCTGCTGAGTGTTTCCAACATTTTTTTTGTTCTGTTTTTATTTCAGATTTCCAGTATCTGCACTTTTAATTGATTTTTGGCAACTTAAGGGGATCTGACCTGAATCAGACTTCCAAGTGTGGAAGGATTCCTTTAAGACACGTAAAAGCAGGTCTCATAAGTGCGAAGAAAGTTTGCTTCTGTGGAGGCATGAAAATCCCAGAAATGATGTCCAGATGTCAAGAAATTTTCTCAGCAGCCACATAATCTCATTTAAAACTGCAGCCAAATCTCTCACGCTGTAGACCACCTGGCAGCTCAATTTGTACTGTTACAGACCCATGATGATATCTTGACATTAATACTCAGGTCCAAGTGATCCCATGAAACCTTTGCTATTGATTCTTCTGAGATTCTGCTCCCGACAATGACAGAGGTTTCTAAGTACCAAAGGATGAAGATGTATGGCATCTTGTGGTGTAATCACAAAACTGAGATCACCCTTGCCTTTCCAAAGGCATCTCAACTGAATTGCTGTTGGTTTTGCTATGGGATTAGACACAATAAATATTAAACCTTATCACCAAGCATGCCTCATAACGACAATGAGAATGCTTGCAGTCTACGATTATCTGCATTCTGCAAATATTGACTTTAAAGAGATCATTAATTACTTGTGTCAGAGAAATAACCTTACACTAAAACTTATGGCTAAGAATTGGCTGCCATTACTGGACATGTTTGCAGGAGACAAGAGTTTTCAACGAAAGCCGAAAATATCAATTGGTATCCAAAATTGTAACTATGTGCATAACTACAAGCTTCAACCCAATATCCATGTTGCAGTCACAGCAGTCATGGATACTGGGAAAGAGATATAAAAACATTATTTTGAATTGTAGAGAAAGCAACTTATTGGCTTTGCTTCAGGCCCCTTACCTTGCCCTCTCATGACACTGGCCCCACCCACCATAAGCTTGCATCCATTGGCTGTTGACCTCCCTGCCCACTTAATACCCAGTCATCACTCCCGACCTGTGATCGCAGACACCCCCTCCCATTGATTGCCATATCTGAACCTTGCCTAATTTCCCCACTGATGATCCATTCCTCTCCCCCAACCCGTTAGATTATTTCCTAATGTAGGAGCCTTATGCTCATTAAATCCTGCATTGTCTGTTGCAAGCATCCATTGCTATTACCATCTTGTGACACTTGCATGCCAATGGTATCTGAGTACATGTGCAGTGCTGGTGTCTGCCTTAAGCATGGCTGTATGCGGTTATGTGTGATCACATACATGCAAAAATGTGCGTTGATGTAAGATCCAGGTGTGTTCCTCTGACACCTTGACATGGTGTGCTGGAAGTACAGTAGTGATATCTAAAATTTAAAATGCGGTAATATGTAAATATTTGACTTTGATTGGCAAGTGCAGTTTTATGATATGTATGCTACAGACCACTGTTTGCTCCTGGATAATGCCCAGATTTAATTTACTACTGATCTCATTAGATTACATTCATTGAGTCTTGGATAAAGTGGACTCCTTGAGGGTAGAGACACCAGTACAAATGGGTGGGGATGTGCTACGATGCAATAAATACACACCCAGCAGAACTCAGATATGGGAGCAGATGATCTCTGATATGCTCAGTTTCCTGTGGTTCACCTGCCCCAGCAACCATCAGGTCCAGCACTCTCTCCTCCGGAAGAGTCAATCTGTCTTTCCAAGTTAGACTCCTTCCAGTCTGCTGCACCAGTCAGCAGATACTAGTGACCTATGTCTGCAACAGACAAACAATTGTAAAAGTGATTGAGTAGAAATGACATTGTGGCCTTCTTGAATGATAGCGTGGGACAGATATAGGATGAGTGTGAGAATAAAGATGTCTTAGAGTCATTGAGTAATATAACATGAAAGTAGGCCTTTGGCCCACAGTGTTCAGGTAGTGTCTTTTTGTAATAAACTGACCATCACCCTTTGCCTCCTCCTGTCACCAAGCCAATTTCAGATCCAATTTGCCAAATTGCCCCGGATCTATGGGTTCTTCCCTTTTGGACCAGTCTGCCATGTGGGATTATGTTGAGGACCCTACTGAAATTTATGTAGTCAACACCAAATGCTCTACTTTCATCAACACACTAAGTTGCCTTCTTAAAAAATTCAGTCAATTTACTCAAATAGGACTTCCCCTTCACAAAGGCATGATGAATATTCTGATCAGTCCCTGTCCCTCCAAGTGCAGCTTAATCCTGTCCCTCACAATATATTAAAATGTGACTCTCACTGGCCTGTAATTACCTGGCTTATTTCTGTAGCCTTTCTTGACAGGGTTGCTAAAAATACCAAATTCGCTGTCCACCAACCATCTGGCACTGCTTCTGGGGCCAGAGAAGATACAAAAATTTCTGTCAACACCCCAGCGATTGCCTGTTAAGACATCTAGTGCATCCTCCTTTTAGTTGGTAATTAGTTCAAGAATTCCACCATCACATACCTTAATTTTCCAGTGTGCAGGGAGTGAGGGAGCAAGAGATGAAGTGTGCTTCTGAGTCAGTGCAAACTGCAGTGATGGAATCATTGCCAATGTATGTGTTTGAGTATGAGTGGAACAAGGGTGGGTGGAGGCAGCTTGTGTGGGGGTAAGAGGGAGAGATGGATGGGGCAGGAAGAGACTGAGAGAATTTCTTGAAGGAAATTTTGAAATGAAGAGTGTTATGGAGTCTCGACATTTGAAGTTTACCCTCTGAAGCTGTGAGGGTAACCCCATAAAAAAAAAGGACTGCAGATGCTGGAATCCAGATGAAAAACACAGTGATGCTGGAGGAACTCAGCAGGCCAGGCAGCATCCGTGCAGAAAAGCATGCGGTCAACGTTTCGGGTCAGGACCCTTCTTCAGGACTGAAGATAGGAAAAGGGGAAGCCCAATATATAGGAGGGAAGCGCAGAGCAGTGATAGGTGGACAAAAGAGGGGAGGCGGGGTGGGCACAAGGTGGTGATAGGTAGATGCAGGTAAGAGATAGGTGCGGGGAAGGAGGGGAGAGCAGATCCACTGGGGGATGGGTCAAAGGTGAGGAAAAAAAGGGTAAAAAAGAGAGATAGGCTAGGAAGGGAAAGAAGAGAAGAAGCATGGTGGAGCAGTTGTTGTGGGGAAGGGGGGTGGGGGTTACTTAAAGTGGGAGAATTCAATGTCCTTGCCATTAGGCTGCAAGGTTCCAAGACGGAAAATGAGGTGCTGTTCATCCAGTTTGCACTTGGAATTCTCCTGGCAGTGGAGGAGGCCGAGGACTGACATATCAGTGATAGTGTGGGAGGGGGAGTTGAAGTGACTGGCAACAGGGAGATGCAGATCGCAGTTATGGACAGAGGGCAGGTATTATGTGAAACAGTCACCTTGTCTGCGTTTGGTCTCACCAATGTAGAGGAGGCCACACTTGGAGCACTGAATGTAGGAGATGATATTAAGGGAGGTGCAGGTGAATCTCTGTCTCACCTGAAAGAACTGTTTGGGTCCCTGGATGGAGGTGGTGTAGGGGCAGGTGTTGCACCTAAGGCAGGGGCAATGGAAAGTTCCTGGGGTGGGAAAGAGTGAACTAGGGAGTCACGGAGAGAGCTATCCCTGCGAAAGGCAGAAAGGGGTGGGGAGGGGAAGATATGCTTGGTGGTGGGGTCCCGTTGGAGATGGCAGAAGTGGCGGAGAATGACGTGTTGGATATGTAGACTGGTGGGATGAAATGTGAGGATGAGGGAGACCCTAGCCCTGTTGGGTCTGGGAGGGGTGGGGGTGAGAGCAGAGGTGCGAGAAATGGCAGAGATACGGGTGCGACTCTCTTGACCACAGTTGGGGGCAAGCCCCAGTTAGAAAAGAAGTTGGACATCTCGGACGTCCTGGAGTGGAAAGCCTCATCATGGGAGCAGTTGTGGCGGAGGTGGAAAAATTTAGAAAAAGGGATAGCATCCTTGCAAGAAACAGGGTGGGAGGAGCTGTAATCGAGGTAGCTGTGGGCATCAGTGGGTTTGTAGAATATGTCGGTGGATAAAGAATCTCCTGAGATGGAGACGGAAAGATCAAGAGAGAGGTGTCAGAGATAGTCCAAGTGAATTGGAGAGAAGGGTGAAAATTAGTGGCGAAACTTAGGAAATTGTCGAGTTCTGCACAGGTACGAGAGATGGCACCAATGCAATCATCGATATAGCGGAGAAAGAGTTAAGGAATGGGGCTGGAGTAGGCTTGGAACAGAGACTGTTCAACATAGCCAACGAAGAGGCAGGCATAGCTGGGGCCCATGCAAGTGCCCATGGCTATGCCCTTGGTCTGTAGAAAGTGAGAGGAATCGAAAGTGAAGTTGTTAAGGGTGAGGACAAGTTCAGCCAGGCGGAGGAGAGTGTTAGTGGAAGGGGACTGGTTCTGTCTCTGGTCAATGTTCCACAAGTAATCCCCACACTCCTTCCCCACAACATCCCCCACCATGCTTCTTTTCTTTCCTAGCCTCTCTCTCTTTTTTACCCTTTTCTTTCCTTACCTTTGACCCATCACCCAGTGGATCTGCTATCCCCTCCTCCCCCACAGCTGCCTAAACTATCTCTTACTTGTATCTACCAATCACCACCTTGTGCCCACCCCACCTCCCCTCTTTTGTCCACCTATCACTGCTCTGCGCTTCCCTCCTATATATTGGGCTTCCCCTTTTCCTATCATCAGTCCTGAGGAAGGGTCCTGACCTGAAATGTTGACTGCCTGCTTTTCTCCATTGATGCTGCCTGGCCTGCTGAGTTCCTCCAGCATCATAGGATAACCCCATGTCTTGAACCTTTTGTAACCCTGTCTAACTGACCCCAACTCTGTTCTCTGCAATAACCCCAAGCTCTGTGCTGTGAAACCAAGAAAAGCACATCACCCACCCTCTATCCAGCTGCAGGCTTCTGATTGTACTTATGGAGGGAACAGTTCCTGAAACCTCAATGGCAAGTCCAACAACAAATAAATATCAGAATCAGGTTTATTATCACTGAATTATATGTTGTGAAGTTTGTTGTTTTGCGGCAGCAGTACAGTGCAAAGACATGAAATTAATATAAATTATAAAATAAAAAAATAGTGCAAAAAAAGGAATAATGGAGTAGTGTTCATGCATTCACAGACCTTTCAGAAATCTGATGGCAGAGGGGAAGAAGCTGTTCCTAAATCATTGAGTGTGGGTTTTCAGGCTCCTGTATCTCCTCCCTGATGGTAGTAATGTGAAGAGGGCATGTCCCGGATGGTGAGGGTCCTTAGTGATGGATGCCGCCTTCTTGAGGCACCACCTCTTGAAGATGTTCTCGATGGTGGGGAGGGTTATGCTGTGATGGAGCTGGCTGAGTCTATAGGCCTCTGCAGTCTCTTGCGATCCTATGCATTGGAGCCTCCAGACCAGGCTGTGATACAACCAGTCAGTATGCTGTCCGCCGCACATCTGTAGAAATTTGCAAGAGTCTTTGGTGACATACCAAATCTCCTCAAACTCCTAAAGTAGAGTCGCTGGTGTGCCTTCTTCATGATTTGTGAAATAGCTCTAAGTAGGTGTGAGAGACACAGAGAGACCAAGACAAGGAGAGTGATGGACAGGGAGTGACATATAGGGAGAGAGGGGAAGGGCGAAAGGCACACAGGGAAGGAGAGAGCTACAGCAAAACAGTGACAGGGAAAGGGAGAAATGTACACAGTATGACAGGAACAGGCAAAAGAAGAGAGGGACACAGATCAGTAGGGAAAAAGAGAGAGAAGCTGAGGCTGGGAGAAAGGGAAACAAGGGGTCAGTGGGGACACAGAGAGATGTAGGGAGGAACATAAGGCGTAGCAGGGATAGGAAAATAGTATGAGAGAGGGAAATGGAGAAAAGGGGCAAGGGAGACAGAAGAAACGTGTGTGCAACTGAAAGACAGAGTGTGGTATAAAGAAAGATGTTAGAAAAGTATGAATGGTCGAGAGCTATAGATATAATGAAAAAGTGTTAAATTCTGAGGAATCTTGAGAAATCTTACAAGATCATGATATTTTTCAACTGGTGAGAACTGTGGGGAATGTTATTATAATAGAGATCTCCCTATTAACCTCCCACTAGTAGTGCCCACAGGTGGTCCTTGTTCTATATGGGCAACTTACACACACTATCACCTTTTGTAGGTGATGTTATTCATCAGACGCTCCAGGTTCTTCTCAATAAAGTTGGAAACATGCTTCCTATCCTCTGGAAACACTAGTGCAGTTATGTGGACATAATCAACCCTCCCCAGAGGCTGGAAGAATGCTGTTGTTGTACATATACTGTATCTACCATCACTAAGAATGCCTATTTCCATAACCTGAACCTACTCCGCTCAACACACCAGCTGCCAAAATTCTCATCCCTGGAGTTGTTAGCACCAGACATCTATCACCCTGCATTAACCAAATCTCATCCAAAACAGTGTTGGGTGAGCCAGTGTTCCTAACTGGCATCAAGCTCACTTTACATTATCACCTTGTGCCACCCTACATTAGAGCCTCCAGATTAATTGATACCTTAATTTAAAGTTCTTATCCTTGTTTTCAAACCTTCAGTGGCTTCATCCTTCAATTTCCCTCCTCCACCCTGATACCTCTCTGACTTTTTGCATGCTTCCAATTCTCTCCTCTGGCACGTAGCCAATGTTTATTGTTCCATGGCTGATATTCCTGGCTTCATTTATTGAGACCATGCACTTTGGAATTCTCTCCCTCAATCTGTCTCTCACTCTTCCTTTACTTTGCTTAAAATCTACCTCTTTAACTGGACATTTGGTTGTTTGTCTTTTTATCTCCTTATTGCTAAATCTCCTGTGGGACTCATTACATTGCTAATAATGTTGCATAGATACAACTTGTAGTTGTTGGTTCCTTGCATTTTTATGTTCTTTTTGAAGTTCATAGATGCCAGTTTGATACACCACAGAGGCAGGCCACTTGGCACCTTTGTGTCTTTGCCAGGTCTTCTGTGCAGAACTGCACAATTAGCCCCAGTCAGACCTGTGAATTTTTTCCCAATCAAGCTTTTCCAGTTCATTTTTGAGAAAGTGTAATATGCACACAGTGAGCAACAGTGTACAGTTCTAATCACAATTACTTCTTCATACCCACTGGTGGTGTTTCTTGTTTCAAAATTAAACTGAAACATGTGAAAAATGTGGCCAATATCAAATTCATTAGAGTTTGAGTTCCTTCTTCTCCCATCCCTCTGAATGTTGAAATTCTTTAATGATTCAAGAATGGAAAGTTCTCAAGGCAAGATTGTTTTAGTCCTACCAGGGACACAGTCTTTTTTTACTGGGAGATAAAGAGCAACCAGTAATCCACAAAGCCTGTATATCTTAGCAAACAAGCACATGGAAAATGAATTGATAACAAGTATATTTTAACCTGAATGGATATGGACCACACTATTGCAAGACAAAAGTGGCTGGGTGCACTTATAATGGGACAAGGAAGGTCAAATCAGATTTAAAGATTTTAACTAGCAAGGATCAACTGAAAGATAGTTTGACATAACCACAAACTCCAAATAGAAGTTCATTCAAGTTCAGACGAAGGTTAAGTGAAAAGTCTTATATTTCAAGGCAACATAAAGTACTACATTTAATGGCAATTATCTGTGCCAGGCAAAGAGGGATCAGAAGCATGATTTCAGAGAGAACAGCATCAACTTTTGTATCTCTGTGGTAGCTATGGATAGTAATAGAGTATTGTTAGAGCAAAATCTATTTAACTATCCAGAACAATATTAAATATAGTACTGGTAACCTGAAACTGTGCTTCATACTGTATATCTGGACACCACCATCTTAGAATGTAGCATGCCTCACAATATTTACGTCACCAGGTCCACTTCAGAGAATCATTAAGCCCCTGCAGAAATAATGCCAAAAGGAAGGCTAACATTATTGTACCAGAACAACCAGGAATTACAGGTCATAGTTTAGAAACATTGAGTTAAGTGCTTTAGCAAAACCTTCCTTTCAATTACCAAAAAGACAACTGCATTTTTGTCATCAGAATCAAACAAAAATCTCTTCAGGAGAAATTACAGGTAGTGCAAACAATGTACTTCCCTTCTTCTGGAAGACACAGCCACAAATCATGCTTAAAATTCTGCATGTTCGTTTGGATGAGAATTATGTAAATGCTTGAAAAGAAAAAAAAGATTAGATATGGCAAAATATCAGTACAAATTTGAAGGACTAACCATATTATTTCTGTTCTGTGATTTTGGCTTTCAGAGCTGTGCCAGAGTGCTCCACAACAGTTGGTGTCTAGTCACGGTAGACTTCAGTACCTTGTATTCATCTTAAGCAGCGGTGTGACAATGATCTGTGTTCTTTGGCCTGTTCTCAGGAAAGCAAACTGAGACAAGCATTTATTGCTGCTGGAAGATCATAAACCTGGTGAAGACATATTTTGTTCAGCTGGGAACCTGCCAGTATTCCAGTGCAAGGAGCAGTCCACAATCATATGCTGTAGACTGGAACATTCCTAGGCACAGGTCTACCTGATGAGGGACACACTGCACTTGGAGCATCTACCACAAAGACTCTATGGAGAAATTCCATTGAGGACTCCACAGGAAACCTAAAGGTTGAGCCCTGTGTAACCTTCCAAACTTATCACCGATGGAATGTTTGGGAATGAAGTATTGATGTTATGTTGATAAAATACAAGTACTATCAGCAAATATAATGATGCACTGACAAGTTTGGGTAAAGGTACAGTTAGTACTGGAGAACAATGTTGTCAGGTCCCTAACATTTATTCTATCCAATGCACTGGCTGAAGGTAGTTGTAAGCCTTATCCTATGTGTTCCTATTCATTGGAAATGGGCATATTCACAGAGCCACACTCAACATTTGGCTGGTTAATTCTCCACCCACATTAATCATTGGATATGGCTGAATTTCAGAGCTTTAATCTGATATACTTTATTCATAATATTTACATTTATACAATACAAGGCATTCCTTTGTCATCATTCACTGTACCCACTGCATCATTACATCCTGACAGTGAAATGAACAAAGTATCAGTCGCCAAAGGACCTGGCCTCACTTTTACTTTAATTTTCTTTGAGTCCCAAGGCTAACACAAAATTAACAGAGAATCACATCAATCTATGGCCTGACTGTGGGTCTGGGCAGAAGACAGCAACATTGCCCATCTAAATGTACATTGAATCAAGCCCTTCCAGTGCCTGAGATTAGCATCTCTCTTATGTCCATGACATTTGTGATGGTTTTAGCAAAAAATATACTCAATACAAACAGAATACAGCAACCTTGCCTGACTTTAGATTTGATCAGGAAGTTTTCTGGTAATAGTTTGAGGTTGGTTAGCTCTAAGCTGCACTATTTAGAATGCATATAGTCTGTGTTCACCTGGTTGGCAGTATATTTTTAGGTGCATTTGTAGCTGTTCTTGATGTGGTCTCCTCCATTCATTGTAAAACCAGTTGTTCACCAGCTTGATGGGAATTAGAGAGAAGGACATACCAGGCCACGAGATTACAGATTGTGTTGGAATATTATAAGATACAATTCTACTGCTGCAGGCAACCCTCTGAGCTTTCATAATGCAAAATGCTAGATCTGTAATGAATGGATCAAGAATATGATTTTTGTAGGAATCTTTCTGCAACAATGAAAAGATAGATATAAAAAGTACGTTTCTGCACCGACATACTGGATGACAACAGTTGACAGAAACAATAAGAGACAGAAATGCTGAAAAAGGAAACACTGTTATTCACACACACAAACACCACAATAAGTGAGATATTCAGCTGATTGATAAAGTAAAAAATGTTTATTAAAGAATAAGATTCATAAATATGACCCTCTCACATCTATAAATAAATAAAGTGGGACAGCACAGTTCTTTGTGAGACCAGCAATAAAAGGTCAAAGTTTTTGATCAAAATGTCAGTCTCCTTTCTGCTCTGGTCATCTCTTCAATCTCCATGGCAGTCATTTGATTTCTTCCTAACCTGGAAGCAAAAACAAAAATCAATACATTTCATGCTAGTAAACTTTGTTTAAGGATTAGCTTGGGCTGTGCAAAAATTGTGCTGTGACTAGAATGTGGCACATTGCAGCTGTTTCAGCAAGGTCTCCTTCACCGTTTTCCCTTGAAAGTCTAACTCGTATTTCAGTATCTTTCCATGGACATTTGCAATACAGTACATGACTAGAGAGTATTGTAAGTCCAATTGACCAACATGTACATTACAGATAAAGTCAGTCTTTAAGAAGGAAAATCAAACATAATCATGCAAGATTTTCCAGAAGTAATGGCCAATGAATTCCATCCCACCCCCTTTGTCTTCAGGATGTGAGAAAAGCTGGCTGAACCACCAAATATGTAGAACATAACTTTAACTTACAACACTGGTTAACAATTTTTCAGGTTTGTAATATCCGCATGCCTCTCTATAAAGAAGATGGATTTTTCATTGAGAATATGAACTGTGCTCTGACAATTAAACAGAATTTCATTTTAAAATTAGTTGAAGTAGTCTGGATGTCTGTACCAAGGGTTAGAAAACCCTGCACCAATAGAAATCCAGGAACGGTCAGCCCCATGTTTTTCATGGGTGAGGAGGAGGAGAGCTTAAGGAAACTTTCTGCCTTCCCACTTCCAATCCCACACTTTGTTTCCACCACCGTTCCTCTCACTGCAAATGCTGATCTTTTCAACTCCACCGTCAACAAATCCTAATCCTCATCTTTCTCCCCTTTACTCCACCCCTCTTGCAAAGGGTCATCTCCAGATTTGATTTCCCTCCTAACCTTAGACCAAGCTGTCCATTTGGGTAGTGTCACAGCTGTAGAGGCTTGACCCAAAAGCAGAACAGCAGAGACGATTTAGCAGTGAATGAAGACGTTAATACTAGACTGCAAAATAACAAGCCACAAGGAGCCCCAAACAGGAGAGAATAGAAACTAAACACTGCAGGCAACACAGTAACCTTAGGCAAGGAGTGTAAAGCTAGGAGCAACTGGTTGGAACCAGCTGGTTCAATGAGTGAACAAGGACTGTGAATGAGAACTGGGGTTAACTAGACTGCAGGTGATGAGTCTGGAACGAGCAGCAGGTGAATCCTATAAGCTGGGTGGAGACTCGGAGATGCCTGCATGGCTGGGAGGTGTCTGTGGGAGTAGGCCTGACAGGTAGCTGCCAAGCAGGAAATTGATACTAAAGACAATAAGATCTCCCTGTTGGATTCTGGAGGATCTCCACAATCCCAGCCTTGCCAGGTTCTTCGGCTGTTATTGACCTACCCTATTACCTCCCCAGCTTTTGGCAAATATCAGGGCCAATATGTTTGTCCCCCATCTTTCACTGTTAATTCTTACATAAAAATAATTTCATTTTACAAAGGAGATCCATATGTTTTGTAATAATCAAAAAATAAAGTGAATCACATTTAAAACATCCTGATTTAAATAGTGGATATCTTAAATTCTCTATGCAGTCTTCAATTGGATTACCTGCTATAATAATTGGAATAAAATAACTTGGCTTATTTGATAACCACCATATGCAAATTCATAATGTTTGTTTGAGCTGCTTAAAAAATGCCCCCAATCCCATAATTTTAAAACCATCTATCTTTAACGAAGGAAAATGATGCTGAAATAGAAGCTCCAGCATGATCTTCATGAATGGCAGAGTAGACTCAAGGGTCCAGATTGCTTATTTCTTATCTTCTTAATTAAAACTTGAGAGAATTCAATATATAATTCATTCAGTAGTGAGGCTGAAGTGCAGCTCATCCATTTAGGAATTAAATCATTTATTTTCTTGCACAAGGAAGTGGAATTTTAGGACTCTTCTTCCAATAGTCCAACATTGGTGGGACAATTGAAATGTTCAAACCTGAGACTGATATGTTTTGGTTAAGAACAGATACCTAGGGATATAGAACAAAGATGCATAAATGAAGTTGAAGATCAGCCATGAATTTATAGTGTAATGGAAGAGCCTCAAAGGCTCAGTAGTTTCTCAATAAGTACTGCTGAAAAGTTCATAATTTGGTTTGTTTGCTTTTAAATCATTCCTTACTGGGCAAATAAAATTCATATGCACAAAGGCAGATAACTTAAGGCCAATATTACAAATAACAATTAGTACATATCAGCACCAAAAAGAAACTTACATGAACAGTCTTCCTACAGAGCTTTGCTACGTGTGCCAAACCTGGACTTTAATAGTATAGCACAAAGGGAAGCTAGGGACCAAGATGATCAGACATAGTGATAACACAATAAGTGATAAGAAGAGACTGCATAATAAAGACTTACCAAATTGATGTAATGGTAGTATTGTGCTTTAGGGCAGTAACAATAAATTCCATTCCTTTTTTGGTTATCTTATTATTAGACAGCCTGTAGAGAGGATGAAATAGAAAGTCATAGTAATGGGCATTCAATCACATGTAATGAAATTAACCTTGCAACTCAGGCAGCTTCCAATATTATTTGCCCAAATAATTCATACAAGGTCAACCACCATTGTTCATTCAAACCATTTAATATTTAATACTGAATACCATTAGTGTGAATGGAATTGTACCTCAAGTGTACATGCACCTGTCTACATCAATGGTGCTGAGGTCAAGAGGGTTGAGAACTTCAAGTTTTTGGGAGTGAACATCACCAACAGCCTGTCCTGGTCAAATCATGTAGATGCCACAGCCAAAAAAGCTCACCAGCACCTCTACTTCCTCAGGAGGCTAAAGAAATTTGGTTTGTCCCCTTAGACTGTCACCAGCTTTTACCGATGCACCATAGAAGGCATCCTATCTGGATGTATCATGGCTTGGTACAGCAACTGCTCCGCCCAGGACCGCAAGAAACTGCAGAGAGTCATGGACACAGCCCAGTGCATCACGGACACCAGCCTCCCCTCCTTGGACTCTGTCTTTACCTCTCGTTGTCTTGGTGTAGCAGCCAGAATAATCAAAGACCCCACCCACCCAAGATACAGGAGCTTGAGGGCACGTACCACCAGACTTAAGGACAGCTTCTACCCCACTGTGATAAGACTATTGAACGGTTCCCTTATATAATGAGATGGACTATGACCTCACGATCTATCTTGTTGTGACCTTGCACCTTATTGCACCGCATTTTCTCTGTAGCTGTGACACCTTACTCTGTACTGTTACTGTTTTTACCTGTACTACTTCAATGCACTCTGTACTAACTCAATGTAACTGCACTGTGTAATGAATTGACCTGTATGATCAGTTTGTAAGACAAGCTTTTCACTGTACCTCAGTACAAGTGACAATAATAAACCAATACCAATAATGACCATTGTTGTCATTGGATGTACATTCTACAACTCATCTACAGACTAAGGGCAATTTACCATGGCCAATTAACCTACCAACCCACACATTTTGGGATGTAGGAGGAAACAGAAGCACCCAGAGGAAACCCACACTGTCACGGGAGAAAATGTAAACTCCACACATAGAGCCCCGGAGGTCAGGATTGAACTGGGGTCACTGGAACTATGAGGCAACAGCTCTACTAGCTATACCACTGTGCCACCCATTTAACTTTTTAGCATTTTTATATTATATTGAAGATCTATCTGTTGCAACAACATACTTTCTCACTTGAAGTTTATTTGTTGGTTCACTCTCAATTCACTTGTACTCTAGTCCCAACGTGCTTTGGATGTAGTCTGCCACATCTGAACAGCTCTTCCTCTGTATCCCATAAATCAAAACACACTTTTTTCACAGCAGTCTTTCAACCATGCATTCATCTCCCTGATCTTAATAATACTGTGCCAGTTTGCTTATGGCTAAGGTAATAATCCAGAGATTACTACCTTTACAGTTCCTATCTAATTCTCTCAGCAGAAACCTTTTCTTATTCCTTCCTATGTTGTTAGACCAGGACAACTGGATCCTGTTCTTCCCACTCCAAGTTCCTCTGCAACCCAGAAGAGATATCCCTGGCTATTGCATTGGTAAGTAATATAGCCTTGAGGTCTGATAACAATTTCAGATAACAATATCGATTCCCCCCCAGATGTACTGTCCCTAAACATAATCACCTTCCATTTTACTCCCCCTACTTGAACAACTCCTTGTACAACAGTGCCACAGCACCACAGCCAGGTTCCTTGCTCTCTCCTAGATCTATTGAACAAGTGTAGGGATGGAAGATCCTGCAATACTATCTCCTAGATTCCCCTTCCCTCCTCACTCACAATCATATCCTCCAGTCGGTGACTGCATGTCAGTTCTTAAGTATTTAATCTAGGGGGTGATCCTGCCACCTTGATCAAAAGGTGCAGGAAACTTTCTCCCTTCCTGATGTCTTGCAACCTTTGCAGTTCAAACTTCAGCTCCTTAGCCAAAAAGTTCTTCAACATGCAGACATTTTGCACAGATGGCGGTGCCCCCAAACAAAGGTATCCACAAGTTCCCATGTGTTATAACAGCAGCTCATCTCCTGCCCTATTTAGCTATCTATTTATTTATTTAATTAGCTTAATGTTAATTAAACAAGCATTTAATTTGTTAATTAAATCATTATTAAAAATTAATAATAAAAATTAATTAATAAGGTTAAGGGGGACAAGGAATTTTTTTTTCCACCCAGAGGGTCGTTGAACTCTGGAATGCACTGCCTGAAGGAGTGGTGGAGGCAGTTACTCTCCCCTCTACTTAAAAAAACAGCAAGTTTCCATTGTCTCTGGAAAACTGCATGCAAATTGAAGAACTAAAGCCGTTCCTTCCTCCCTCATGGAAAAACTTAGACCATTGTGTGTTTCTGGGAAGCCACTTAACCAGAATTAAAACCTTCAACTATGCAATTATCCACGAATACAAACCAGTAAAGCACCAATTCAGCAATGAAATCCATCACATTTAATTGTAATCAGGTGCATTTCCCAGAGCACACGGGGGATTTCAGCTACACAAGAACCATGCTTTTCCATGCACTGCAAGATAATCTAGCTTTATTCATATTTGAATAACTTCTTGCACATTCTTGAACATATATTGATTCAGCCTTCCATTAAAAGTTAATCATTATAACTTGAAAAGTGCTTTATGGGATTATGCCTTTATCATCTAACATTTTAAAAAAATCACTGGCTTCACTTGATTTATTCAGCTGGAGCTGTATCCTCCACTTCTACAAGCAGAAGGCAGATACATTTCTCTCTCATTTGCCTTTCTTTAAATCAAATTAAGTTTGATTCTCCAAACCTGTCATGTCTCTTTGAACTCCTGCTATGGTATCAAGGCCTTTCATAGGTACATTTGGTTTCCTTTCGTCAAAAGTGTCAAAGTAAACCCCAACCCAGCTTGAAATCTTGAGTTGTGCTGAATCAAGATGTAACAATAGAAATGAACAACAAAGAATAGTTCAAATGGAGAATGACATTTTAGGCCCAATAAACAAAGAGAAGGCAACTTTCATAGCTGTGATGAATGGGAACAAGTTGTGTACAAATTTTACTTGTGAACAAGTTGTGTACAAAGCTATATCTCTTAAGTGTAAAAGAACTACATGGTAGATCTTAATGTAATCAAGTGTCAATCTTAAAACAGCTCCTGTCAAGTTACCAAACAAAGGGAAATTTGCTGAACTATTGGAAGAGAGAAGGGGACTGGAACTACTTGTATAGCCTCTTCAAAAAGACCACACATGTATTAGGGGTCAAATTACTTCCCTCTGTACTGTCCTGCTCTAGGTACGTAATTGTAGTTGATGTCACAAGTTCTTGATAAATCTCACATTTAACAATATTTCTTTACATACTTGAGAACCTTTAAGCTTGAGTTGTTCTGCAGTCCTTCTATGAAGTGCTCTATATCCTCATCAATTAAATTGTTTTCCTGAAGACTGCAACAACAAAATATACATAAACTCAAATGAATACTGGATTTTCATTTGTATTAACATTTTAAACAACTTAATCTAATAACATCTGTTATGAGATTTTAGCAGGAGAGTCACATGCCAGGTTTAAAGACAAAACAGACCATCCATCTAGGATAATGATCAGCAGAACTATTGACTCAAGCTTGGTCTTCAATATTTTATGAAATTACTATTGGGCTATTAGGAGCTGAGAGCTGCTTTATCAACATCACAAAAAGCAGCTACAAAGCACACTCACTTACCACTATGATTGTCTTTCAGTTGTCCAGGAGCTCAACAGCTCTGTGAGTGATGGTGGTGCCGCCTTAATTTTGCCTCCATAAACCTGTACCTTTCAGTTTCTCTTCCATTTCTGATAATATTGTTCTTTCATTCAATTCTGTTCCCAATTACGTCTCCAGTCCTGACTTGCTACTCTCCATCACCTGAGCTGATTTCAATGCTTGTTTCTAACACTTCAGTTTGTAATTCTCCTTCCCTCAAAACTGAGCCTCCTTTCAAACACTTGTGGCATTCCCAGTGTTTACATGCTATTATATATTGATGTATTCACACGTAGTAAATTGCCCATCCCAGAGCCTGGCCGACTGAAGGATATGTGTGCAAACTTTAACCCTTTTTTGATAACATTATTGCTTTCAATTTTCTACTGCA
Organism: Pristis pectinata; assembly: GCF_009764475.1. Lineage (NCBI taxonomy): Eukaryota > Metazoa > Chordata > Chondrichthyes > Rhinopristiformes > Pristidae > Pristis > Pristis pectinata. The sequence continues at coordinate 31,907,322 of NC_067417.1, read as the reverse complement.
CCACATTACTGGTCAGAAAATCATTTTTACTTTAGCCACAAGATACATATGCCACCAAAACCCACTCAATTTGACATTCACATACCTTTACTGCGGTTTTCAAACATTAATCTATGCTTCATTGGTAAATTGACTCATATTTTAGTTAACTGCAGAATTCCTGCCTTCCTTTGGTGACTGTTTTGTTAAAGTAGTGCAAAGTAACAATAAATATTCTCCTATTTTAGTAGAATTGGTTTTTCCATATAATTAGGTCCCAATTCCTTGTGATTCTTTGAGTATAAGTACCAACATGTAATTTATCATGGAAAATGCTGCGCAGATAATACACTGGCACAATGAACCGACTGACTCCTTTGCTGCATTATTCAGTAAATCTGTGTGGAATTCCTCAAACAGCAGTTGATTATCCACTTGCCAGCATCATCCATGTGACTTGAAACTATAATGATAAACATCAATGAATTGATTATTCAGTTCCTTAAGTCACCATGTACCTTGGATGATGTGCATGATTTTCTTTTATTCATTCAGGGAATGTGTTGAGGATACTCCCACAGCACGAATAGGTAGGAAGTTCCAGGATTCTCAACCAGCAACAATGAAGGGGCAACGATATACCTCCAAAGATCCGATAAAGGGTCTTTGATCTGAAGCATTAATGATTTCTCTTTTCACAGATGCTGCTTGGCCTTCTGAGTGTTTCCAGCTTCTTTTGTTTTTATTTCAGATTTCCAGCATCTGCAGCTATTTCATTTTGATATAGAGTCACAGAATTATGTAGCATGAAAACAGGCCCTTCAGCCTAACTCGTCCATGCCAACCAAGTTGCCTCCCTGAGCTAGTCCCATTTGCCTGCATTTGGTCCATATCCCTTGAAACTTTTCCTGTGCATGTACTTGTCTAAATGTCTTTTAAATGTTGTAATTGTACCCGCCTCTATCAATTCCTCTGGCAGCTCTTTCCGTATACACACCACACTCTGTGTGAAAAAATTACCCCTCAGGACCCTTTCAAATATTTCCCCTCTCATCTTAAAACTATGCCCTTTAGTCTAGGCTCCCTTACCCTCCACTACTACCCTCTGATTTCTTTCACCAAGCCAATTTTGTATCCAATTGGCCAGCTCACCCTGGATCCCAAGTGAGCTAATCTTCCAGACCAGTCTACTATGCAGGACTTTGTCAAAGGCCTTGCTAAAGTCCATGTAGACAACATCCACTGCCCTGCCCTCATCAATCCATTTGATCACCTCTTCAAAGAACTCAACTGAATTTGTGAGACATGCTTTCCCTTGCACAAAGCCATGCTGAATATCCCTAATCAGTCCTTGTCTTTCCAAATCTGGTAGATCCTGTCCCTCAGAATCCCCTCCAGTAACTTTCCCACCACTGATGTTAGGGGCACCGGCCTGTAGTTCCCTGGCCTGTCCTTGCAGCCTTTTTTAAATAAAGGCACAACATTAGCCACTGTCCAAGTGTCACAATTAAAGTATGTAATATTGAAATGCTTCTGGATAAGGCAATCTATTGTTCTCAGTTTCTTAATTAGCTATATTTCACAAGCTCTGAATCTAGTTTTCAGAAACACGAATAAAATGTGAAAGGCATGCAGATAACTGAGCCACAAATCAATGGAGATGGGAAGGCTGTAGCCAACGCGTAGTGCAGCTTTGATTCAGATCACCAGGTATCTGTTACCCACCACTCAATACTTGATAGCCTCCTAACATTAAGCTGTCTGAAAAACTTGCTGAGACATCCAGGTGTTACATAGCAGCAATTAAACTATAAAGAGAAGATTTCTTTGAAATACTACAAAAGCAAAGTACTAAAATAAAGGCAAAAAAATGTAAATACTCGACCAGTCAGGCAGCATTTGTGGAGAGTTAATATTTTGGATCGATAACGTTTCATTGGAACTGGGAAAATCAGAGATAGAGCTCTAAGGTGCAGAGAAGTTGGGGAGGGGAGAACTAAGAGAAGGTCTTTGAGGAGATGGGAGACAGAAGACTAAATGATAAGAAGGATTATCATACAAGATAAAAGTGAGTGCTGTAGGGACAAGAAATAAAATATCAGTCTGGCAGAGTTGTAAATTAGGGCAGTGGGATCTGAAATTGTCAGAGGAAAATGGCTTTTAGAGAATTTAAAATCTTCAGTTCCTCATTCTGCATTATTTTCAGCAGTAAACATGTATAGCAACTGCCTTGTTCACAGTGCTTGGGCAGACTTATACAATATGCATTCTCACACTGCAGAATTCAATTGGGGTTGCCCCAGTATCGGCCTGAAGTTGCTGCAGAATTCTGGTCTACATAGTGAATATCTCTGTGCACAGGGTAAGTCTGAGGACAACATCATACCAGCTGGAGAATTTCAAACATTGAGTATAGTTAAAAAAACACAAATACCATAAACCATAATTAAAAAATGCATTTAGCTGACTGATTAATGATAATCTCACTCCAGAATCACCAGAATGCATGCATTTCATTAATTAATCTCACCACAGCTCCTCCAGAATGGTGTTCTTTTTCAACATTAAAGCCAAAGCCCTGGCACCTTCACTGCCAATGTTATTACCGACAAGGCTAATGGTCAGAAGAGAGAACACAGAATCACTTAGCTATACACAACGGGGTTTTAAAAGTTGAGTTTGAATCATAAATCTCATCATGAGGCATAAATTTGCAAGCATTGTTACCTCAGCCACAAGAGACTAGTGTTATTTTCAAGAGCTGCTGCAATAGCAGAGGCACCAGCATCTCCAACTTTGTTTCCCCAAAGTCTGAATAAATGTAAAAGAAAGAGTTTATGAATCCTAATTCTAAATATAGGGAATGTTGTAAACTGACTGATGTTCCTACATAAGGCATCACTTTACGAATGAAACAGAAATCACTTTAATCTAATCTACCTAAGGAGGATCTACCTGTTTATCCCTCCCGTTTGCTCAATCCTATGTCTGGTTTTACTTTGCATTGATTTCAAAAATTATCTACTAAAACCTAATAAGTGATCTGTTTTAGCTTTTGTAATTCTATAACTTAATTTAGACAATTTTATCCCTTGCAATGAAAATTTATAGCAGCACGACTAACTGAGTAACAGATGCAATAAAAATTTTAAATAGATCATTCTAATCATTTGCAAATGACATATGATGTTTGCCATCAACATGCAAAAGCAGAACAAAGAAATTAACAGCTGATGACATACCCCAAGAACTGGATGGAGTTGTTTTGTTTTAAACCTTCTGCCAGTATTTTTGCCCCAGCAGCTGTTAAATGGTTGTTGCCCAGCCTGGAAATGTTCAGGAATGAACATAAAGATTAAATCAACACCAGTCTAATTGTCTAAAAACAGTCAAGCGGGCTTCTGCATTTGGTACAGCTGCAGCAGATGCAGATCCCATTGCCACTCAAATTCACGGCCAAAGCCAAATCACAGAGACCGGCTAACCTGAATGCATAGAGATACTCCTAGCACTTTAAAGGAAAGGACAGCTAGCCTAACCCACATTGTAAAGTCAAGTTTTCTATAGCCACTCTTTTTTTGATTGGGCTGCAGATGCTACTGACAATACAAGCACTTATTGCCAACCTTTACTTGCCTCTGAACTGAGGATGTTCTCAAGAGTCAACAACATTAGTGGGCCAGACTAGACAAAGATGGCAGACGTTTTTTGAAGGACTACAGCGAAAAACATGATTTTAATGACAGTATGGTAGTTTTATGGTCTCCAATACTGATAATAGCTTTTCATTCCAGATTTATTTTAATTATTTGATCTTAAATTCTCAACTGTCATGATGGTGTTCAACTCAATTACCCAGACCTCCTGTAAGTTAACCACTATAGCCTGTCCTTGGCTGATTAACCTCCAACATCCTTGTGCAAGGTATGACTCCAAATCATAGAGAGTTTTCCCCTGAGTTCCATGAGCTTCAGGTTTTTCAAACTTTATGTTGCCAGACATAGTCAAATGTTGTCTTGATGTCGCAGATGGATTCTCACACCTCTGATGGCTTATTAAATCTCAAAAGGCAGTCTTGGTAGCTTATAACTGGGGACAGCTTTGTTATGGCCTTGCAAGGAAACAGTGAGTGAAACTCCTTGGTTAATGCAGGAACCACCTATGCAGCATCACACCCATGGTAGGGGAAGAGAGTAGTGAAAGATGCTCCAAGCTACAGAAAGCCAGGCTTAATTCTGGACAAAATCCTGGTGAATCTTGGCCTAGACCCAAATTCAAATCCCCTTCAGAAGCTATGCACAATTTACAATCTGACTCCTGCCTGGAATTTCAGGCTTTAATTGTCTGAGTATTTGTTTTATGAAGCACTCTGGCATTCCGATCTTACCTTAGTGCTATAAAGTTCTTCTTGTGTTTAAGAAGCTTTGCAAAATTCTGGGCACTTGCATCAGTTAAATTGTTATGAAACAATCTAAAAAAAAATGTTTGAATAGTAAATGCACATCCTCTGATTTTAAATACTAGTTTCATAAAGACCATATTCTATGCTGTGAAATTATTTTATTGCACAGAATCTGTAATTTAAACAAAAATCTAATGGCTCTGGGTAAACTGGAAGCCATCTGAAGAGACGTAGTGTAGATGCCTCCACTGAAGCAAATGGTATGGGGAGATGGAAAAATAAAATAGGGAGAGATATGTCCCTCTTAGATTTTGATATGAGTTACCTTCTCTCTCCAGACTTCAGAAGTACCTATTTTGTTCTGCATTTATTGTTCGTTATAAATGGCTACTCGTCTGGGAGTGACATCAGAACATTAGTCAAATGCAAAAGCACACCTCTACATCAAATTCTGCTGTATATTCTTATCACTGCTTCCTTTATTGACTTTTAGCAGCTGAAGGTGCCAACCCCACTTTTGCAGAAACACCCAGGAACCCTGTTCTTACGCAATCTTTTGTAAATTGCAGCAGCCAAGAGCTTGATCGACCAATTTGGAGGCTCCGCGATCAGAAATATTATTTGCCCGGAGGCTGAAAGATATAAAAATAAAAATGGTTACACAACATAATTGGCACAAATAAAAAGAAACTTCACAAAATCAATTTTAATACATCAGCTATCACTGTATTACATTTTTGTGATTGAAAGCATTTCTATCACGGGAATGATTTTCAATTTACTTGTAAGATGATACTATTGTTATATTCTTTTCTAAAATGCTAAATTATCAGCAAGTGAGCACATCCTGGTAACAGGGTATATCCTAAGCAGTCATGAGCGAACATCTATATGTCTGTTGTCCCTACAGGAGAACTATTCATTAATCATATTACTATGAGAGAGTTGCTGTTTAGATATGAAGTTAATTTGTGTGTTGTGGTGTGAAGAACATGTAAAAAGGTAGACAATGTGATCTTAATGAAGAAATGTTAAAATATTGTTATGACTCATTTACTATGTAACATAGGTACTGCATTTTACACAACCAACAGTTTCAAAAATATTATGAAGCTACAAAACCCAGAAAAGTTGCTTTAATCTTGGCTATTTAAAAACATATAAAAGGCAGTCAAAAATAATATTCTGAGGTGATCCCATTCCCTTTGGGATGTTCTTTTTGCAACACTGTACAGGAACTTGAATAACATTATGTTGGCAGTGCCTGAATTTGGGCATTCCCAGGAAACTGTGGCACAGTACCACACTGGGAAGCCTATGAGATAAGTAAAATGCTTACCAACATCATTGGAATGTGCTTCCTGAACAGAAATGCCCACAATCTCCAATTCGCCACAACCAAATCCCCTCAAAACACAACCAGTTCTCCCTCTTCATTCCTAAAAACATGGCCAGTCCCCTGAGATCCAAAAATGTCACTGCCATCACTCCCCCATTTTTCAGAAAACACTGCTGGTCCCTACTCAAATCCCCCAAAACACTTTGAATACCTTTCCCCCATCCCCAATACTCCAGAATAAGGCTAGCACTCCTGTGATCCCCAAAAACATGGGTGGTCTCCCTCCACCAATTCTCAGAAAGACTGCCATCCTTCCCCCAATCCTAAATCGCCAGCCCCCTTGGCCCTATCCTTGAACACACTGTCAATGCTCCTTCTCTATCACCAAAATCCAAAAAAACAATACTGATGTTTTTCTGGTCTCTAAAAACACTGCTAGTACACCTCATCCCCTAAAATACTGCAATATTCCGGTCTTCTATTTTAATAGATTTATGACAATGAACAAGGAACTCTTCTTTAGATATCAGAATCATATCAGAATCATTAGATATCATGAATACACAGTAAGAAAAGACCACTGGAGTAAACTGACATTCTGAGTTTTGGTTTAAGGTCTTTCCCAAAATAAGAGACAAAGTAATGTCACAGGAACACATTAATATTTATCTACTGATATTGGCAACTGCAATTTCCAACTAGAAACACTTACTAAATAGACTGGCAATTAATCAAGCAGGGAAGAAGCTGTTCAATTCCTATATCACCAACTGAGTTGTAATCCAATTGTAATCCCATAGGATTTTTCAAGTGTTTGAGGACATAAGCAAGGGCAGTGCACTCAACCGGCCCTATTCCACAATAGGTCAGCTTCAAGTGATCCACCTCCAGATTACTAACAGCTTGTTTGGCTAAATCATTGTCCTGCATTTCATAAATGCATTTGATCCACCATACAAATTCAGGCAATGCATGCATGCTTTTCTTCTCCTCACCAACAGCTGGTGGTATGGATAGGAAATGTTTCTCAATGCCCTTTGCCAAGTAGTTCTTAACCAGTTTGTACTTCTTGGATTGCTTCGGGATGCCTGAAAATTTCTGTATCAGATTCCTGTGTCTACCTGACAAAAGCCCAGAAACAAAGTTTGCTGTTATCTGAAGGTTCGATTTCTCTGCTTCCTGTAACATAGTCTTGCGTCTCCTTTCAGGCTCCACATTAGACTGGAGGCAGCTGAATGGGAAACTTTCAATGCAAGCTGCTGACATCATACAGGACGATGTTCCCTTCTCTCTAGATTTGAACAACGAGTAAAGGGTAGATTCTCCTACATTATCACTTATAGTGATATAGAGTGCAGCAAAGAAACACTGGATAGTGATGTGAAGAAATTCATAATTCTTATTCTTATTAGCAGTCCATGCACGGGAAAAACTATGACTATGAACAAGAAACCCCAAAGAAATGTCTTCTTTAGATATCTGAGCCTCTTGTAGATGTGCAGCTGAAAATACGTAGTTACATGAGATTAAACCATCCATTGCTAACTTGCTAAGGTGGAGGATAGTAGCAATTTGGCTCTGTAGAATTTCATTTACTCCCTGGCTGTTGTGTGTAAAATGCAATAGAAAGTGATCCAGGATCAGAAGATAGATGTCAGTCATTGTCTGAGTGAAATCACCACTGTTCTGCATTAGCTGCTCATGGCAATTTGATACAATCCAACAGAAGAAGGGCACATGACAGAGCCCGTGAACAGCAGAGTTTGCCTCAACAAAATATAAAATATGTTCTGCATTTGAGGTGTTGCTATGGCATTTCTTTATAAATGCTTCAATTCCCTCACGTGAGAAACCTTTTAAAGTAATTTCTTTCTGCAGATATTTCCTTAACATAGCAGTCACAGCACTTGGCCGACTGGTCATAACTTTTTTAGTGCTTTTCATCAAGTTCCCTTGGAGAAGATTAAAGATCAGATTCAGTGCAGTGGTGGGCTTGGTGGGAGAACAGTGCCTTTCCTCATCTGTAAACTGGAACTTAAGTTCATCAAACCCATCAAGCATAAACATGATTTCTTCAGGATGATCCAGAATATATTGGAAAACCTCATCTTGATGATCATCTGGCCAGCAGCAATGTTCAAACAGTAACATTCTGAGTGATACTTCTGTATCAATGAAGTTTAACCTTCGACAGCTGAATGCAAATACAAATGTGAATTCCTGGAATGCTTGTTTTGTTGCCCATAACTGTTGCATTTGCTGTAGTGAAGTGCTTTTCCCACTTCCTGCTTCCCCAATGATCAACACCACGTCTGCATCTTTATTTAATACACCATCTGGTCCAAAGATATCTTCCAGCCCAATAAGAGACCGTAAGCAGCCACTTTCTGAAGTAGTGTTGGTTATTTCCAAGATACAATTCACATAAACATCCTCTAGACACATATTTTCTGTTCCTGCATAATTAGTTAGAAATCGGGACTGGGCAGCCAGTGTTGAACTCAATTTTTCCTGATACTTTATGCATGCATTATCTGAAAAAGACAGTCACATTTAAATGGTGAATTATTTTTGGTATATTACTTTGCCAAACTTTAATCAGCATTAACCATAGATAATGAGAGACATTCCATCTTTTTTATATGTAACTTCTACCAGATTCTAAAAGAAGATTGGGACCTAATACTAAAACCACAGAAAAGACAAAGAAAATGGCTGTCGTTTACAAATTTGCACTTTTTTTTTATTTTTCAAGCCTGCTGAAGAGTTTTTGAACAGGATATTCAACCACTTGTTAAACATAGTGCAATATTTGGCCAGCAACATGGGCCAGAATTGCCACAATATTAGAAACATCCATGCACTTGTGCTTTAAGAGATACTGTTAATTGACTCACAATGTTTAGAGCAGTAACATAACCTGCACAAAATGATACTTGTTGCTCTGCTCAGGATTTAAAGTAATTATCTGATCTATTCTTTAGCTATCTTTGGCATCCCAACAATGTCATCTGTCAAACCTTTCCTTTCCGAGATGAGTGATCCATATTTTTTTCCAGTCTGTTTTTCCCTCATGAAATGAGACAGCTAAACTGCATAAATCACTTAGGCCAGACAGGCCTTTTGCAAGATGCCTAAACACATGCAAATCTGTGCAATCTTTATGTTACTGAATTCTGAAACAGTAAATACTATGCCAAGATTACCACTATCTGGTGGGCTGCCAGCCATGGATCATGGTTAATCATGTGTAGTGGTAGGGTGGTCTCATGATTTGCTATTTAAATCGAATGTTCCATGAATAACAGACATTAGAAAAGCATGTTCTTATTGAGCAACAAGTTCCATACATTTTAAAGCTAATGCAGTTGCTCAGAATGTTTTATTGCATTAAGCTTTATGCTTATTAAAAAACATGCAGTTTTAATAGCATTTGTAAGTTCTGTTAGAATTGTTTAATTTTGTTCTTGAGGCAGTACTTTTTTTTCCCCATAGTTTAATGAACTACATTGCCTAGGAATTCTGGTGCACCTTATTGTGTGCACTAGATGGTCACATTAACATTTAGGTTGTTATTCTCACACTGTAAACGACCACTGTAAATGTCAATAGCATCCAAGGGTCAAGGCTGTGGCTGGGGCATGGGGGTAGTCAGAGCCCCAGCATGAATAAATGATGGTGGAGGTTAGGAAGGATGGATGGTGAAACAGGGCAGGAAAAGGTCAGGATGATTGAGGGATCACTAGGCTGATGGATGAGGTGTAGTGGGGGAGTGGTCAGGATCTTGGAATCATGAGATGAACGATGAAGCTAAGCTATTGATTTACGTGGCAGATATCTCAGTCCAGGGCTGTGCTGGGAAGACCATCATGGCAGGACTGTTGCCATGCCATTATCCCATGCACCCTTGATGAAAATCTTGTCAAAGGCTCCATGATCAGAAATGCCCAGTTGAATTTCCAGAATGATATGAAATGTCCCAGAAATAGTTGCAATTGCCTTCTACTGCAGGGGAAAAAAATCAATTTTCAATTTCAAAATTTTTAAGGGCAGTCTTACTCAAATTAATTTTTAGCCAAATGTGCTTAACATGAATTTCCCTTTACATATTTTTGCTCAGATATCTAAAATACAAACCCATTCATTATGCAACATCAGTCAGTTATTTCCAGTAAGCTGGTAATATTTTACCAGTGGATCTCACAGCACTCCTTTCCATTAAAATCAATGGAAGATTTGGCTCCATGGATACTTCCCCAGCAAATTCATAATGCAAGTGTCGAGCAATTAACCTAAGCTCTTGAGCCTAAACTAAATTCCATGGGTTTAGGCCACAGCATAGCAGAAGAAAAAGCTAACAGCAACTTGGAGATTTGGGGAACATCACCTTCGTTACCCAATATAATTCAGGCCATTATTTCTATCTCAATTAAACATTTTTCTTTCTTTACGGTTAGTAAATGAGGTCACAATGGGTATGAAGCCAGGAAAACATAAAATTATTTTCAAGATAAATCAACAGGGATCCAGAGGCATCTCTTAGGCAAAGATATTTGATCCTCATTTGGAAGGAAGTAGTGGTACTGATGTAAACAGTTCGTAAGAGCAAGCAACAGCACAGTGATCAAAGACTTACTGGACTGGAACATTGCAAACAAATTGGAGTCTTAGTATTCAACCAGTTAATCAACAGGACTACGAGAAGAATTAATCATATGTACTGTTCACCATGGAATAGTAAGGGTTTCATTCGCATGTTAAGAGATATCAGGATGGGAAAGGAAAAAACAGTGGCACAAAGCAAGACCTGGAATAAGTTTGCTAATATTGTGAACACAGAGGAGTGTGTAATTTAGCAGGAGGGAAATCCACAGCAGAATTAATGACATGGCTGAGAAATGGATAAGAGGAAAATTTGGGGCTGGAAATTCCTTTGCTCGTGAATGCATGTACTGATGGAGCTCAGGGGTGGTTGGGAATGCCAGTTTGCTGTGAGGCCACAGGGAAGCATTATTCCATGGATTGCAATGCATCACATGCAGCAGGGTTGTGAATCCTGGGACTGTAAACCAATCCTGGGTCTGTAGACTATTAACTTTCCTCGGATACCAAGTCTGATGAGTGTGTTAGGTATAGGATGCCATCTCCTAAACCACAACTTCACTTAAACATGCCACTTTGCACCAGGTTTCTCTCAGTATAGGGGGTCCTCCACCAATGGAAAATCAATTAGTTGAATGTGACCCCCTGAGACCCCCTTCCCCTGGGGCTGAGCTTATGATGTTCAGGACCTTCTAGGTGGATGACCTTGGGAACTTCCAGCTTGATTGATACTACTCTCATGAACACAAGCATACTGGATTAGTTAAGGAAAGGCCCTTTATGCAATGCTGGGGCAGGCTGGGGCTAGTCAAGGTGTGGTCCAGTGCTGGAGGCTCACCAATTATTGCAAACTACACTTGTACGCAGGATTTTGAAATGTTGATGAGGATTGTACCTCAGATGCAGACACACAGAGGCCTCCACTCATGGGCCTGTCGTGCTCCACAGTTTCCTGAAGCACACAATGTGCACTGGGAAGTGCAAATTGCATTTAAAATTAGTTTTATGTTCAAATTCTATTGAGTTGAAAATAAAATTGTACTAAAATTTTGAGACCATAATGCTGGAATTGAACAACAAGGATTATGGTACACTGGTAGAATTAAACCTTCATAAGTAGAGTTATACAACAAAAGAGTTACACTATAGTTGTCAATCAGAGCAACAAACAATCTATTGGAGGAACTCAGCAGGTCAAACAGCATCTGTGGGGGGAAAGGAATGTGTCTCCATGGTGTCACTCAGATTTTGCTGTCTCAAAACTTAAGGTTGTCAATTCCCTTGACCCATCTGTTCAATAAATATCCATGTGTCTCACTACACATTGGATTTCCTAAGTCATACCATTTTGACCATAGTAAAGTCCAGGAAAGTACTTCAGTGGGATCAAAACTAGAGACCTATGCAGAAGGATAGTTGTGAAAATGTTGCTTTAAGAGGAGAAAGAGTATACTGGCGCCTAGGATATAAAAGGATTGAAATAATGAATGTCCAGTGTGTTAACTTCCCTGCCCTGGGTCCCAGGTAGAACTACAATGCACAGGAACAGAAGTCAGGAACAAACTGGATCAGGCACTGAAGTTGCCAGGGATTATCTATGGAACAATGCAGTAGAGCAGTAAGATCTGATTCAATTTGCCCAATAACCTTAAAATGGTTGAAATAAAATAAAAGGAAGCTACACTACTATCACAGAAATATCATCCATAATAACTAGCCTCTAATTCAGATATTGGCTCTCCACAGCTTCCTTGTCAGAGCACTAAATGCTGGGCAGGCTAGCAGCTAGCATGCTGTATTCCTCAAACGGCCCATGTGCAACACCACACTAGAATGCCTAAGCATAAATATTTCAATCTGAATTGTTAAGCTTATGCATTTCACATCATCACAAAGTGTTTGTCTACATAAAAAGTGTTGTTCCTTAACTGAAAGAGACTGTACTTGTGATTGAAGGAGTTCAGGATTCCAGGGATGGTGGGTTTACATTATAAGAGATTGAGTAGATTATATCTGATGTTTCCAGAGTTTAGAAGCTTGGAGATCTCATTAAAACTACATTTATTTTTGCAGGGCTTGACAGGCTGATGCAGGGAGGAAATGTTCTCTGCCTGAGGAGTCTAGAAACAGGGGTCACAATCTCAGAATAAGGAGTATGCTGTTTAGGACTGAGCTGAGGAGATGATGAATCATTGGGACCTCTCTACCCTAGAGGACTATGAACATTTAGTTGTTGAGTTCATAATAAACAGAAATCAATGGATTTCTGGATATTAGGATGCCCTAACTACCTTTGGTCCAGTGTAGAGGAGAGCACATCGTGAATGTGGTACATTGGATCGGAAGAAGTGCAAGTGAACCTCTGCTGGAATCTCACCTGGAAGGCATGTTTGGGTCCCTAAATGGTGTGAAAGGAAGAGGTAAAAGACCAGGGGCTGCAGTATCTTGAATTTGCATGGGCAAATGCCACGAGAAGTGGGGTGGGCATTGGTGGAGACGGAAAGGGGAACCAGGGAGTCATGAAAGGAATGGTCCCTTCAAAATGCTGAAAGGGGAGGGGTTGAAGATAGCAGAGATTATGGAGAAATTGGAGGCTGGTGGAGTGGAAGGTGACGACAAAGGGGAACCCTATCTTTGGTCTGGGTGGGAGGAAAGGGGATGAGTGCAATTGAGAGCCCTGTCAACCAAGGTGGAAAGGAAGCAATGGTTAAGGAAAACATCTTGGAAGTACAGCTGCAACAGAACAGGAAGAACTGCGAAAATGCAATTAAATGCAGGAAGCAGGGTGAGAGGAGGAGTAGTAAAGTTAGCCGTGGGAGTCTTTGGCTTGTTTTATGCTACAAGCTTATTATGTGGAAATCACTTCAAACAATATTGCAGCGCACCAGCTGTACTGATAATAAATCAATTTGAAGAATACTTCTTACCGAGCACCAGCTTGATAGGTCCAGGTTCGGATTCAATATACTCTAACAGGACATGAGCTGCATCATCCCCCTTTCCTTTGGTGAGATCTAGAAGCTTTCGTGCCTGACATTGAAATATTAAACACAGCAAAAATAGTGTTGTATGAAATGACAGGAACTGTACAGCCCACACACATCAGCTACTCATATTCAAATGAATATATTGCGGCAGTGACGATGGCAAATAATTTTAATGATGCAAAAGACAATGACTTGCTAAGAGCCCTGACGGACACGAGTGTCTGAATCTTTCACAAGCTGCTGCTTCCAGTCAGAACACTGAACAAAACAATCAACTACATAAAATCACACCAAGAAATCCTGGCATTTTGGTATTCTTAGTTAGATGCAATCCTCTGCAGGCTTGTAGCACAAAGGTAAGAGTTGGAGAGCGTAGGGAGGGAGAAGGAAACAGAAATGGAGGAGTGACGAAGAAAATATTCAGGGAAACAAAAGAATCAAAAGCAAGCTTTAGAACATGAGGAGGAACATAACAAGGTTCAAGCACTGAGGGGAAAGTTGCAGATCATGGTTACTGCTGCTGAATTGGAAGTGATGGAGGATGCAGCAGGCAGGTAGCAGAGGAGTGGCAGTGTGTGCACAGCCGTACAGATCATTGAGTCATGCAGGAACTTGAAAGCAAGGATCTTAAAAGTCAATTCTACAATGGTATGAAGTGGGGGGTGGGGTGCTTAAACAGCATGAAAGGAACTTGGTAACAGACCACAAGAGAAGAAAGGCAGGTTGAGCAAAACACTACATCACCATATCTCTGTCTTAAGTGCCAGTCTTGAAGGTTGATGGAATAGAAGTCATGGATGGAAAGGTGCCTGTGGAAGCCAGGCAGAATAACAAAATAGTTATCAAGTGCCTTTGCTATCCCCTCACCTTTAAGTATAAAATTCACCCACGGTATCTGTGCTCTCACTCACTTTTGGACAATCCTTTAATGAAGGAGTTAGATTTCTCTTCATGCTAATTGATAATTATTTTCTCGTATTCTGTATTAAAAGTGCGGTTCCATTTTCTCGTCAGACATTTTTCAGATTGTTTCCAGCCAACCACAGGTCAGGACTATCTATCTGTTAGGCAGTAACAGCAATCATGGAGGACAAAAACACCTCTACAGCTAAGGGGCAGGGAGATGACGCTGGCAGGCATGGATTTACAGTAGGAAGGGTGGATGGGCAGCAATCGGTGAAACAGTTTGAGCACTTTTTGAGAAAGTAAGTGTTAGGAAGGGTGGGAGAAGAAATGGAAGCAGGCAGGAAACCTGAAGAGACTCAGCCTGATTAACGACTGTAGAAAGGAGAATGTTATAGAAGGAACAAAAACAAAGAAAATATGAAGCATCTGTACACAACTGTTCAGTTTTAAAAAGTATACACGACAATTAAATCAATCAAATATGTAACCCAAGCAGAATAAAGCTAAAAGATGGGATTTTATGTTAATTATAGAGCTGTCCAAACTGCTGTAAATTATAAGCATGTGAGAAATAAACCTACATTTCACAACTACTCTTACTGCCTCCTCTACATACAGCTGAGTTAATTATTTGTAGGACTGAGTCACAATCTGATAGCATGGTGAAACAATATTACATTTAAAAAATAGTACTTTCTTTCTGATTATAATCTACTTTTACAAAGATAACTGCAGCTTTTTTAAAAATTGCAAAAAGGTATCAATCTCAGATGTTTTTTTGATCCTTCCCTCTCATCAAACCGTTGTACAAAGTGGCATAGTTAATTCTTCCAGTTCACGTACCTGCTGGGAAGGTGTGTATATTGGCAATTGAATCTCATCACATTCGTATTTCGAAAAATGGCCACAGCCATGCAGAAGTGCTAATACAGCTGCAGTGCGTCCATGCAACTTTCTTACTAAGTCAGGTCTACGTTTTTGAAGAGTCTGGGAAGCCAGTGATGTAGCTGTAGATTTGTCAGTCTCTTCTGGAGGATTATAGTTCATCAGCAGTAAACCACTCAGCTGTGAGCTGTGAAAGATATTTTTCAAAACAACGATAAAAAGTTCGCAGGCTCTTGTCCCTTTGCAAATTATGACGTCAAGGAGATTACGACTGGAACTAAACAGATGTCGCGATAATTTCACAGTTTCATATTCTTCCCAATTTAGAAGATCCCATGCTAATAAATGATCAAGGATTGTCTCAAAGTTTTCTACTGAGCTTCTTCCGAGAATGGTGACGAATTGATATCTTTGTGCCTGAAGAAGCTGATCGGCGCTCATTCCACTTGCCGCTCTTACGTTAGGATTTTTTAATGTGGCGAGATAGCCTATTGAGGCAAAGAAATAAATCAATCATTAAGTTTTACTTACTGTTCCAACATCTCTGCCATAAAAGGCTGATGCAGCTGCTCTTTCACAATAAGAATTCAACACAATTGCTTGTTATGACAAAATGCCATCTTACATTACTGAACAGATTTTTTTTTCGAAAATAGTTGTTGCAAGAATTACTTTTCAGCGGGAAGTGAGTGACGAAATCCTCCTCAGCAGGCATGGGTAGCAAAGTCATCTGTCATTTTCAAAGTTCCTTAAATCTGCCAAAAGAATGGCTGATTATTAATGACATGAAATTAATGTGAAAAGGATACAATTGTAATAACTGATGAAAACGCTCAGTTTAAGGTTCAGTTAAAGTTAAGGAAAAACTCTTGTCAATCACAAAGCTTCCTTTTGATGCGATGATTAAATGCTACTGGATGAAAGGCTGTGAAGTCCTTGTTAGCTACAACAATTTCGGCCAGAGACACTTAAAAACAATTCAAATAGATGTAAATTTAAAAATTATTAAAAACATTAACAATACATATACTTAATTTCTCGTGTTTAGGCTATTTTTAATTAAAAATGAAGTGAAGATAAAGACGAAAAGACAAACCACTTACCAAAGACAAGAGTTGTCATTCTTACACCCACCTCGGCTGGTGCAAAGCTAAGAGGCCAGATGTAAAGTGCACTGGGCTCCTCAACTCAGGACAGCTTTTGCTCAATCCCTGGACTCAGTGCTGAGCCCAGTGGCAGAGCAGTAGTTTAGAGCTATGTCAACATTTCCAGGTTGCATTGTGCAGGAATGCGCTGACCTGCACAACACTGATAGCCAGCAGTTCTCTCTGAGACCACTGAGGTAAGTAAATTTATGCCCAATGTAAATTTTTCACCTTCACGTCTTCGAATGATAAATAAATCAACTGGATTCAGAGTACATAATTGAGCAGATCTGCTTTTCATTTGCAACAGAGATTAATTTTAAGAAGCAACTTTATTGGAGGCTCTGACTTCATATCCCCTCTGGAGACGCCTCAACAATAGTTCTGGCATGCCCCACTGTCATACCTTTGTAGACTATTATCATGCAGGAAGAGAAGAAACTCATCAGACATTGGTGGAATTGAAAGTCATTGCATGGCCATCTGATATTTATCTTCTCCCACAGGCAACACAGAATGCATGGAGGCATTAATGAGGTGATGTGCATTTGAAAACTGCACTTCCCCAGGCAGGCAACAGAAATGCTCCACTTATCATGATTCTTTCAATAGCTTAGAAGATGCTAATCATGTTCATCTTTCACAGTGGAAGATCAGATCAGGCAGCCATGGGATATCCCTTTAAAATTTATCAATTATAATCACTGGATTACTGGTGAATATTCCAGGAGAGATGAAGAAATCCATAGACTGTCATCGCAGGAATGCAACTTGCTCCATGGTCAGGATGCAATATATAAAACCTTTGATCCTTGCCAGTATGTTACAGATAACTTTTCCTACAGGTTTCTACCTCCCAGAGTGTAGACCTACAAGTGACAGCTTTTGAGGGACCCAGAACAGCAATGCTAGATTTGCAGCAATTTTCATGTTGCATGCACCAGTTTAAATCTGGCCTCTTTCACAACAAATGAAATCCAGTTAATAAATGTCTTATGGGTTATTAAACAACTCCCTGTTCACATGGGTAATAACTCCACCACTCTGACAACACATATGATGCTTTTCTCTTGCATAAAGATTCTAATATTAATCCTCTGCATCAATAAATCAGCATGAAATAAGTGAACCTTTTCCTAGATGACTGCAACCTCCATGAATAATGTATTCTGTTTTAATTCAGCAGAGGCCAACCTTGTCGTTTGCTAACACCAAGCTCCCACTATGTACCTACACATCAATATCCTAGAGCTCATCCTGGGTGCAAATTGACAGCCACCATCATGGGAAATGGAAAGGTGCTCATGTTCTATAAAAAATTTATGGGCCTGAGATGGCCATCATTTCGTGGTGATTAGCTCCAGGGAGCCATGCGAGAAACAGACTCACAGTGATTTGGTTAAATTACCTATATATTCCATTGTTAAATTAAAATATGTAATGAACACACACAAGCATACTTGCAAGACTTTCAAGTATTAAAATAGTTCGGCTGACTTAAGAAAATTATAACAACTTTATTTAGACTTCTCTGTGAATTGGTTCTGACTGGAACATTACCCAACAAGATAAAGATGATCTTTGAGATGGGCTGCCTAATCTATACCTAGAGATCATATCTTTGTGACCAGTGCTATTAATTAAACCACCAGAGAAAACGCAATATCAGTGGGATATTTCCTGTTGATTCGGACACTTGGAATGACATTGCCTTCTCTATACTGTACATACAAGAGCATATAGGAAAAGGATTGAGAAAGTATTGAAAGCTAGATAATTTAAATTAAGAACACATGTTATCAGAGCCATGAGCTAATTGTTATGGGGATAATAAAATCAGAGGGTTGGACTGTCCCAGCACATCGCATAATCTGGACCATAGAAAGGGCTCCAGATAAAATAATGGGGGGATGGATTCAGGTAGGGAAACTTAGGAAGGACAAAGCAATAGTTCAGGGGAGTGTTTGTGTATTGATAACCAGAATGCGATGGGAAGGGATAGAGCATATAAACACAAGAATACACCTGCAAATAATGTCAAAGAAGGGAAAAATGGAAGAAAGGCAAAATGAAAGGCTCTTTATCTGAATGCACACAGCATTCACAACAAGGTGCACCATTGCACCAAAGGCAGTTTAGAGAAGGTTTTCCAGGTTGATTCCTAAGAGGTTGTCGTATGAGGAAGGTTGAGTAGATTGAGCTCATGCACATTGAAGTTCAGAAGAATTAAAGGTGATCTTATTGAAAGTTACAAGATTCAGTTGAGGTTTAAAGGGTGGAAGCTGAGATAATGTTTCCCTCCCTGAACAACTCCAGGACCGGGGAACTGGTTTCTGAATAAGGTTCACCCATTTAAAATGGAGATGAAGAGTAATCTTCTCTCAGAGGGGTGTGAATCCTTGGAATTCTCTACCCAAGCTATCTGTGGAGACTGAGTCATTGAGTATTATCAAAAGTAAGATTGACATGCCTTTGGATTATGAAGAACAGGCAGCAAAGTGAAGCAAAGGCCAAGTAAGGCCAGCCTTGATTTTTTTGATTGGTGCAGCAGGATCAAGAGTTTAAATGGCCAATTCCTCTTTATGTGCCTTATACTCTTATGTAAGACCTCAGCTGGCATGTAGTATTGGAAGGGTAAATATGCTAACCTGGAGAATTAACCCCTTGTAGTAACGGAAGATATATAAAGACTGCACTGACAACTGTTCATTTCAGACTGGATAGTACCCACCCTTTCTTGAATGAAAACTAATGCTTTGTAGCTAAAATGTACTGCTGCTTGTCCAATCATGCCTAATTCTCCTTACCAATAACAGTGTTCCTCAAATCAATTAAACATACCACAGCCTATGTCAGTTTGGCCAACTCAGGCACTGCCACTACACTGGATCTAGGACCTTTGACCACATTGATCAGCTACTCCAGTGGCTGCTGTCAGATCCAGAAAGCCAAGGGAGAAACATACTCCTGAGAACAAAACAGGAATGTTAGCAGTGGTTATCAATAATTGTTTTTTTGGCGATACCCACTTATCCAGTTGACTGCAAATAGCATAACTATTTGCTATGCAAATAAAAAACAATGACTGCTATTTGTAATTAATTATCTTAATTCAAGAATTAGCAACAATATGGCATAAAAATCAATATGGCATATTGAAAAAACAATATGCAACTTAGTATCCTCCCTCTCACATCAGTGTAAATTTACTTCCGTCTTGCTTTCAAATTGATTTGCATTTTCTTTGGGGGCCAGTGTTAACGTTGATCTATTTTCCTCATTGATGCTTGTATAGAGTTCCTGGTAACACCTGCTAAAAATGTCAATAACAGAACACAATGGATATGATTTCAGTTCCACCTTAGTGACCTCCAAATGTAGCAGGTTTGAATTACTCTGTGGCAGTCACGTATCAAATTATCAGGATATTATTATTGTTGAGCACAGCCACCTCAACAAATTTAACAGTGAAAAGAGTTGTGATATGAATCTGGGTTTTGCTGGAGAGGTGGACATCAATTACCCTTTTGAACAGCTCGAAATAAGTTAGCAGAGAGTCTTTTTCTTAAATGGTTGCACACTGGATCATGCAGGTACTCCCACAGTGATATTGGGCAAGGAGTTTTGGGATTTTAAACCCAAAACAATGAAGGAACAAACTATATATTTTCCAAGTGTCATGGGTAGTATGTGACTTGGAGATGTTTTCCTCTTGTGGCTACTCCCCCTGCTTTTCTAGACCTAAGGGTTATGGGTTTAGGATTTGCAGCCAAAGAGATCTTGCTGAAATCCAGCAAAATACCTTGTACCTGGCTGCACTGTGTTGGGAGGTGGGAGCAGTGGATGTTTAAGGTGAGCTCCAGAGACAGTGATCAAGCAGGATATGTTGTCACAGATTACTTTGAATGTTCTTGGAATTATATTTGACTAGAAAAGTGATGAATATTCTATTACACTCCTGATTGAAGCCTTAGAGCTGGTGGTAAGGCTTTTGAGAAATGGGAGGTGATTCACTTGCTACATAACACTTAGCCACTGGCCTATTCTTAAACGTGTTCCAACTAAGCGTCTGGTTAATGTTGACTCCCAGGTATTATTTGTAAGGAATATGGAGATGATAATTTTCCTGAAGATGATCATTGCTTAAATGTGTGATAAAAATGTCTCTTCCCACTTACCCAGCCCTGGCCTGAAAGTTTTCTGGGAATTGTTGTGCATTTCATTAAATGAGGAGAACCAAGTATCGCACAATCACTACCAGGCATCTCTTCTTCTGACATTATGATGAGTGGAAGGTAATTTGTGAAGATGAAGCCCATTGTGATCATGAAGCCCACTGTGATCATATATTCAGTATTTTTGGCTGAAGATAGCTGCTATCACTTCATTCTTGTCTTTTGCATTCACAAACTGGCTCTTCTGTCATGGAGGAGCTAGATGTCCTTGTACCTCTTCATCCAGTCAGCTGTTTAACTGACCATCATCATTCATGGCTAGATAGAGCTTGATTGTGAAGATTAAATCTAATTTGTTGTTCATGAGCTCATTTAGCGCTAAGGCTACATTGTTATGCATGGCCATTGTCTAAGTATAGCTTTACCAGTTTATCCCCTCATTTACAATACATTTAGCGCTGACCTTGGCTTGTTTTTACTTATTTCACTAGTTAGCCCTCTGCCTTGATAGTAATTGTTGACGGATATGCCAGACAATGGGGTAATTGTAGGGGAATAGGATTCTGCCATTGTCGATGGCACAGTTTTGAGCATCAAGATCAATTCCTAGATTATGCCACTTGGTTTGGTGCTACACAACAAGATGGAAGGTGTCCTCATTATAAAAAGGGGATTCCACAAGGTGATAATCAATCATCCCAATTCCGTTCTGGGTAGATGCATCCGTGACAGATTGGCAAGCAGAAGGTCAAGTAGGACTTTCTCTTGGTTCTCTCACCCACCCATCACATCTAGCAGCAGTGATCTTAAGATCATTGTTCGCTCAATCACCCTTGATAATGGATACTTGATAGGTACAAAGAACTGAGCCCCACTGACTTGTGCAAAAAAAATTGCTAAGGCCATGTCTAAATAATATCCTACATTATTCTTGTTCTTTATCTGCCAAATTTAAATAAAATTAGAAATAATATGCAGAATTAGTAAAAGAAAAAATAGTAATTAATAATTGGCAATTCTTTTCCTAAAATTCAAAAATAATATTTATAAACTGAAAATACTTTCGATTGGATGATGCTTCCAAAAATAAAGAATAATTATAATCAGTTCACCCACTTTTACATTTTAACTGGAAAGCCCCCAGTCAAAAAATACTACCCTCAAAACACCTCCAATGCACAAAGTGAAAACAAGTGAGTGTACCTGGGTTATGCAGTCTGCCCAACAGCACAAGGGACAGAGGTTTGCATGGAATTTAAATCTAACCATTTTTGGAGGGGCAATTTCAATAGGTGCTCATGACGTACAAATACCCATCCACAGAGTGCTCAATGATTTTTTGATGGGATTAGAGGGTCATGACCTTCTGGACCATCTCCCTCTGTGGAATTCCTTGTGGGGAAATTACACAGTTCAAAAGCATTTCTATTCTATTTGCATAATTCAGTATCAACAAATATAAATTCTCCATACATGTGAAATACAACAGGAGTAAAAAAGTCTTGGGGCTTCTGAGTTCACTTAAATGACAGAAGTACATTCTTTAATAGGTTCATTGATCTAGACCAGAAAGTTGGGAGCTTTGACTACAGTGTGTGACAAGATGAGACTGTCAATGAGGAGATAGGGATTTCCAGAACTCTTAGCCAATCACAAACTTCAGTAATTTTGTCATGTGAATAATTACTCAAACAACGTGGAGCAACTTCCACTTATACAGCAACTCTTACACTTGGGTGATTCCCAGGAGTGTAATTAATGAAATTAAAATTGGCACCGAGTAATGTTAAGAAGATAATAGGGCAGAAGGCCAAAAGCTTCATCAGAGTGGCAGAGTTTAAGGAGTGCCATAAAGAAAGAAATAAGATTTTGGGAAGGAATTGCAGATCTCAGAGCTTTGATAGTTGAAGTCATGACTGTGAATGGTGGAGTATATTAATTCAGAGATAGCAAGGGTTAAGAATTGGTAATCAAAGGATTGCAGATGCTGGAAATCTGAAAGATAAACAGAAAATGTGAGAAAGACTTAACAGGTCAGGCAGCATCTGTGGAAAGAGAAATAGAGTTAACTTTTCAGGTTAAAGGCCCTTCATCAGAACTGAGAAAGAAAGAAACAAGTTAATTTTAAATTGCAGAGAGGGTTGGAGAGGGGTGGATAAGGCAAAGGTTCAGCTGAAAAGTCTGTCTGGCTCCTTGGATGGTGGGAAGGGGCGAAATAAAAGGGCAGGTGTTATGGGAAAGCACTGCGAGAAGGGGAGTGGTTGGTGAATAAGAAAGAGCAGATCGGCAAAGGGAACATCCCACTAGAATGATGAAAGAGGATGGGAAGATGTGTCTGGTGATGCAATTTTGATGAAAGAGATGGAAGATGTGAAGGATGTTTCAGTGAACGTCGAGGCTGGTGGGGTAGAAGGTGAGAGCCAAGGAAACTCCATCCTTGCTTTGTCTGGGAGCAGTGCAATTGAAGGCAGAGGGGTGGAAAATGGTACTGGTTTATTATTGTCACTTGTACCAAGGTACAGTGAAAAACTTGTCTTGCATACGGTTTGTACAGATCAATTCATTACACAGTGTATTGAGGTAGTACAGGGTAAAAACAATTACAGAATACAGAGTAAAGTGTCACAGCTACAGGGAAGTGCATTGCAGGTAGACAATAAGGTGCAAGGTCATAATGAGGTAGATTGTGAGGTCAAGAGTCCATCTCATTGTATAAGGGAACCATTCATTAGTCTTATCACAGTGGGATAGAAGCTGTCCTTGGGCCTGGTGGTATGTGCCCTCAGGCTCCTGTATCTTCTGCCTGATGGGAGAGGAGAGAAGAGAGAATGACCCAGGTGGGTGGGGTCTTTGATTATGCTGGCTGTTCTATCAACCATAGCAGAAGGGAATTCATGGTTAAGGGAAAAGGATCACATTTCAGGGGCACCTGAGTGGAAAGACATGTAATTGGAAAGATAGGATGGTGAGAAAGGAACCAGGAACCGGGAGATGGAGGGGAGATGATAGGTGGGCAGACAAGGAGAGAAAAAAAGGCAGATGGAGCGAGGTGGGGTGAGGGGAGGGTGAAGATGGAGACAGCTGGGAGGGTGATAAGTGGGAAAACAAACACTACCTGCTGAAATCTGATAAGTAAGGCATGTGAAAGTATTTTTCAAGTTCCGTATGTGCAGTGAGCAATACCAGCGCAGTACTGCCCACCCTTCCACCACCCAATCTGCAACTTCAGACTAACTTGTTTTCCAACTTTCCCAGTCTTGGTGAAGGGTCTTTGACCCGAAACATTAAGTGCTTCTCTTTCCACAGATGCTTCCTGATCTGCTGAGTGATTCAAGGATGTGTGTAAAATGGGGCAAGTGGGTCACAGATTTCCCCCCAGTCCCTGTATGCACTTATGCACACACACTTACACACACACAATTACCTAATAACATTAACAATGTCCATGTGTCCCCCTGCAATAAAAACAGCAAACTTAAAGTCTTGCATAAAGTCCCGAAAGTAGACATTTCTCATAGGGCATGAGAAAATTACAGATTTAGGGAGGATAAGGACACACAGGGATTAGAAAAGCAAGTTGAACATTTTAAAGAGGGAGCCAGTGTGGGTCAGGAAGCAGAGGTTATGGGTTAGGGATACTGCCTGAGTTACAACACGGGCACCAGAGTGTTGGATAAGAAGCTGGCAGAAATGAGAACGGTCGAGATTGGTCTGAACTACTCGGGAATATTCCGAGGTTCAGGATTCTTCAGCAAAAGGTGAATGTGGGGACTTACCTCGCTGCAATATATGCTTGTTCCCCTGTTGCCCTCCAACGATGCGAAAACGGCAGACCCAAACTTCCTCTTTTTGGTGGAGATGGTGTTGCGAGATTCGTGGCCCACAGCCTTCCTGCTCTGGTGACAACGCCTCTGCTACGGAAGTTTAAATGCTCAGCGGAGGAAGCGGATCGGCAGGCGGAGTAAAAGTGGATTTCTGCCAACTCTTAAACCAAGCGCGCTGGTCCCGTCCCTGCGGGAGCTGCTGCTTCTTCACAAAGCATTCAGGCCATCGAGGAGTTCACTTGCATCAACGTCCCGCTGATCATCGTGGGGCTGCTCGCCCCTTCACTACATCCCGTTTGTTGAATGCATTGGCTATATAAATGAAGCCAGTTTACAACTGTGCAGAGATAATACACTCCTACGTTTCCGGGGGAAAGCACCCTATCCAAAGGCACTGCCAGTATGGGCTGACTTACTCATGCTCCAGAGTTTCCTGTTTTTATTTCAGAGTCCAGCGTATGCAGGGTTTCTTTGCGTTTATTTAAGTAGCGGCAGAAGATAGAGCATCTATGCTTAATTTTGTCCTTTAAATAAATGGTTCTGCCCTTGCACTCTCTGGAAAGCATCTTCATTTATTCAAAGCTTTTTTTCAATTGCATTGGTACCATGGGAGAATAGGTCCCCTTGAAGATCAGCATCGCCTTCTGGGTGTGGAGCCACAGGAGATGGGCAAGATTTATAGTGAATATTTCTCATCAGTTTTTACTGTGAAGAAAATGATGGATGCAAATGAAATGAGGGAAATGAATGATGATGTACGAATTACCAGGGAGGAGGTATTGGCAGCCTTAAAATTCACTAAGGTGGATGTCCCCAGGACCCAACCGATTGCATCCTCGGACCTTGTGGGAACCTAGGGAAGAAACTGCAGATGTACTTAGAAACATAGAAAACCTACAGCACAATTCAGGCCCTTCGGCCCACAAGGCTGTGCCAAACATGTCCCTACCTTAGAAATTACTAGGCTTACCCATAGCCCTCCATTTTTCTAAGCTCCGTGTACCTATCCTAAAGTCTCTTAAAAGACCCTATCGTATCCGCATCCACCACCGTTGCCAGCAGCCCATTCCGCGCACTCACCACTCTCGGAGTAAATAAATTACCCCTGACCTCTCCTCTGTACCTACTCCCCAGCACCTTAAACCTGTGTCCTCTTGTGGCAACCATTTCAGCCCTGGAGTAAAGCCTCTGACTATCCACACGATCAATACCTCTCATCATCTTATGTTCTGGCTAATGTTGTACTGTTATCTAAGAAGGGCAGCAAAGACAAGCCAAGGAACTACAGGCCAATGAGGTTGACATCAGTGGTGGGAAGTTATGGGAGGGGATTCTGAGAGACAGGATCTATCAACATTTGTATAGGAAAGGTGTAATGAGAGATAGTCAGCATGGCTTTGTGTGTGGGAAATCGTGCCTGGCCAATCTCTTAGAGTTTTTCGAAGAGGTAACCAAGAGGATACATGAGGGTGGGACAGTGGATGTTGCCTATATGGACCTTAGCAAGGCCTTTGACAAGGTCCCACATGGCAGGCTAGTCTGGAAGGTTGGATCACACAGAATCCAGGGAGAGATAGCTAATTAGATTCGTAATTGGCTCAATGGTAGGAAGCAGGGAGTGATGGTTGAAGGTTGTTGCTCAGACTGGAGGCCTGTGACTAATGGTGTGCCACAGGGGTCGGTGCTGGGACCTTTGTTGCTCATTATTTATATAAGTGATTTGGATGGGAACATACAAGGCATGGTTAGGAAGTTTGTGGATGATACTAAAATAGGTGGTATTGTAGACAGTGAAGAAGGTTGTCAAAAATTACAGGGGGATCTTGATCAGCTAGGTAAGTGGGCGAAAGATTGGCAGATGGTTTTCAATTCGGGTATGCGAAGTAGTGCATTTTGGTAAGCCAAACCAGTGAATGGTTGGGCCCAGGGGAGTGTTGTGGAACGGAGGGACTAAGTACATAGTTCGCTGAAAGTGGTGTCACAGGTAGACAGGGTGGTAAAGAACACGTTTGGCATATTGACCTTTGTCGGGCATTTATAGGTGTTGGCACATTATGTTGCAGTTGTCTAAGTCATTGGTGAGACTGCACTTGGAGTATTGTGTACAGTTTTGGTCACCCTGTTATAGGTAAGACATGATTAAACTGGAAAGAAGGGAGAGAAGATTTACGAGGATGCTGCCAGGACTTGAGGTCCTGAGTTATAGGGAGAGGCTGAGCCGGCTAGGACTTTACTCCTTGGAATGTAGGAGATTGAGGGGTGACCTTATAGATGTGTTAAAAATCATGAGGGGTATATATACAGTATGAACACACACAGTCTTTTTCCTAGGCAAGGGGAACTAAAAGGGCATAGGTTTAAGGAGAGAGGTGAAAGATTTAAAAGGGACCTGAGGGGCAACTTTTTGACACAGGTGGTGGTGCATGTATGGAAAGAGCTGCCCAAAGAAGTAGTTGAGGCAGGTACAATAACAACATCTGGAGAAGTACATGGATATGAGGGGTTTAGAGGGATATGGGCCAAACGCAGGCAAATGGGACTAGCTTGGTGGGTGCCATGGTTGGCATAGATGAGTTGGGTCAGAGGGCCTGTTTCCATGCTCTATTACTCTATGACTCTATGCCTTGCTAATTGACCGATCCAGACAGAAGACTCAGACCCATTGGTCACGAAACTTGCAGTAGCCAGTAAGTTCTTTGAATGTTGTATTGTAATGTTGTTACCACTGATTAATCTTTACATGTGAGGAGCTGCTTCCAGATACCAATGGTATGTTTCCAGCAAATGCTTGATAATCTCCGGTCCATGGGCGTACCTGTACACAACATCCAAATCCTCGTACCTGTACACAGCATCCTAACCCTCGTACCTGTACACAGCATCCTAACCCTTGTACCTGTACACAACATCCTAACCCTCGAAACCTGTACACAACCTCCTAACCCTCGTAACCTGTACACAACCTCCTAACCCTCATACCTGTATACAGCATCCTAACCCTCGCACCTGTTAACAACACCCTAACCCTTGTACCTGTACACAACATCCTAACCCTCGTAACCTGTACACAACATCCCAACCCTCGTACCCGTACACAACATCCTAACCCTCATAACCTGTACACAACATTCTAACCCTTGTACCTGTACACAACATCCCGACCCTCGTACCTGTACACAACATCCTGACCCTTGTACCCGTACACAACATCCTAACCCTCATAACCTGTACACAACATCCCAACCCTCATAACCTGTACACAACATCCTAACCCTCATAACCTGTACACAACATCCCAACTCTCTTACCTTTACACAACATTCTAACCCTTGTACCTGTACACAACATCCCAACCCTCGTACCTGTACACAACATTCTAACCCTCGTAACCCTCAACCATCCATCTAACCAGTTCACAAGTGTACTACGGTCTCTGTATCAATCACGAACTCTAGCAGCATCTTCTGTTGGCTCATAACTTCTTTAAGGTTCATCCTAAATTTCTAATATTCATGTCCTTTCGTTAAAACCCTCAGAATACTGGACACATTCTATTTCTGTAATACGCATGAATGTGAGTGAACCTTTAAGAACTGTGTGCACCATGTGCTATAATTTTTGATACATTGTTGTACCAGCCACTGCTGTTAGCTGAGTGTTGACTACCGTTCAATAAAGGATATTTTGTTAGGAGCTCTGTCATTGTTATTTGCCCAGGGGAAGAGCATCACAAAAGACCCATCCTAATTTTAAACATCATTATCAAATAATTTATGGAAACATTCTCAATTTTTCAAGTGCTTAGTCCAGAAGGTATGTTAAACTGGAACTCTTATTGGGAGAGATCTGGTGAGGGGAATTTAGAAAGTTGAAAAAAGGACAAGATGATAGTGCAAGGTAGCGACATGGGTAATGATAACTAGAGTGTGTCAGGAGGGGCAGAGCATACAAACATTAGGCTGGAGATAAATGCTAAAAAAAGACAATATTAAAGGCTTTTTATTTGAATGCATGCAGCACTTATTGTAAGAGAGGGGAGTTAATGGCACAGTTAGAAATAAATGTGCATTATCTGAGTCATTGCTGAAATGTCTTTGCAAAGTGACCAGGGTTGGGTATTAAATATTTCAGGATATTTTAGAAGATAAAAGGTAAAATGGAAAGGCAGAGGGAGGTATCCCAATAATAAAGGCAATAAAGAGAAAGGACCTTAATTTGGAATATCAATGTTCAATGCCAACCCATTCTAAACTTAGGTAGGCAGGGGAAACACTTGTTCCACAATGCTTGTTAGCAGAATGAGAGGTAATCTCATTGAACCAGAAAAAGATTATGATGCGATTTGGTCAGAGAGATGCAGGGTTGATGATTCCTCTATCTGGTGTGCGGCATGGTAGTGTAGTGGTTAGCGCGATGCTATTACAGCGCCAGCGATTGGGGTTTGATTCCCGTCGCTGTCTGTAAGGAGCTTGTACGTTCTCCTGTGTCTGTGTGGGTTTCCTCCAGGTGCTCCGGTTTCCTCCCACGTTGCAAAGATGTACGGGTAGGTTCATTTGGGTGCAAAATGGGCAGCGTGGACTCGTTGGGCCAGAAGGGCCTGTTACCATGCTGTAAATAAATAAAAAAAAATCAAGGATCACAATCTCAGAATAAGGGACTAACCATTCAGGCCTGAAGAAATATCTTGATCCAGATTGTGATGAATCTTTAGAATTCTCTGCCCAAAAAAGCCCAGTCACTAAGTATATTTGATACAGAGCTTGATAGATTTTTAGATATAAAAGAGAATCAGGATATGAGATTAGTACAAGAAAATGATGGTGAGGTAAATGTCGGAGCAGGGATGATGGACTGAATAGCTTCCTCCTGCTTCTAGTTTTTTATGTTCTTATATGTTTATCCTTACAAAAATATAGCAGTTCAGCCCAGAACCACACACAGTTCTCCAACTATAATCTTACTATAATATTTATGTATCAATTCACCATTCCATTGAGACTTCTATATTCCATCTCTTCTCATAGAAAACATGCTATTAACTTTTTTAAAATTTCATACTTGGGTACTGTTTTTATTGTCTTGTGGACCTGGACCCACAAATCTTCCTGATTTTTAATATTACCTAAAGTATAGCTATTCTTTTTATTTAGTTTAGCAAATGGCACCTCCTCACTTTTGCCAGCATGGAATTACATTTGCTATGTTGTTTGCCCATCACTGTATTTTATCAATATCGCCCTCCTATGGTCCTCAGACATACTTACAATGAGTCTCATTTATTGCTGGCAAATTCAGTCCTCTCTTTCTCCAGTCGCAGACACAAGGCATTGATGTGCCAAGGGACAGGATTTCCAGAACAGAACCTCGTGGGATATCATCCATAATGTGAGCATTTGTCACATAAAAGGTGAATCTGAGAAATTAATAGTGAAAAACAAGGAGACAGCAGATGAATTGTATAGATTTTTACATCAGTCTTCAACATGGAAAAAACAAAAAGTATTCCAGAAATTAGCTGTAAATTGTGAATTGGAAAGGAAGCGAAGAATTCAGGAATATTACAATCACCAAAGGAGTGGTACTGAACAAACTGTTGGAGCTATGGGCTGACAGAGTCCGAATGGAGTTCATCACAGGGTCAGAAGAGGTTAGTGAAGTAGCTGAGGTGTTGGCTTTAAGTTTCCAAAATCCCTCAGATTTGCAGAAGGTTCCATTTGATTGAAAAATAGCGAATGTAATTCCTTTATGCAAAAATGGAGAGAGACAAAATAGAATCCTTTGAGGATGAAACACATACAATGAATGGGTTCAACATCTAGAATATAGAACATAGAATCAGAATCAGGTTTAATATCACTGACTTACATGACGTGAAATTTGTTGTTCCTGAAGTCCACAATCAATTCTTTGGTCTTGCTGACGTCGAGTATGAGGTCATTACGATACCACTCAACCAGCCAAACTACCTCACTCTTATACGTATGTCTCCTTGTTGCCATCTGAGAGCTTACCAACAGCGGTGGCGTCATCTGCGAATTCATAGATGGTGTTTGAGCTGTGCTTAGCCACACAGTCATGAGCGTAGAGAGAGTAGAGCAGTGGGCTAAGCATGCATCCTTGAGGTGCACCTGTGATGATTGTCAGCAAGGAGGGAATGTTATTACTGATCTGCACTGACTGTGGTCTCCTGATGAGGAAGTTGAGGATCCAGTTGCAGAGGGAAGAACAGAGGCCCAGGTTTTGAAGCTTGGTGATTAATACTGAGGTGATGATGGTGTTGAACACCGAGCTGCAATCAATAAGCAACAGAACAGTACAGCACAGGAAAAGGCCCTTCAGCCCATGATATTGTGCTGAACTAATTAAACTAGTAAGTAAATACCTAACTAAGCTAGTCCCTTCTGCTAACACAGGGTCCATTCTCTGTATATTCATGTGCCTATCTAAGACCCTCTTAAATGCCTCTATTGTATTTGCTTCCTCTACCATCCCTGGTAGCGCATTCCAGGCACCCACCACTCCCTGTGTAA
This sequence comes from Pristis pectinata, assembly GCF_009764475.1. Lineage (NCBI taxonomy): Eukaryota > Metazoa > Chordata > Chondrichthyes > Rhinopristiformes > Pristidae > Pristis > Pristis pectinata. The sequence continues at coordinate 31,876,548 of NC_067417.1, read as the reverse complement.
AAAACTTACTTCGCACATCTCCTTTGAACTTATCTCCTTTCAACTAAATGCATGCCCTCTGGTATTAGGCATCTATCATGGGGAAAATGTTAAACTCTATTACAGGTGACCCCCACATTGTGGGGTTGGGGAGGGGTTGTGTTCCTAGACAACTGCCCATATCACAACTTTCCGTAACGTGAAGCCACATCATTGGCGAATGTGTCAAGAAATGCAAGTTGGAAAATAATAAATCTGTGTTTTTTTTACTTCTTTTCACATAAATTTTGTGAGGGAGAATTTTTATTCTGTATCTCAGATTTTTTGGTAGTGATCTATGAACTCCATAAGGGCAAATTTCTGTTACCTCATGTGGGAGAATCTAGAACGTTGTTTAACTACGGGTCAGAGATCACTCAGTTAAGACAGAGATGACTCAAAATTATTCCTCTCAAAGGATTGTGTGTCTGTGTAACTCTCTTTCTCAAAAGGCAATAAAAGCAAGCCTATGAGTATTTTTAAGACAGGTAGATAAGAGGGTGAAAGTTTACTGCAGATAAGCAGGAATACAGCATTAATGTTACGGTGAGATCAGCCATTATATTATTAAATGGAGCTGGAGGCTTGAAGGGACTGAGTGGCCTTTCCCTGTTCCTACTTTGTATGTACCAGTCTAAGAATCACAACAATCACTCCTATTGTTTCCTAATTTCTGCCCAATTTTGAACCAACTTTGCTACTCTTCCACAATTCCATATCCTGCAATGTGTTCAGATAGTCCCCGATGATACCATGTAAAAGATGTTCGGAAATGCATACCACATTTGCTGTACTTCCCCCATTCATCAAGTGTTCCAACTCGAAAGACTCTAGTGCATTTTTCAAACAGAATCTTCAATTCTGAATTCAATGTTGACTGCTTCTAATATTTATTTTTCTTCAAGCAATTTAACAATTTCAACTAATGGTGGCATAGATTAGCACTTCAGTGAAATCATTTTTGAAACTTTTAGAGAGAGGGCAGGAGTAAAGCAGAATTCTTTGTTAGTAAGATGCATAATATATAAGTGTTGAAATGAACAATATAAATGCATGAAAGATAAGTGATTAAATCATGGTTGCCTACTGAATGATTTATGTGTGGAATACATTTCTGGCTGACTTTTAACAACATCTCCCATATTAATATGGAATATGCCCAGCAAATAAAAACTGAAAGGTTCACTGACTTTGAAAACCACTCACAGCATAGTAATGGAAGATCCATTCATCCAGCAATTGTGCTGAACTTGATGGTCCATAACTTTACTTTGCCTCTTCTAAACCTTTACCAATTTGAGGAATTGTCCACTATCTTTACTCACTGTTTTGTCTGATCAATAGACATACTAGGCAGAAGATTATTAGGGGCTTGGCAATGTACACAACAAGATAACTAAAAATATGGCAAGCCTTTGCTGCATCTTACTGGTTGTGGTGTCATAGGCTCCTTAGTATTGCTACTTACTTAGCCCAACTCACAGAGATTCAGCTACAAACAGAACATCCTTATTAAAGGGAGTGAACTCTCAGCTAACTTAGTCCTGGAAATAGAGGAAACTTGGATGAACCAGCTCTCTCTCATGGCCTGAATAGATGATAGACTCTTCCTCTAAATTGGTATGAAAGTGGAATATGCTTCCAGAAGACATGGTTGGGGGACATAGGAGAAGGGACCTATGCACACGAGGAAGAAAAGAATCAATAATATGCTGATGAAGTCAAAGAAGGCTTGAATGGATCATAAAGGCTGTTATAACAAATTAGGTTGAATGTCTTGTTTCTGTGATATGCATCCAATATTATTAAGTCCTTGCAGTGGGTTTGGAACCTATCACCTTCTGACACAGATGTGTTTACTGTAATCTTAATTCTGACAACTATGCACGTCAAATATTAATTATTGCTCAGGTATGATGTCAAAGTTGAACATATAACACAATTTGAATTGGTTCAGATGAATTCACTGCCTTTATTAACTGCTCTGTAGCTCCTACTCTCTGCATTTGTTCTTCTCTTGTGTCTCCAGCTCTCCTCATTCATTTATATGACCCACACCGTACGGAAAACAGGCCCTTTGTCCCTACCTGTCCATGCTGACCAAGTTCCTTAACTGTGCTAGTCCCATTTGCCTGCAATTGGCCCAGATCTCTCTAAACCTTCTAAGCCTATATAAATGATGAGTATGAATTCAAGTTTACCATCTTTTGGAGGGGCATGCCCACAAGTCCATAATGAAATGAATGTGTGCTTCATGCTTTTGTTCAGATGAATATTGGTTGACCAATGCTTGTCTCCTTGTGAACACTCTAGTATTGAGTTGCTTTTAAATGATATCCCATGGATGGGTGATATGAAACAAAGTATGCAGCTTTTCTATCTTACATTTGAAGTGTTTTAGAAGAATAATAGTCTAAATTGGGGCTTTTTGTATGTTCTTAATTGAAAAGTCTTACTAGGTTTTTCAGAATGTTATGGACTTTATAACAATTACACAATATGATTTGACACCAAATGTTGTCAGCAAGTCATTGAAAATTAGTATTGGGCAAGGGGCAGCATTCCGTCACCTAGAGTCAAGACCTTACGTACACTGCATTATATAAACCAATCAGACTCGCACTGATTGAAAATTAACTGGAAGGACTAATAAGGCTTCAATATTTTTGATCTAAGTAATACTTCAAATCATGAAGATGCATTTAAAAGGATATTATCAGATCATAAAGAAGTATATAATACATAATGGAAGCTTCTTATAATTCATTGTTAGATCACTTTTGCATGATGGCAATGTATTGAGAATGATATCATTGCTCCTGGTTTATCACTGCCAACGTAATAATAAAATAGCTTGCAAACATTTTGAACAGGGACAGTGTCTCTTTAAAATAATGTCAAAGAACATTTGCATAAGCTCCTCCTTTACAAGAGATTAGAGAAACTGGACACTATTTCTGTATTTCCTCCAAACATGTAAATGCATTGTCTTCATCATAACTGCAAGCATCTACGGAAATGTGTTTCGTTTATGTAAAGCTGGAATTTTACTTCACTTGTTTATATCCAAGATCACAACCGTTGCAAAGTACAAGTCCGTTTTGAAGTTCAAGTTCCAGGAAGACATTAAAGGTTAGTTTATGCTTTGAATTCAGTGCTTCCTATTTTGGAGATTGCAATAAAGAATACATATTGAAATAACATAATTAATGGCTAGGATTTTCAGTATTTAACAAATAAATTTTTGATCCCATTTGTCTCTGTGTTTTCAACACATTTTGGCTTGTTAATTATACTTTGAAGAAATTTAACTGAACAATGGAGTTACAGCAATTTTGTCATATGTGGGAGGGACCCGTAGTTTTGAAATGTACAGAAATGACTCAGTTATGGCTGTAGATCACTGGAACTCACAGTTACAGCAGAGATCTTAGCTTAAAATTCTGAGTTTGTTACCTCTGAATGACACCTAAATGGAATTTCAAACAGTCGATTTCATGTGTGTAATAATTTCATATGTATCAAAATTAGTAATAACTACTTTTCAGAAACTAAGGAAAAACAATTTACACTTTTACTTTGCATAAGCTCCTGTTTCCTTACAAGATATAATTAGAATTACCAGAGTTAGTTTTTTTTTATTTCTTCCAGAACTACTCTCTTTATCATAACTGCATCCATAAAAATGTATTTCAATTATATAAATGTGAGGGCAAGAAATAGTACTGGCAGTACATCATATGACCTCTCAAATCTGTTTCACTATTTGGTAAAATTTTGACTGCCCTGATCTTGGTCTCTGCTCTACTTTTCCTCCTGTTTCTCATAATCATTGACTTCCCTGTACATTTGTAAATTTTTAAAATCTGTCTGAGCTTCTGTTGAATGGTTCAACCTCCACAGCTCCCTTGGGTAGAGAATTCCAAAGACTTGTGATCCTCCAAGAGAAGAAGTTACTCCTCCTGTCCATCTTAAGTTAGCAACCCCTTATTCGAGAATCTGTGCCCTCTAATTCCAGATGTCTGCACTTGGGGAAATATCCACTCAGCATCTACCTTACAAGGTCCCCTCATAATATTATATGCTTCAACAAGATCATCTCTCATTCTTCTAAACTCCAATGGTACAGACCCAACATACATAGTCTTTCCTCATAAAACAATCCCTTCATCCTGGGAATCAACCTGATTAACCTTCCCTAACCTGCTTCCAATACACGTATAATGTTCCCTAAATAAGTAGACCAAAACTACACAATACTTCAGGTGTGGTTTCATCTTAACCTCAGTTGTAGCAAAATTTCCCTATTTTTGACTTTGACCTCCTTTTCAATAAAGGCCTACACTCCCTTTGCTTTCCTACTCATTTATTGTACAATCATGCTATGTGATTCACCTACTTCACCCAGATTTGTTTGTACCGCACAAACTTAGCTTCACTCCATTTAAATAATATTCTGCTTTTCTATTTTTCATACCAAAATAAACAACATCACATTTTATCACATTATATTCCATTGGCCAAACACTTTTGCAATTTCCTTAATCTGTCCACATACCTTTTAATAGTCTTTATTCTTCCCCTCACAACTTGCTTTCCCACCCAGTTTTGCACCACCAGCAAATCTGGCTTCAATACACCCAATCCCTTCATCTCAGTCATTAATTAAGCTTGTAAATAGTTATTGCCCCCACACTGATCCCTGTGGCATGAAACTAGTTATAGCTTGCCAACCTGAAAATGACCCATTTATCTTGATTCTGTTTTCTGTTATTTAGCCAATCCTCCAGTCATGCTAATTTATTGGCAACAATGCCATGAACTCTTTCCTTTCTTCACTAACTTTTCATATAGCACTTTACTGAGTGCCTTCTGAATATCTTTGAAGCCTAGAAACACAATTCACTTGTTTATACCTCAGATCACTATGGTTGCGAAGTCCAAAACTGCTTTGTAACAATGCGCATATTAAAATTTATCTCAGAACCCAATGTCAATCAGGTGAAAGAAGCATTCTCTCAGGTGCCTGAGAATTTCTGGTAGAGGTAATGAGTTTATTACATCGATCCTGACTAATTTTTTTTCCAAAACCATTTTCCCTTTAAACAGGATCCTTTAGCGCCTGTAATATTATTGTTTCCCCTTTTCTTCCTTGCTTTCCTCTTTTGACAGCACCGATTCAGACATACGTGTTTTAGTGAGTGCTGATGCTAAATGGCCACTTTTAATGCAAGTCTCAATGAGCTTTTTAAATGTCAACTGAGCCCAACCTCACCATTGGCAGATGGCCACACAAGCATATTTTCCCACTAAACCTGAACCACTACATATCATTAGTGGGATTTGTGGTAGATGTTTTCCATTTTTAGATCAAGTAAAATTGTGACTCCCTGCCTTCCATGGGATATAGCACAGGCTGGGGTTCAATCGCGATGGCTCAGTACATCAGAGGTAAAAAGAGGATTGTGTCAAGACTCATGTGACACTGGCAAATATACCTCACATTTTTGAGCCATTTTGAAATGTGAATACTGATAGATAAATGTAAATTTTGTTTCAGTTGTTGAAATGGGCTCAGGAAGGATTGTTTCTTCAAAAATAGAAGAATGTTTCTATTGAACATTTCCAAGTCATGCCAGAATTATTGTTCCACCATGTTCAGAAAAATTGAGTTTTATAACCTCAACTTGACAGGACAAAGTACTTCCACTCAGCTTATCACACACATTCCAGCTAACCTGGGCGAAGTTCTTTTTGGAAGTAACGGACACTGCAAATAAATGGCGATGAGGCTGATTCCTTCTATTGGGACCATAAATGGTGGGAAGTGACTGGAAAACTTGACCTTTAACCCAGGGAAGAGGTCACCTTAGATAGATACATAAAATTATTAGAGGCATGGAAAATGTTAATCCAAAACATACCAAAGGATGCAGGTTTAAACTCCAGCAGGTGCAGTTAAAGTGCATGAGTAATTTTTTTGATTGAAGGTTAGATACCACATGAAATAAACTTCTAGTTAGTGGAGGCAAAAATCAATTTAAAATGATTGATCACTACAACGGGTGAGGTGGAACCAAATCTTCTCTTAAAGGATGAGCCCAATGGTTCAAATTTTCTGCAGTTATTATGGTCCAATGCATTATCTCTGAATATAAAAAATCACTGTACTTCATTATTACCTTCTACCCTTGGACAGGAGTCTTTCCTGTAGAAAACTGAAAGATAGGCTGATAGAGGTCCCTAAAATGTTGAAGTTTGAAAGGGTAGGTGCATATGCTCGACTTCAGAACTGGGCATCATAATTATAACTTCAATCCAATGAGAAATTCAGCAAAACATCTTCAGTCAGAAAATGGTTGGAATGTGAACTATACTGCTGTACATCACAGTTGAGGTGAATAGCATGGATGCCTTTAAGGGAAATCTAGATGAGAACATGAGGGAGAAAGGAATAGAAGAGCATGTTAATAGGGTGAATTGTAGTAAAGTGAAAGGAAGTTTCTATGGAACATAAACACCAGCTTGGACCAATTTAGTCAAGTGGACTATTTCTATGTTATAGCATTCCATATAATTATACAGTCACCTCTGATAGTGTGAGTTTCCTTACATTCACCAAGTTTTGAGACAAGTGTGATCAATTTTTCTTTTACCCTCCTGTAGCACTTTGGTTGCACATCAGAGAGCCTTGCAGCTTTTGCATGAAGTTTAACGAACTTTCTCTTCACGTGTATGGATTTCAAGTTGTGGGATGTTACTTGTACTCAGCGATTTGATTCATCCACCATTACGGCAGAACATCAGTGATGGTTCATTAGAAAAGTCCAGTTTCATCGAGGGCAAAAAGAAAGCTGCTGGAGGAGCTCAACGGTTCAGGCAGCATCTGTAGAGAGAAATGGACAGTCAACATTTCGGGTTGAGACCCTTCAATGGAGATCCAACGTTTCGGGTCAAGTTCCTCCAGCAGCTCAAATATTGCTCCAAATTCCAGCATCTGCAGCCTCTTGTGTCTTTATGTCAGTCAAACTGCCTTCTTAACAATCTCTTACTTATCATTAATTCAATTAGCAAATAAGTAATATTGTGGGCTAGATAATAAGTACTCACAGATCTGAATTGGTTTTGTGATGGCGGTTAAACTTGGATATGTTTAATGTGAGGCTCATAATATATCTGGTTCCCTCAATCTCAGATGATGTCTGAGCCATCTCAAAGTGATCATAGAAGGAAGTTTTAGTACTTTTAGCTTCACTTTTACAGAACACTCAGGAGGTTATTACAAAAATGCTTTATTTAGCAGTATTTACATAAAATGCATGAAGATTGATAAATGTGCTTTCATGTGGGCATACAGGAAATGTATGTGTGTATGTAAAATACAACATATGGATTCGTATGCCCCCTCCCACTTAATGCCACAGATGAGTTTGCTTTATCAGGCACCAGGAACTGTTGACAGGTGTTCTCATTTGGCAGAATCACTTCCCATTTTAAAACATTTCTACAAATATTTGATTGATTTGTTTAAGTCGTTATAATTACCGTGCTCATCGGAAGGCCTAGATCTTCTGGTTGGCTGGAAAGTTAGTTATTATGGCTTTCTTACAACCAGAGAAAATTATTTTTTGCAAGTTATTGCCAAACAGAAAATGGATAGTGAGAGTCAAGGTTAGGAGAACATAAGTAAAAGATTTTCAATTTAATTCTAAAGTTAAAGGTGGATTGAAATGGAATGTTAACATTAATTAGAGAGGAGGAATGCTTTCAGTAATTCAGAACAATAGGGTTTGGCAGATCTGCCTAGGTGATTGATCAGGTGACTGCATCTACAACAGAAGATCAAGAACTATCGCCAGATGTGCAATCTTGAGATTAAACATACCCTCAAATGACCCTGTTTACCTCTCATTCTTTGTTCCTTCCTCCACCCACTAAGAATAGTCACTATTTGCCATTAAATACTTGACAAAATCAATAGAAGGACATGTAATATCAGGAATCCTTATGCTGGAATATGAGTGTAAGTCATCTTGTAATGTACTGTGTTGCTGCAAAAAAATAATTATCATGGCATTTATACCCTGTGTATGTATGCCTACAACAACAATAAACTTGAACTTGAACTTGAATGGCATTAGATCTGAACATGAGTGTTTACACCAATCAAAAGGAAATCCAGTGGGATCTCTATGACCCTTCACAACCCAATAAAAGTAAACACTGAACTCTGGATATACTACTGCACAATCACACAAGTAACTCACTTTTAATGACGTTCAACATTTACTCCAGTTTTGCTCATCAACTAAAGAGCCAATATCTACCATCAACCTTGAAGAAGGACTTTAACAGAGCAATTTGCACTGTGCCACTTGATTAATGTTAAACATGTCCATGTACAAAGCTGTATAACCAAAGATTTGGTTATCATCACCTCCTTAAACAAAGTCCCCATCAAAGAGAAAAGAGCACACTTTGAATTCTTGGAGAAGATACAGATTATCAAGAATGTTATTTCAACACAATGGCTGGTCATTTAGGAGAATTCAGCGCTGTTGAATATTTACAAGAAAATATTTCAGAAGAGGATTGATGTAGAGGAACTGCAATTGAAGGGGAGGGAAAAGGGAAAAGAAAACGAACAGGCAGACAGTACAGAGGACCCCGGAGGCTGTTCCCCTCAATAACAGGTTTTCCGCTTTGGAAGCTGTTGAGGGAGATGACCTGCAGGGGCCTAGCAGCAGTAGCCAGGTCTCTGGCACTGGGACCGATCCTGCTGCTCAGAAGGGAAGGGAGGAGAAGAGGAAGGCAGTAGTTATAGGGGACTACTGTCAGGGAAACAGATAGGAGGTTCTGTGGCAGTGAGCATGAATCCCGGATGGTATGTTGCCTCCCAGGTGCTAGGGACTGGGATGTCTCTGATCGGGTCCACAGGATTCTTGAGCAGGAGGGAGAACATCCAGAAGTCGTGGTTCATGTTGGTACCAACGACATAGGTAGGAAGTGGGATGAGGTCCTGAAAAGTGAGCTTAGGGAGCTAGACAGAAGGCTGAAGAACAAGACCTCAAGGGTAGCGATCTCAGGATTGCTGCCAGTGCCACGCGATAGTGAAGGTAGGAATAGGAGGAGATGGCAAATAAATGCGTGGCTGAGAAGTTGGTGCAGGAGGGAAGGTTTTAGATTTTTGGATCATTGGGATCTCTTCAGGGGAAGGTGGGACCTGTACAGAGAGGACGGGTTACACCTGAACCTGAGGGGGGCCAATACCCTTGCAGCCAGGTTTGCTAGGGTGGTTCGGGACGGTTTAAACTAGTTTGCGAGGGGAATGGGAACCGGAGGAATATGTCAGAGGAAGAAGGGGATGGGGAAAAGTCAGATCTAACAGGTAGAGAGGCTTTGAGGAAGGAGAAGCAGAGTACAGGCTATAAAAGTAGTAAGGCGGATAGGCAAAAGTGCATTTACTTAAATGCAAGAAGCATCAGGAATAAGGGAGATGAACTGAGAGCTTCGATAAGTACATGGGACTATGATATTGTGGCTATCACAGAGACGTGGCTGACATCAGGGTAGGAATGGATATTGAATATTCCTGGTTTTCAGTGTTTTAAAAGGGACAGGGAGGGGGGGGAAGAAGAGGAGGGGGGTGGCAATACTGGTCAGGGATACTATTACAGCTGCAGAAAGGGTGGACAATGTAGAAGGATCCTCTCTAGAATCAGTATGGGTGGAAGTTAGGAATAAGAAAGGAGCAGTTACTCTACTGGGAGTATTCTATAGGGCCCCCGGTAGCAGTAGGGATACTGAGGAGCAGATTGGGAGGCAGATTTTGGAAAGATGCAAAAGTAACAGGGTTATTATAGTGGGAGATTTCAAATTCCCAAGTATTGATTGGCACCTGCTTAGTGCCAAGGGTTTAGATGGGGCGGAGTTTGTTAAGTGTGTCCAGAATGGATTCCTGCCACAGTATGTTGACAGGCCGACTAGAGGAAATGCCATATTAGATCTAGTTTTAGGTAATGAATCGGGTCAGGTGACAGATCTATCGGTGGGTGAGCATTTGGGGGACAGTGACCACTGCTCCATAACCTTTAGAATTGTCATGGACAGGGATAGGAGCAAAGAGGACGGGAAGATATTTAATTGGGGAAAGGCAAATTATGAGGCTATAAGGCAAGAACTTGAGAGTGTAAATTGGGATGACATTTTTGAAGGGAAATGTACTATGGAGATGTGGTCGATATTCAGTGATCTCTTGCAGGATGTTAGGGATAAATTTGTCCTGGTGAGGCAGAGAAGGAATGGCAGGGTGTAGGAATCATGGGTGACAAAAGAGGTGGAAAAACTAGTTAGGAAGAAGAAGGCAGCATACAAAAGGTGTAAGCAGCAAGGATCTGACAGGGCTCGTGAGGAATATAGAGTAACAAGGAGGGAACTTAAGAAGGGGCTGAGGAGAGCGAGAAGGGGACATGCAAAGGCTTTGGCGAGTAGGGTTAAGGAAAATCCCAAGGCTTTTTACTCGTACGTGAAGAGCAGAAGGATGGCTAGAGTAAAGGTAGGTCCGATTAAAGACAAAGGTGGGAAGATGTGCCTGGAAGCTGTGGAAGTGGGTGAGGTTCTCAATGAATACTTCTCTTCAGTATTCACCAAGGGGAGGGGTCTTGATGAAGCTGAGGACAGTGTTGGTAAGGGTAATGTTCTAGAGCATATAGATATCAAGAGAGAGGATGTGTTGGAGCTGTTAGAAAATATTAGGACAGATAAGTCCCCGGGGCCTGACGGAATATTCCCCAGGCTGCTTTGTAAGGCGAGGGAGGAGATTGCTGAACCGTTGGCTAGGATCTTTGAGTCCTCGTTGTCCACAGGGATGGTACCGGAGGATTGGAGGGTGGCAAATGTTGTCCCCTTATTCAAAAAAGGTAGTAGGGATAGTCCAGGGAATTACAGACCAGTGAGCCTTACATCTGTGGTGGGCAAGCTGTTGGAAAGGAACCTTAGGGATAGGATCTATGAGCATTTAGAGAATCATGGACTGATTAGGGACAGCCAGCATGGATTTGTGAAGGGAAGATCTTACCTCACTAGCCTGATAGGGTTCTTTGAGGAGGTGACCAGGAAGATTGATGAGGGTAGTGCAGTAGGTGTGGTCTACATGGATTTTAGTAAGGCATTTGATAAGGTCCCACATGGTAGGCTTCTTCAGAAGGTCAGAGGCCAAGGGATCCAGGGAGGCTTGGCCATGTGGATTCAGAATTGGCTTGCTTGTAGAAAGCAGAGGGTTGTGGTGGAGGGAGTGTATTCGGATTGGAGGGCTGTGACTAGTGGTGTCCCACAAGGATCGGTTCTGGGACCTCTACTTTTTGTGATATTTATTAATGACTTAGATGAGGGGGTGGAAGGGTGGGTTAGCAAGTTTGCAGATGACACAAAGATTGGTGGTGTTGTGGATAGTGTGGAGGGCTGTTGAAGCTTACAGAGGGATATTGATAGGATGCAGAGCCGGGCTGACAAGTGGCAGATGGAGTTCAATCCAGAGAAGTGTGAGGTGGTACACTTTGGAAGGACAAACTCCAAGGTGGAATACAAAGTAAATGGCAGGATTCTGGGCAGTGTGGACGAGCAGAGGGATCTGGGGGTTAATATCCACAGATCACAGAAAGTTGCCACATAGGTGGATAGGGTAGTTAAGAACGCTTATGGGATGTTAGATTTCATAAGTCGTGGGATCGAGTTTAAGAGCCGCGAAGTAATGATGCAGCTTTACAAAACTCTGGTTAGGCCACACTTAGAGTACTGTGTCCAGTTCTGGTCACCTCATTATAGGAAGGATGTGGAGGCGTTGGACAGGGTGCAGAGGAGATTTACCAGGATGCTGCCTGGATTAGAGAGTATGGATTATGAGGAGAGACTAAAGGAGCTAGGGCTTTACTCATTGGAGAAAAGGAGGATGAGGGAAGACATGATAGAGGTATACAAGATATTAAGAGAAATAGATAGAGTGGGCAGCCAGCGCATCTTTCCCAGGGCGCCAATGCTCAATACAAGAGGGCATGGCTTTAAGGTAATGGGTGGGAAGTTCAAGGGAGACGTCAGAGGGAGGTTTTTCACCCAGAGAGTGGTTGGTGCATGGAATGCGCTGCCTGGGGTGGTGGTGGAGGCTGATACATTGGTCAAGAGATTGTTAGATAAGCATATGGAGGAATTTAAGGTAGAGGGATACGTGGGAGGAAGGGGTTAGATAGTCTTACGAGCGGTTTGAAGGTCAGCACAACATGGTGGGCCGAAGGGCCTGTATTGCGCTGTATTGTTCTATGGTTCTATGGAAATGCTTCATAGCTCATTAAGCTAATGGATGATGCTTATAACATAACATTATCAACATTTAACAGAAAGCTGGAAGAACTTAATGGGTCAAGCAGCATCTGTAAAGGCAAAAGGTATAAAGTGGCATCACGGATCAAGACTCTGCCTTCCTTTTGGCTTCATAATCAACACTTATATTTTAAAAAAATGTGTTCCCAGTATAGATATAATCTGCTTGTCATTGTTTGTAGGGAAACATGGCAATCTATCAAAATGTAAATTGAGCATATTTGACATGACTAAAGAAAGTTATTCCCAGCCTAACCTTAAGGATATAACAATGCTTACACCACCTACATCTTGTACATCAGGACACCTCTTGAGGAGGAGTTGGGGGTGGGGGTGGTGGTGGGGGGTGGAAGTTAAGGTATGACATGAGGATGGTGATCAGTATAATTTAGCAGATTTTCAGCAGGGTGAGTACAGAAATTCAATGGCACTAGAAAATTTCCATGGAATCACAACTCATGTGTCACCTACCCTAATACGTCAGTCTGACCTGCTGCAAGGTGTACCTGAAATTGGTGTATACACCCCACATTTACGATTGCTTCATCCAGCAATGACAACCATGATATTTCGTGCAATAGTGCCTGCTCCTAGGGAACAATATTGAGAGTTGCCGGCTTCAGATGAAGCGAACTATCTTTGTCAGAAGCCATGATAACACCTCCTAATGACAATGTCTTCTTTCCCTCCAACCACTGTTGCAAATAATTTCAGAATTTTGGAAGATGCTCTGAGCCATAGCTATGCAGTGTAGAGTGTGGCACCCTGATACCTAAAGTCTAATATACCATCTCTGTTGGAGAGGAGGAAGGTCATCTATGCACCAGATCCCAGGAAGCTATCAAGGTCAATTATGAAACTGCATTGATCATTAGATAGTTAGTGGGGTGAATGTGCAGAGTTAAGACACAGAACAAGAGACAGAGCAGATAAGGTTTAATGTCCTACACTTGTGGTCAAACTTAATGAACACTAGCGAATTTCATCTCCTAATGACTGAGCGACTAGACTCACATCTTATCCAAGCAATGCACCTCCATCTCACACCTGACAATGTGGTGATAATGAAGCAAGAGATGCCCCCTCTGGAGTATGTAGGAGTGTGATCTCAACTGGTGCAGGTGAATGAAGCTTTGTTTAAGGTTTCCAATGCATGCTTTCACAATGTTCCTTTTTGGTTTGTGGATTTCGTTATGATTCTGGCCAGCAGTGTTTGCTGGACCTGCTAACTGGAGTGAAGACTCTGGGATTTAGGTGACAGCCCTTGTGCTCCAGTGGCAACCCTTAATCCAACATGGCAGCTGAACAATGGCAGGACAGTGTACTGCTTGAGAATAAGTCTTTGGCGGGTGGCATTTACAATCCGTGTTTCCTAATGGTTGTTGTCTTCACCTCAGACTTTCAAAATTGGGGAAAATTATTCCAAAGTGCTGTTCTCCCAAACAACAACCTGCAAGGAATTAAGCAACAAAGGTGATGGTGAATGGGGTGCCAGGATGATTGTGTGCATTACCATTGTTCAGGCTATATTTCCTTGTACATGGTTCCCTGTTCTTATCAGCTGGTTTAACACAGCACAATTTGGCAGGAAATCAAATCAACAAAAAATGGTGACTGATGTTAGCAGCTACCTATTTTGAACACTTCTGGTATGTATGCGTAATTTGAATAGAACAGCACAACATAATTTAATGAGTCACATGAGGCATACTGGTAAGGTATGATTGAAATTCCACGCAAATTGGCAGTCATAAAAAACCTCAATCAAGTTTCCAAGCCCTAGTATTTCTGATAAAATATTTCATAACAGGCTTGTCTTTAAAATGAGTTAAATGAGGAGGTTGTAGAGTACTCCATGCTTAGCACAATATTTGTGATTGCACCAGAAGAACGGTTGCATATCCAGTCACAATTAGTCTTTGTAGAACATTGACTGAGCTGGTAGTATTCCTTTCGGTATTAATGGGTTTAAGAAGTCAAAGAATGACTCAGTGATTTTATATATATATATATATATATATATATATATATATATATATATATATGTTGTGCTCATATTATGTTGTTGAACTGGAGCTTTCACTCTGTTAAAAATCATCTCCTCTTATAAGAATGTAGGGAATAGAAACCAGAATAGACCACTTGGCTCCCTGTGCCTGCTCTGCCATTTAATAAGATCATGGCTAATTTGGTGGCGCATATCTGCACTAACACCATATCCCTTTAATCCCTTAAATTCTAAAAATCTATCAACTTTTGTTTTGAATATAGTCAAAAATTGAACATCCACAGCCCTCTTGGGTGATGAAGTTTATTCTTATATCTGTCCTGAATGGCCAACCTCCTACTTTGCGCCCCTGGTTCCAGACATCTCAGCTGGAGGAATGTCAACTGCCCATCTATCCCATCTTGTTAGAATTTTGTACATTTAAACGAGATTACCCTTCATTCTTTAAGAGTTTAGGTCTCGTCAGCTTAATTTTTCCTCAAACAACAAAGCCTCTTGGATAATGAACATGAAATGTAAGATATTACTGATGATCAGGATTAAAGGGAAACAGAACAAGAAGTGGTGTTCCATATTGGGTGCAAACATAAACACACATACGCACATGCGCACGTGTGCGCGTGCGCCTAACACACACACACACACACACACACACACACACACACACACACACACACACACACACACACACACACACACACACTCAGAAAATTAAATAGAATGACTTACAAAAGCGCTGTTGTTAAGAACAAGCAATGAGAATGTGGTAATAAACCATAGGAGACATTAATGAGAGAAATCAAAGGCACTATAAATTTAGGGCCCTCTGCAGCTCAAAGAATATTTGAAGATACTAATATCATTTGCACCCTAAGCCAGTTGTGATTCGGGCAGAACCTGCCAGAGCAGCAAGGCCTTGGAGTTTCTTAATGCTGTCTTTAAAGCCTCACTATTGAAACTGTGGCAAGCTGTGAGCATTGATGGGCTGCTTGCTTGTCTGGGCTTCTGAATTATGACTGTATACCAGAAGGCTGCAAAACAACTGCCATACTTACCACAGCTCAGTTCAAGGGAATTCTCGATGTTAAGTACTCTGGATTCGATCCTGACCTCCCATTCAGTCTGTGCCTACTTTGCACATTCTCCCTGTGACCACATAAGTTTCCTCTGATTTCCCTGGTTTCCTCCCACATTTCAAAGATGTGTGAAGTGCGAATTTTCTCTAGTGTAGGTGGGTGGTAAGAGAGAATAAGTTACATAAGTGGGGAAGTGGTATTGATGGGATTGTTCTGAGAGTTGGCATAAATTCCATGGACCAAATGGCCTTCTTTTATGTCATAAGAAAATATCTGAGAGTAAAAATGCTTGCCCATAGTTTTAAACTCACACTAACAACAGATGCTGAATGTTAATTTCAATCAACAATCATAAAATCTCTGAGTTAAATTCAATAATATAATCTTGTGCTTTTACTTATAGGTTGTTACAATAATGGAACATGACAACATCGATCAGATCAGAAAACTAGAAAAATTATCAATGAGTAATGAACATTCAGCAGCAATTTGTGGTAATAAGGATGAGAGTGTTACTGTTCCTGGAAGCACAGACACTCAGCCACAAGGATGCAACCCAACAGATGGAGTTTCAGTACAAAACAAAGCAGGTAAAAAAAAGTGGGGTGGCAGACCATATTGGAAAGTATTGCCAAATTTAATACTAGGTTGTGTAATATAAAGATATTGAATAATTTGAGAGCATTCCAACCTTAAACATAAGTAATCTATCGGGCCTAAACCTGACTTAGGTAGGATATCACATTGCAGACTAAGTCAATGCAATTACCTGGCTGGGCTTTTTTATCTTTGAGCTGAAGGGCCTCTGGTTTTCCATCTTTATATTTTAGTGGATGGAAAATCTGGGCTCGTGATTGCAGGAGCAGAAAATCCTAACAAATAAGGGAAAAATTAAAGAATATTGAATAAAATAACTTCAGGCAAGACTAAAGGTCAAAAGACCATTAAAAATCTAAATGGTATTCCAAGTATCATTCATGGACATTGTAGAAATAAGGAACCTAGTAGTCAAGCCATAGATTCTACATTATGTGTAGCTTTGAGAGCTCTGTTATATATAACTGATAGTAAAGTCATGCAAAGTTCATTTGATTCACACCATAACTAAGATGAAGAAAGGTCAAATATAATTTTTTCACTGAAACAGGGAAGTTCAAGAGAACAAACCAATAACTAATAAGTTGTGAAATATTTTATCATTGTGACAAATTAGTCGCAAGGAGCCTGGATTCTGGCTTAGCATCAGAAGAACAAAGTCAGAAGTTTGAACTTTTTTTTCAAACCAATAAGTTTAGCAAGTATCTTTTGAGGGACCATCTACAACATTTAAAGGACACCTTGATAATTATTTCATAAGTAATATAAAATGATGCAAGGAAATAGGATTAGAATTGACATCTTCATTTCAGGAGGAAGTACTGGTTTAGACCTAGAAGGACAAATGCACTTCCCCTGCATTGAAATTTCTATGATTCAAAGGAGTGATAGTAATTGGAAAACATAATGTCTGTAATAAATGTTCCAACAAAATCCACCACTATGAAGAATTGGAATATTATTCCTGGATTGATTCTAAGTCAAAAGTAAAATGCTGCAAGGTATGTGTTTTTCTGATGAGTCAATAAGCTAAAATCAAACTGGTTTCTCTTCTTAGCCCCTTACAGCACTGCAGTGCCAGAAGCTATGCTGACCACAAAGCAGCTGTTTCAGTACTGGAACGCCGTGAATAAGAAGGTGAAACCAATCCGCCTACTCTTTGAAATACCAGAAACCAGAACTGTGAAAGATCAGGGGTCCAAATACGTGGTGAGTTTAATTCAAAAGACTGCATAACTATTGTTTATACAGAAGATAATGGTCAAAGAGGCGCTAGACCAAAAATTCAGGCAGGTTGCAAATTTCATCTCAAGCCTCAGGCAATTAGTATGCTGGATGCACAGTATCTATTTTGAGTAGTCAGTATTCTGGGTGTAGATTGCAATGTTTTATGAATGGAATGGTTTATCACTATGGATATTCAATTTTAATATACATATCTATCTGTCTGCTATCTTTGAGTAATCCGGTAATAAATCACTAAAAAATAGCATTAAAAATCTAAGTGTAGTAATTTTCTAATTTTGTTGGTTAGTCAGATTCCTAATAAATTAAATATTGGTTCACATTTTGTTGAGAGATGCCAGTATACCTGTTAATATTTTATTGTGTCATTTTCATTAGTTTGGACATTTTGTGTAAATGTGGAAGTTCTAAAGGTGCAGCTACCTATTTGCAATATTTTTCCCAAATCCACTCCAAGGTTGAACTTTTCATTGGAATCCAGCATAGGAGTGTGCAATTCTGACAACTATCCGGCACTTACAGCAGGAAATCTACTTGAACAAATGGTTGGACTGGATGCAGTGACAGTTTATTCATTCATTTCAATAGAGCTGGACAAATGTAAAGGAACTGAAGCATATTAATTTATTTAGTTATTTGAGCATATTCAAATATTTTTAAGTGACATTTTAATGCCTTTTTGATTTTTACATGTTTGACAGTTCTTCATACTTTACATAGTTTTAATCATTTCTGAATATTTCTGAATCCCGGAAGCATTCTAATTTTGTGACACCTTTGGCAGCCTACCAAGCCAAGGGGCATAATATCGTCAGCTGTCAATATTATCTTCAGCTGTGTTCTGAATGGGACTTGACATGACCCACCCTTCCGCTTGCTGACATTATGTCACTAAAATCCCTGTTGACACATGGGGATGCAGTCAATTTCTCTCCCCAATTCCCCCCGGGAAAATCAAAGTAAATTAAAAGTTTTTACTTTCCTCAGAGCTTACACAAAATGCATTTTAATGGTGACCGTAGTTTCCATATCATAGAGTCATAGATAGTTACAGCAGAGAAACAGGCCTTTGGCTCACCATCAACTGACCATCAACCACACATTTACACTAATCCTACATTTATCCCATTTTATTCTCTCGACATTCTCACAACTCCTCCCAGATTCTTACCTACACACTAGGGGCAATTTACAGTAACCAATTAACCTACCAACCTGCACATCTTTGGATGTGGGAGGAAACTGGAGAACCCAGAGAAAACCCATGCAGTCACAGGAAAAGTGTGCCGACTCCACACAGTCAGATTAAACTCAGGTCTCTGGTACTGTGAGGCTGTTGCTTTACCAGCTGCATCACTGCGTCACCATGTGTCAGTCAGTATATCTAAAGCCATGCACATATGCCTAAAAGACAAATTTATTTTGAAGAGCTATCTTTAAAGGGCATGACTGGTGAAAACACCATGTTCATCAATGTGGGTCCAGAGTATGAATGGTTTTGTGGGCATGACCAGCTCTCAAAGCAATGTTTTACAAGTCAGTGTTGAAAATCAGAGGAACTTGAGTTAAATATGGTTAATGCAGAAAATTGCACACAAAATAAGTTCCAACTCTCTGAGCTCTTCACCAAAAACTTTGGTAAGAAATTCATGGAACTTAGAAACACAAAGAAGTTGCTGCCTTGGAGAGCTACAACTGCATAGTTCTTCAGTTGGAGATTTTAAAAAAGTGAAGTACTTGGGGAAGTGCTGTCTTTCTTGCTCTATTGATCTGTGTTAGACATGCCAGATCTTTTAACTCTTGCCACTGTTATAAACAGACAAAAGAGAGAAAACTTTGCAACCTACTGAGTACAGAATATGAACTACAAATCATATGATTTCTTCTGTTCAATTTCCATACCTGCAAATTTCTAGAATCATTAACATACTTTCCCATTTGGAGTAAGAATACAAGCTAATTCATTTTTCCAATGTCCTTTCAAAATCAATTTATTTCTCAATGCATATTCTTATTAATCAAATTACTCCATGAAATGTGTTTTCCCAAAAGAAGACCCTAGGCCATGCCTGAAAATTAGAAGAGGAAAAGCTAATTGTAATTCAAATAGATCTACCCAGTTCTTCTAATGCTTAGCTCCTGTTTATGCCACTGAAAATGACCTACAAAAGTATAAAATGCCTCACTTCAATTTCCAGCAATTACTGCCGTTAGATCTAGTTTGAAATAATTCCACTAAAAATGTGCTTCAGTTGGTATGGTACCATTTTGCTACCACTTCCCCAATTAATAAGGGAAATGAGCTTCATGCAATATACCTCAAAGAATTAACTTTAGCACTAAAAAGAGGAATGTGATCATTTCAGGAGATGTGATACTGTGTGAATTACTGAAAGTCTTGTTCAATTGAAGTTTAATAAATCAGCTAGAGATTTGTATTACACAAGAATTCTAACAAGGACGACTATACAAAATGTTGCATATTTACATTCATTAAATCCAAAAGAAATTGTTTCATTTCTGCACTGAAGTGCTCTTCAGTAATTTATTATCTGGTGTGTCTCTACATTTGTTCAGGTGGTATGCTTGTATTTGTTATGGCAAGCAGTGAGGCAAAGATTGGGAATTATCTTGTAATTGGCTTCAGGACCATTAAAACCTGAGGATATGGGAAGGATTAGGTACTAGGGAGAGTTTTGTGATATAAAAGCTGGCTAAATCTAAAGTACTTTTTAAACATAAATCCAGACTGATTTTACGTGAACCAAATTTAGATTTTTCCAAATATGTTTCCTCTCCCATGAAAAGTTATCCAAAGAGTTTCCAAAATCCAAAAGTATTATGTTACATTTCAGTCTCTATGGGAGTAGCCAGAATACTCCCCATAGAGCCACAAGACCTTGTGTGCTGATTTTTTTTGGGGCATAGTTTAATTTCTCAGTTGAGACTGAATGACCCCATTTGTTCTTTAGCTAACACATTGGACTAGAAATTAGAAAGAATTCCGATTAGTGGGTCATCTTATTCATATGTAAAAAAAAACAGTGATTGGCATATCAGATGAAAGATATCTTGGGTTCTGAATGTCTACAGTTGCTGTAATACTTGTGGTTAGCCTCACCAAAGCGGTAAAAGTTTTCTCTCACTGTTCCCAGTTGAACTTGCTGGATGGTGATATCATTATTAAGAATGATTCCCACAGAGGCCATAGGACTTTTAATCAAAGTCATAAAGAATCCTGATAATGATGATGTAATTTCTGGTCCTCATGTGAAACTCAACCCTGGAAGCAGATTAGGGCTCAGTGTAGCTGAGGAGCCTTAGTACAGTGGTTGGAAATTGTTCCAAGAGAATGCGAATCTATTTTTCCGCCTTGGCAGAATTTGTGCTAGTCTTGATATCCACAGTTCTGTTTCTGATGAAAGGCAATAATGTTAGGGCACAAATCAGTTTCAATAATAAAAGTCACATTCAAAAATGCAAATGAAGTAGATTTATTTCAGAAAATAACATCTTGGGATAGAGCATGTGCAATTGGAGACAGAAGCTGTAAATAGGGTGCGGCTGGGAAGAAAAAGATAATTTTGGAACTATAGTTCCCAAAGGTCCTGCTTGTTTCATTCTAGATCTGGTGCTGATTTCTACAGATGGTTTCCTTGATTAATTAACAACACTGTTATCATGCAATTCTTTTTCTCACACAATCCCTCAGAGTCAAGGATGACTTGTTTTCATTACAGTGTTGTGGTTTCTCGGATGGTTGAAGGGCTCTATATGTGATGAAAAACTCTGCCATGGTGGGAAGGTGGAGTTTGATGGGATAAGTGCAGATTGGTTAGATTATTGCACACTCCTTTAGCTCTCTGCTCTTGGCCTCCACGTACTCCTGATGGAGGGACCTGAGGGGCTTGTTGCTTTTCTGGATGCTTCTTCACCAGTTGAGCAGTCTTAGGCCAGGGATTCCCATGGGGTTTCATATCTTTGAGAAGATCTTTGAGAAGAACTTTCTCTGTTCTCCCGGAAACTACTTCAGGTTCTACTGTTTCTTTGGGAGTCTGACTTTGGGCATATGGATAATGTGGCCCAACCATTGAAGCTGAGAGTAACCAGAGATTAGATGCTGTGAATCGTAGCTTGGGAGAGGACACTGATGTTGGTTTGCTTGTCCTGTCAGTGGATTTTGAGGATTTTGCAGAGGTAGCACTGGCATCATTCTCCAATGCTTAGCGGTACCTGTTCTAAGTTGCCCTTGGCTCAAATGCATACAGGAGAGTAGGAATCCATGTTGCTCAATGGGTCATGAGCTTAGTGCTACATCTGAAGTCTTGGTCTTCAAACACTCTTTATGCAGCGAGTTGATGCATTGGAGGTGGTGGTGAATTTTGATGCTGATGTCTACCCTCACTGCGAGGTGGGTCCTGTCATATTGGAAGAGATCCACATTGATCAGAGCTTTCTCCTAGACGACAAAGAGATTTAAATCATGACCAAGATGTGATTGTCCTTGATGCCATTCCACACCCTGCTATCTGACACAAACATGGCACTACCCTAAAATGACAAGAATACCCAGCAGCTAAGAAACAACACAGACTCTGGAGCATCAAAATCTCCACTGAATTACCAAAATCTGGCAGCAAACTAATTCTAGCTCAAATTCACCATTTCCTCTCCTTCACCTCAGGCAAGAAGAGTATGCTGGGATCACATTTTGCAATGGCAGACACGAAAAGGATATGCTCAGTCTTCCTTCATCTAGAAGTTCCTGCACTTCTATGAAAATAGCACAGTAGCATTGCCATTAAGGTTGGCACTATTCCTGACCATGATGGACAGGCACTCTGAACTATACTTCATCAGCCAAGAGCACTTGGATACTTTGCAAACTTACCAAGGCATTCCTACATTAACCTTTCATAAGCAAACACAAGTCCCAAGCAGAACTAGGTTAAAATATCCTTTTCTTTTGGCATTCTTTTTAAAAAATACTTCTTCTTTCTATCTTTTTTCCTATCTCGTGCACTTTTTTCATTGTTTGACTCCAGTTACTCTTATTCCCTTCTCTACTGTTTGCTGTTCTTTAGTTTTCAGCTATTTTCTTTCATTGATGAGTGACTTAAGCTTTTATACACCATATTTGTAAGGTATCAAATGTGATATCTACATCTTTGCACATACATTGGACCAGTCTTCCAGAAATTTGCAACAAAAGTATATCGTGATGCTAATCATGGGCATAAAACTCCTCTTAAAGTCATCACTACCTAACTAATCATTGCAGCAATTACTGTTCCAACAACAAAGTGCATTTATACTGTAATTTTAGCACAAGGTGACCTAAGGGACTTCAAATGAGCATTAACAGGCAAAACTAAACACCCAGCCAAAGGATGGACTAATAGAAGAGAGGACCAAAAAAATTGATTAAAAGGGTAGACTGAAAGGAATATCTCAATGGACAAGAAAAGATGGAGATATTTAGGGAGAAAAGGGGGCAATTTCAGAGGATTCTCAAAATAAGTAGTGAGTTTCACAAAATTATCTGGTTTACATTTATTTTAGACCTTAGCCTCAAACTGAAATAAAGTCTCAAGATTTCATCCTTGGAACCACACTGCACTTGGGAATTGTATTAGGAGGTATTGGGACAGATGCCAAAAGGTTGGTCAATGTCCATATTTCAAGAAAGGTTTTAAATGCAGAATTCAATTGTAGCAAGGATGACTGATGGAAATTTTCTTGAGGGGAGGAATAGGAAACATGCAGAAATCGCCCTGGAATATTAATGAGTTAGTTACAGATCCCACACTGACTAAAACAGTTGTTCCTAGACTGAAGACTGTGTCAAAGATTAAAGGTCTGTGAGACTTTAGAACACTGAGGTAATTTAGTTAGAAAGTTTATGATAAAAAGTAAAACATGAACGAAAATGCATTCACATGCAAACTGCCTGGCTGTGGGGCTACCAGATGCATCTGGAAACCCCCAAAATAGCCCCAGCTCCTTAAAGGGACCAACCCATGACATCATCAGGAGCTTAGGGGACTTGGGGGTATTTTATCAAGTATGAACGAATGGGATTTTTATTCAAAAAGTTAATATAATCTAACAATCCTGGTCCAACAAATGATGCCCAACTTCAGATTTTCACTTCCGTATGAAGTGATTATCCTGGGGAACACCATGGAAGCTTTACTGTTGACATTTGACATTGTTTTTTGCTGAAGTGCAAACAATGCATTTCCTTTGATGACAGCTTGAAAACAAGGAAGTGGGTACCTGAAGTGAGTTTTAGTCAGCAATTTTTAGACCCAATTACTGGAAATGCTAAAATACAGACTCTCAAATTTAGTACTGAAGCACTGATCAGTAGCAATCTTCATTGGCTAGAGGGTCCTCCAACAAGATGTTCAAGAACTAAGTTCTCCCTTTCTCTGCCAACACCTCATTTGATTCAATTGCAGTCACAATCTTGTCTGAGATTTAAAATGCAGTTGCAGAATGCTTCATAGAATGAATACAAATAGTTGCATAGCATCACTGGTCTGCATGACTTTTGACTTTTCACCAATTAAGCTTCATTCTTCTTAGTATTAGAAGTATTTCTAGCCAAAACTATGAATGACATCCTCTTTGCTGATGATGTGCTGTCTCTTTGAGCCTGTTAGAGTGTTTGACATGCCATCTACCCAATCTCTGAATGTTATCCAATTCATGGGCCAGTTCTTCAGCTTCTTTGCAGAGACCATTTCCATACTATTTACGTGTAGTGTCTACCTCCTTTTAATTTTGCTACAGGGCTGACCTGCAGACATAATGCTGTGGAGTTTCAAAAGGGATAACCTTCCTTGTAAATATATACTGCGACAACAATCCATCTCAGCAGCCACCTTGCAGCAAGTTGAGTGCTAGGTGGGACTCTCACATCCATGCATATCATACCTACCAACTGGATTCTTTTCCTTTAACTTTTGCCTTCTGTTTTCAGTGCCTTCTCCTGTGGTGTTTCTGAAAGACAAGAACGTTCAACCTTTCCAAGTCATTCAGAATTTTTGCCAAGCTATTTTTCTTTAATTTTCCTTAATCTTAAAGGTGAGCCTGTCCAAAAACCACATTTGAACATACAGCAGCTCCGGTAGAAGAGGCCCTACTGTGAAAATTGCCTCTTGCTGGGAGCCATCAGACAGCTGTGGTGTAGCCTTGGCCACCAAATGTGTATTCCAGTTGGAAATTGTCCTCCTGTCAAATCTACATTGTAGCACCACTGTGGAAATTTGGCAGCTGGATCTCGACTTTGCTCAAACCACAATGTGCAACATCCTCAGGCTCAAAACCAGCTGCTTTGAGTTTTGAGAAACTGGTTTATTCAAGAAGGTACTTGGAGGGCCTCCTATGTGTAACTGATTATTCCCAGGTCGTTTGGAAAGCCAGCTGCATTAAAGCCCTCATGTTTGAAATATTGCTGCGGGAGGATTCAAAGGGAAATGCATGTAATGACCTTAATAGATGCCTCTGTGACTCATGGCCCACATTTTGTCACGCAAGACTGGTTACTTACAGATATTATTAGATGGGGGTCACCTGTGGCAAACAGCAAATTTATGCCCCCATTTGATACTGCAATATGTTACAGTTCAAATGAAACTAACTCCTCTCCTCAATGTCAGTCTCAATATAACTTCATACTCAATTTCCAACCTGCCACAGGTTTGTTTGATACTACTGTTTCAAAATGTACATTGACAGACTTTCCACCTATCAACATTGAGTGAGTGGGTAATGTAACCCATTTGATGATAGGATGACTATGTTCTTCTAGCTGACAAACTACTAAGGGCTCTCCAAGTCATCAAGATATAGAAGTTTTATTTTTTGTATATAATGTCCACTATGTGTCTATTCACAATACAAAGACTCTTGGGAAAAGGATATCTCTCATTTGCTATTGAACAATGATGCTCACAAAAGAGAAATTAACAAATATTATAGTTCTCAACTTTTAGGATTGTGATATCAGAAACTTGTAATATCGTATATCAATCCCAAACAGTAGTTTAGATATTATTGCTAGTAGCTTATCTGTGAATATCCTTGATTAAAATGGCAACATCTTCCCACTGGTCTGAAATAAAAACAGAAAATGCTGAGAAAACTCAGCAGGTCAAGCACCATCTGTGGAAAGAGAAACAGTTAACATTTTAGGTTGAAGACACTTCATTGAACTCATTGACCACCACTGTTGTCTTAGAGTTTAACTTCTTTTATATACACCCAAGTTTCTCAATATTTTTTGCTGTGTCCCTCTTCAGAGAAAATTTTTTTACTATTCATTTTCAAAAGCTGGGCATCTCTGGCAAGGCTAGCATTTACTTCCATACTTAATTGCCCTAGATAATGAGCTGCAGCAATCCTGGTGAAAGTACTCCCATCGTGCTCTTGGTCAGTGAGTTCAAAGATTTAGATTCAGTAAAAATGAAAGACTGGCAAAATATTTCCAAATCAGGACACCATGCAAGTTGGAGGAGAACCTGAAGGTGGTGGTGTTCCCATGTGTCTTTTGCTCTTATCCTTCTTCATGGTGTCGGTCACAGGTTTGAGAAGCGCTATCAGTGTAATGTGAGGAAGCATGTGCAATGCATTTTGTAGATAATACACACTGCAGCCACTGTGAAGGAGGGAATGAATGCAAGGGTAGTTGATGGAGGTGCCAGTCAAGCAGGCTGCTTTGTCCTTGATCACGTCAACCTTCTTGAGAGTTGTTGGCACTACACTTATCAAGGCCAATATTCCATCACATTCCTGTAGTTGTTCGAAAGGGCTTGGAGTTTTAGCAGGTGAGTCACTTGTTGCAGGATCCCCTACCTCTAACCTGTTCCTATAGCCATGGTATTTAAATGGCTAGTCATATGACATATTATATTATTATGTGTATATACACACGATATCAATGGGAAGAACATAAAAATAGCAATGTCACTGAATGTCAAGAGTAGGTGATTAGATTTTCTCTTGTCGGAGATAGACATTGCCTAGCAGCTTTGTGATGCAAATTTTACTTGCCACTAACATGACCATGCCTGGATGTTATCTAGATCTTGTTGGATTCAGGCATATGCTGTTTCATTTGCCAAGGAGTTGTGACTGGAATTGAATGTTGTGTGATCATTAGCAAACATCCTCACTTCTGACCTTATGATGGAAGGAAGGTCATCGTTGAAACAGCTGAAGATATTTGCTTTCTATAGCATCCCCTACTCTCCAGTCTGATCATAAACATTGAATAATATCTTTTCATCTTTAAAACTGTGTCCCTTTCAACTTTACCATATAATGCCCCAACTGTACCTGTCCCTACCTTTTTAACCTAGAGACCAAACCAATGTGATATATTGGTACAATTTCTCTGGAATCAAGTTTGAATTTTATGTTTTCAATTCTAGGTATTTCTAACTTGATTGTGATTCTTAAATTCTTTCCAAAATTGGAAGTACAACATTTGTAGTGATTTACTATTGTCCAGGTTAAAGTGTAAGAAATCTAGTTTAAAGGATGATCTTTGATCAGATTGCAGACTGAAATGGATCCTTTCGGGAATTATTTGCTTTGGCTTAGTAAAAGTGTTTGCTGATATATTTCCACATTCATTTTTATGCTACAATTGATGAAGGAGAAACTAATAACACAATTGTTATGTTTCTATGTGGTGTAGAGGCAATAAGTTGTATTAATGTAAAAATTGATTTGAATACGATCCTAACCTTGCTTTGTCTAGGTTAGTGCAAACAA
This sequence comes from Pristis pectinata, assembly GCF_009764475.1. Taxonomy (NCBI): domain Eukaryota; kingdom Metazoa; phylum Chordata; class Chondrichthyes; order Rhinopristiformes; family Pristidae; genus Pristis; species Pristis pectinata. The sequence goes on along the minus strand of NC_067417.1, from coordinate 31,849,446 downwards.
ATTAAGAAAACTTAAATTGTACCAACTGGGCTGAAATTTTTAATTAACTTTACAATATTATAAGGATATTCATTGCATCTCTTTATTTTATTATCAATTACATATCACTTGTTGAAATTGTCCACAACTATTCTGATGTATATTTTCTTCTTATCAGGTATACAAAGTGGTGGTGATAAAGTCTGGCACTTATGATGGCAGCCAATCATATATTGAACGACGGTACTCAGACTTTGAAAAATTACATAAAAATATCTTGAAGAATTTTAAAGAAGAGGTTGAAGAAATTACTTTTCCAAAGAAAATTGTGGCTGGGAACTTCCTGCCTGAGAAAATTACTGAACGAAAATTGGCATTCAGAGACTATTTAGCACAGTTGTATGCAATCAAAGACATTCGCTTTTCTGATGAATTTATTGAGTTCTTCTTCCTCCCAGAGCTGCAGGAAGGATATGGATGCCTTAGAAGTGGACAGTATACCAGAGCTTTGAATAGTCTTCTGAATGTACTTAGTTTGCAGGAAAAACTGTGCATGCATCACTATGATAGGCTTGTCCTTACACTCAGTGCTATTGGTGTGTGTTGCAGAGATCTGGGTAATATAGATGGTGCCTATGAATTTTGTGAGAAAGCAGGGCTTATTTTGCATAACAACTATTACCACAAGTACTATTTCCCTTTGATAAAGGTTCAGATTACTCTAGGAAATGAATTGGGTAAGAATATGCAGCATTTACAACACAGCCTGACTAAACTAGAGGAACTACATGGAAGCCAAAACAATCTGCCTTCACTGAAAGAGCTGGTGGTGCAGGAATACATAATATAAGGCTGACGGACTCATCTCCCACAAAATCTTAATGACAAAGTCTTAGTTAAATTGCCAAAAAAAAAGTTATTGCTAGTCTTTCTCTTGTGTCTCCTTACTTGACCGCTTTTGGAATGACTTAGATTCTAAACTCTATGCTCAATAGTTTAAAAGAAATACAAAAAAAAAGTTTGTCGAGTTCTCATTCACAGAGAAAATAGATAATATCAATTTGTGTTTGGCAATGAGTTGAGGAAATGCTCACTTGCAAGCAGGTGAAAGGCATCCAAAGGTCATACCATCCTTTTTAATGTAGCTTCCTTACCCTGGAATGGCCATCTCAATATTTATACATTGTACTACTAATCAATTTAGCCATTCAGTATGTTAAACATTAAATTATGCAGTTAGCAATTTGTGATTAAATCGAGAAACAGTTGGCTAATGATCAAGAAGATCATTTAAATCATATGCTTTTGATTTGGCAGCATAATATATTCCTTTATAATCCCTTTATGATGCTTGAGAAAATGACAGGGAAATACGATTAAATGCTTCTTCCAGTGAAGAGATAAGTACAAAACCTCAAAGCATGGTTTTGGCAAAGATAATGCTTTAACAGTAACACATGTCTGAGAACAGCCTTGGAAATGTGAGCAACAGTTGCTGGGAGGAATACTGGAGAATTGGCGATGTTATCCAATGATGACCTGTAACCTGCAATGAAATAGTCCTCCAGCATACTGAACTGACTAAATGACCAAGATGATAGCTGTTGGTAGCCTTTTATTTCCCTCTTCTGGTTAGGAGATAGGGGGAATCAATTTGAACAGGTTAATGCTTATCAATCATTAGACATCTTTAGGCATTATAAACATAGCAAACATCATGTGCTCAGAGCAAAGAAACAGTGTAACAAAGGCACTATGGCCTGCAATAATTACGCAGATTTCAGAATACTACTCCATGCCTGAGCACAAAACGGAGGAGTTTATTCTTTATGTCATAGTCTAGATTTCTGTTTGGTATGCTCTGCTGATTCTTGTTTTTTCCTCAAATAAAAGCAGTCAACTATTACCATGTGATTTACACTGGAATTTCCCATCTCTTTTTGTAGGGAAGTAAAACACTTTTTCGTGGCCAATTAAAGAAAACATTCATCGTTGTGCTGAATTTCAGGTTGTACTGTTTTATGGTCTCCATAGGGGAAGTTTACACTGTGCACATTTTCCCAACCATGAGCTTGAAAAAATTTGCATAAAGTAAATTCCCTTTTACTGATGCAATAAACAAATGCTGGATGAACTCAGTGGGTCAGGTAGCAACCCAAAACGACAACTGTTCATTTCCCCCCACGGATCCTGCCTGACCTATTCAGTTCCTCCAGCATTATTTTGTTGTCCCAGATTCCAGCATCTGCAGTCTCTTGTGTCTCCCTTTTGGTGATGTTTACTCCCTCTGAGTATGACATAGGGTCATATTGTATGAATCTAATGATCTAAAACACCATGAAATACCAACAGTTACATCCAATAGTATTTCATGGTGTTTTAGATCATTAGATAATAGTCAAATAATTTATCTCAATGCTGTTTTAATCAGCATAGCCAAATTCCAATTTGCAATTCTATCCTCACAAAGTTGTAAAATAGCTTAATTTGTTGCAAAGCAGATCTTAAGTGATTAGTTAGACTGATGTGTTGTTGCTTACTGGACAGTTAGTGTGACAATAAATGCCAAACCCTCCCTATTTTGTTAAGGATTGTCACCTTTACCATGCAGGATCAACTTCCAAAGTAGGGCAGGATCATCAAAAGTTGCCCTGGCTGTCGTCATCATGGTAACAAATGTGTGTTTGGAAATTGAATGACATCTGTTTAGGTGTAATGCACCACAGGTCAACAAGCATTTTGTTCAGTGGCATGGGTTTGAAAACTATTCTTTGCTAGGGATCTTGCTGGCCTGCAAGGCTCAAAGCATTTGTTTTGCCATAAATAAGGATGCATTTGAACAGAGCTAATGTGTTCAGAAGATTCATCACAAACTGATATCAAAAGACACATTACATTTTGGTCTTTGCTTTCATACTCTGAATCTAGGAATTGTATCAAATAGAACCCAATTTTTATGAGCAAATTGGAGGCTTATACAGAAGCGAGGTAGTACTCACAGGCCATATCTCTGTTCCTGTAGAAGAATGATCTGCTCACGTGGCATCTCTCTGCCTATTAAATTGCAGTTGAGCAATTCATTGATATATGGCACCTTTCTGCTCATGGAGAACAGCCAGCTGGTCTCTTACAGCATCGCTTTACCTCCAGAGAACTGCAGCATGTGCATCGACCACTTCTCTGTGTCCGCCAAGAGCAGCAACCTGCTTATGAATGGTATGTTGCTATTCAATGGGAGCAGCAATCTGCTAATGAGTGGTCTCTCTCCTTGCATCAATGACACCAAGCTGTTAATAGAGACAGGGCACTGTTCCTCTAGAGCTTCAAGTTGCTCCTGTGTGACAGAGGCCAGATCTCCAGCTGGATCATAGTCATAGAGTCATACTTCGTGGAAGTGGGCCCTTTGGCCTAACTGGTCTGTGCCAATCAAGATTCCCATCTAAGTTAGTACCATTTGCCTGCGTTTGGCCCATATCTTTCTAAACTTTTCTGATCCATGTACCTGTCCAAGAACCTTTCAAATGTTGTTATTGTACCTGCCTCAACCACTTCCTCTGGCAGCTCATTCCATATCCTGACCACCTTCTGGGTGAAAAGGTTGCCACTCAGGTTCCTATTAAACCTCTCCCCTCTCACTTTAAACTTATGCCCTTTAGTTCTTGATTCCCCAACCCTGGGATAAAGACGATGCACATTGACTCTATCAATGCTCCTTACGATTTTATACACCTCTATAAGATCACCCCTCATTCTCCTACGCTCCAATAAGAAAAGTCTCAACCTGCTTAATCTCTCTCCTTAACTCAGTCCCTCAAGTCCTGGTAACATCCTTGTAAGTCTCCTCTGCACTCTTTCCAGCTTAATGGCATCTTTCCTATAGCTGGTCAATCAAAACTGAACACAATATTCCAAATGCAGCCTCACCCATGTCTTGTACAACTGTAACATAACTCAGTGTCCTGACTGATGAAGGCCAGCGTGCCAAAGGCCTTCTTCACCACCCTCTCTACCTGCGATGCCACTTTCAGGGAACCATGCACGAGTCGAGTTGAGTCGAGTTGAGTCGAGTCCAGTTTATTGTCATATCACAAGTACATGGAGATACAGGTATAATGAAAAACTTGCTTGCAGCAGCATCACAGGCATGTAAATTCAGACAACAACCCCTTGACTCTCCCCTTGAACTCTCGCACCTTCTTCCTCTTTGCAAGTTAAAACACACTTGTTTTCCCACTTTTTCCTTGTCCACTGGAGGGTCATTGACCTAAGACATCAACTCTCTTTTTCTCCCCACAGATGCTGCCTGACATGCTAAGTATTTCCAACAATTTCTGTTTTTAATTCAGACTTTGTATGCCTTCTATCTGTGCCTCACATCTATTATCACCTGAACCAGAGGGTGCTTTGTGACACAGGAGTGCACTTAGCCTCTAGAGAGGAGACCATTATCTCCTGGCTCCACACAACCCCCTTGTGAAAGCTTAGAGATGGAGTTCCCTGTGCTCCTTGCCATCTCCTGCATTCAGCAGGACAGGCCTGACAAGGTGCTTATCATCTCACTCTGCATCCATATCAGCTCGTCATGGAAGCATCCAACTGTGGCCCTCATCTGAGTCTTCTAAGGCAGAATGGATGTCCATACCACCCTTCTGGTGAGATCCCATACTACATTCCTTGCAATTTGTGGCAGGCTTCAGCCTGCTAGTGCCCAAGTGCATCTTCCCGTGACTTATTTCTGTAATCTTATCTGCTCATTCTTCAGGATGTTGGACTCTGATGGTGTGCTGTAAGGGGCCAGTCACAATGACATACCATGCACTTCAGCACCATCATCACCCTCCTCCTCGTCCCCCCACTCCTGCTGCCCCTCAGCTCTGTGTCCCCCTCTTTAGTGAGGGAGTATCCTGGTACTATGCAAAGATGAAACAGAAAATAGTTGCACTTACAGGCTGTGCCAAAACATCTCTAAGGTGATGCAGCAGCACAGGAGGAATGAAAGGATCTACTGGTGATCAAAGCAAATGAATGTGGTGGTCACAATCAAACATTGTTACTGAGGGCACCTTGTAGAACGTGGATCCGTTTGCTTTTGAGATTTTATGGGGTTCAGTGTCCCTTCTGCCCTTGAGGCACAAGATAGTTTTCTCCATCATGGTCAAGCACTGCACTCACAAGGACCCTCCACCCATGTGGCTGGCCTCCCTCCTGCTCTTCAGTGCCACTGTCTCAGTGGAGATGATGAAAGACATTGAATGACCTTTTCATTATTGTCCTTTTGGATGCTCAACTTCATGTGTGGGCATGTGCAAAGCCCATGGTTTGGGATTATCGCCTCTGCCCAGCACAACTCCAGCCATCTTTTGCCTGGCTCTTCTAATGATGACCCTGGTGGATTTCCAGTTTACCACCGACATAATATCCTCCACTGCCACAGACGCCTATGCAGACGACATCCATCTTAGCCTCTAGCTTCTGCACCAGCACTTCAATGTTACACTGAGTGAACCATGAGCTCTTTCTCTCTCTATACATGAAGTGTCTCTCTCTTTCTGAAGCCTCTCTCTCCCTCATGGCAGCCATTGTGTGTACTGTTACTGTGTGGCTGCCAGTGGAGAGAATGCCTCTATGACCTGATGCTCCCCTGTCATTGGTCAGCAGCAAGGTGTCAGGAACTGCACAGACACCATTTTAGTGCATATTTTGTTGTAAACCACCCTAACATTATTTCATTTTGTGGGGTCCTGAATGGGTGTTAACACTAAATGGAGCATTAGATAAACACACAAAAAAAAGGATGAAGTCCACTTTCTGAGCTTTACTGTCTATGTATATAATCAGCAGATAGAAACAGGTTTACATTTATTTGCTATGGATTCTCCACAGTTGGTTGCCACTCTGGCACTCACAGTCCAGGTTCACAGTTGAATAATATTCATTAGAATGAAAAAGCAGAGAATCATTGTTGCACTTGGAACTATAATCTAGCATATGGCATTCCAATTCCACTCATTCTATTGGTGGATCTGTAGCCTGCTTATTACCTGGTCCTACACACCTTCATCATAGATTCCATATATATGGTCATGCTTCCTTTATTGGCTATGGACAAACTCTAATGTTAACTCAAGGTGGCCTGAATTGGACTCTTCCCAATTATCTGTAAATACAATACCTGAACTTTGCAAAACTTAGGACAAGTTAGGACAGGTATTTCCATAAGGGCTAACATAATATTAATTTGTAAGTCCCACTACTGTCAAGGACACAAAGCAAGATGTCCACTTGCATTATATGGGTGAAGTTGAGAAGATCCATGTTGTCTTGGACTGGTAGAAGATTATTGGTGCTTATCTTTTGTGTATGGCCTTGGAAATGTGAGCATGGAATCCCAGTTCAGAGAGTTTGGAGACATAGGCTAGAACAGACTAAAAGCAAATACATCCACAGGGATAAATGGGGATTAAACACAATGAATAAGGCTTGTAAGGTATTAATGTTAACTATGAGGAAGCAGTGAATGCTGGAGATATCTTTCTAGATAGAATATGGACAAATATATTAGCGAAGCATGTAAAGGCATCCATAGATCAATTAACCTCACATACATAAAAGGTTCTAAGCAGACTTATGATGCAGTATACTTTCAAAAGACAAAGTTTGACAAGATTTCCATGAACTCTTTAGGTTAAACTGTAAACTAGTAGCAAAAGCCAATGCTCTTCTAAAAATTGGATGGTGTGTATGAATCAATAGATGCTCAGTGCAAGGTGCATAGGAAACAATTTTAATGCAAGGAGTTGAGAAACAGAAGTATGATGCTTTTTAACATTTATTACATGGATTACTGATAATGCATTTTTAATCAATTCAGTCTAGAAAATAAGCACGTCGTCTCACCTGCATCAATTGGTCCCCAGACTTGGGAACCTGACTGCAGGTAACAGTTTTTTTGACTGATATATATCTTATTCACCATTAGATGGCACTGATATATTATGAGTTGCGTTGAAGGATTTACAAACTCGTTGTGTAGCAATGGTGTTCAATCCACAATGAAGTCTGGTCCATAACCTTCTATAAATGTACACAATAGGATGAATCTGGCAAGTTAACATATCAAGTCAGAGAATCCTTTAATAGTTTCTAGTTCTGCATAGCACTTATATGAACGAGATAAAGATTCCATAACTTTGGGTATTATTAGTCTTATCTATTCAAGTGGGAAAATGGTTTGAAGATGTTTTTCTCATTCAATGTGAGCTATTATATTAGACTTTATTAGACTCCACACTCATGTCACCTCCTTTCGCTAATGTTAGCTGTGTCCTGGAAATCCCTAGAGCAGGGTTTAATTTATAATCTTCGAAAAATTGTAAACTATGCAGCTGATCAAATCATTCTTTTTCAGATCCAGTGACTGCTGGCAAAATTGACAGCATTCTTAACAACACCCTTAAGAATAGAGGCACTGTGAAATTGCCATTGCACTAAGTGACATGGCTAAAAGTTTTAAATTATAATGGATGTGAAACAAAAATAATTTTAATTGCTCATTGACATTAGATAGCAAGCAAAGGACAATTTAGAAAGATGTAAAGTTGAAGCTTTTGGGCACACCAGGTCACTGGATTTTTGGATATTATAAGAATCAAGGGATGTGGTGATAAGGTATGAAAATGATATTGAGATTGAGAATCAGTAATAATTGAAGTGATGAATGACCTATTTGTGCTCCTATTTACATCCCATGTTTCTAAGAAGGTTTTAGGAAAGCAAAACTCCCAGTACTGCAATAAAAGTGGCATGTTAAGTCCAACCTGTTCTACGATGGTGAGCTAACAGATCTGAGTACCTCAAAAGGGGACCACAAAAGATCTTGCCATCATGAGAAGCTCATTACACAGACTGAAAGGATTCTTCAGGTCCCTTGCAGGTGTTAAGCAAGTAGCCAAGCCCTGCAGATTTCCATGGACAAAACCACCTGTTTGTATCACTGTAATGTCCCTGACAAATCTGGGCTCTTTCATACTGAAATCTTGCATTCCTTTACAAGGTCTCTCCATGTGAGCTTGCAAACCAATTTCACAAAACTTAGCTCCAGTTGACTCAGTTTCCATCCAATTTTCCCAGTTTACTTCTGTCATGGACATTCTCACCAACCTCAGCAATGGCTGTTAACTGCTCTGGCAGAACTAAGTTGTTATTGCACTTACTAATAAATTATTAGTCATGCCAATGTCATGACAACAATCTTGCCCTCAATGTCAACAAAACAAAAGAGCTGGTCATTGACTTCAGGAAAGGGGGCGGAGTACATGCACCTGTCTACATCAATGGTGCTGAGGTTGAGAGGGTTGAGAGCTTCAAGTTCCTGGGAGTGAACATCACCAACAGCCTGTCCTGGTCAAATCACGTAGAAGCCACGGCCAAGGAAGTTCACCAGCACCTCTACTTCCTCAGGAGGCTAAAGAAATTTGGTTTGACCCCTTTGACTCTCACCAACTTTTACAAATGCACCATAGAAAGCATCCTATCTGGATGTATCACGGCTTGTTACGGCAACTGCTCTGCCCAGGACCGCAAGAAACTGCAGAGAGTTGTGGACACAGCCCAGCGCATTATGGACATCAGCCTCCCCTCCTTGGACTCTGTCTTTACTTCTCATTGTCTTGGTGAAGCAGCCAGCATAATCAAAGACCCCACCCACCCGGGACATTCTCTCTTCTCTCCTCTTCCATCAGGTAGAAGATACAGGAGTCTGAGGGCACGTACCACCAGACTTAAGGACAGCTTCTACCCCACTGTGATAAGACTATTGAACAGTTCCCTTATACAATGAGATGAACTATGACCTATGACCTCACAATCTACCTTGTGACCTTGCACCTTATTGCACTGCACTCTCTCTGTAGCTGTGACACTTTACTCTGTACTGTTATTGTTCCTACCTGTACTACCTCAATGCACTCTGTACTGAATCAATGTAACTGCACTGTGTAATGAATTTACCTGTACGATCGGTTTGTAAGACAAGCTTTTCACTGTACCTCAGTACAAGTGACAATAATAAACCAATACCAATACCAATTTTGGTTGTCTGTTGATAACCTTGCTCTAAGTAATCTAGAGAAAAATACTTTAATGTTCAAATTCAGTTGAATGCAATCTTAAGTTCAGATCAGTTCATTTAAACTTAATTGTTAATTATACGTACTTTATGAGGCTGGTAGTTTATTCAATGTTAAGCTAGTCATATTAAAAATAATCCCTTAGGTGTACTGCAACTCAGTTTAATATCTCATCTCATCCAGGAGTTTTTAAGTAGATTGGAGAGGCCCATCTCCATCCTCACATGTGAGTTAATGCAAATCCAGGAGAACATTATTTCCAGTCTGGAAGCGTTGTGCACCTCATTGTTGACATTCCTACGAGTAGCGGCTGATAGATCAGGTGTCTGCTTCCACAGAGGCCCCTTATACCTCAGTGTATTCTTAGGCTGTTCCCATTAAAACTCAGTTTGTTGTTGCTTGGCCACAGCATGCTCTTATGGAAGAGAGATGGTATCCACTGATGTGCTTTAAATTGTTTGAGGGACATGTTAAGTTAATGTATAAATGCAGATTCAACTTCTCTTTCTGAAGCTGGGAGGAAAATGGGGAGCAAGTACAAGATGCACAATTGACTGATATTGATGATATTAAAAATTCAATTTCCAAAATTGGCAATGATACCAAAGTACCAAAACATATTGTTGATTATGAGGGTTATTGAAAATTAACTATCATTGTGACAAAAACATGCATCTCAAATTAAATGTAAAAGTGATTCTCTGACAAAGTATAATTAAGAAAACAATTTGGGGGTAACCTTTAACATGTGAGCAGCTAAATCAGTTAGAGGATTAATTCAAATTTCAAAAGTATTCCAATAATTCTCTGGAGAATGTTAAATGCACAGGGAGTAATGTATTTGCAGCTGCTGGTTCCACTGGAGATATTCTATTTCTTTCCTGCTCCAACAATTGCATTTGAGGAACATAAAAAAGTCAACTATTTAAACAACATGAACATTTTCTTTTAACTTTGAAATCCAGGAGGGAAATATCTTTCTGGGTTCTACAGTACTTAGATATGTTAAATACCAGCTATGTGTTGAGGTTAGTCTTAAAGGGACAGAAGCCAATAATTATATTAATTTTTGAAAACAGGGCACAAATGTTCCAGTGACAGTGACAGTGACAGCTCAGAAGATAATTGCATATTTTGATTATAATATTCATACTTCATCCCATTCAAATCTAACCTGAAAATTTCTTGCAGAGTTAGAGTTTAAGTTAGAATATTGCAGATTTATAAGTTGATTTGCTCCTGAAATTTTAGTGCCCACAATTGCATACTCCTCATGGTTCAACATAACCTCTTATGGCTTCTGTTGTTCTCAGCGCACCAAGATGGTTGTAGTCAGGAATAACATCCTCTGTGACAGCAATTAAGCTGTATTAATTCTTCTTGTCCTCAATGACTTCTCAGAAGCATTTGAAATAGGGAACTGTTCCATCTTTCTCCATTACATTTCCTTCACAGTTCAATCCCATGGCACTGATCTTGGATCACTGCAGGCACACTTCCAGAAATAGCTTCCCTTCCAGTCCATGCCATCTCCTCTGGAATCCATTGAGGATTTAAGTTGGCCTTCTCCTTTACCACATCCTTAGCATTTGAACTTCACAGTCCAAGGACATTGATATCTATTTTAATATAGTCATGGCCTCATCCTTCACTATTTGAGTAGCCTATTTCAGCCCTACAATACAGAACTCTCTCTTCTTCCAACCTTAACCTGTGATAAACCTCTTCTCCCTTTGACCCACTACTAACAACTCTGCCTTGGGGTGCCTAGCCTAACACATTGAAACTCCCTACAGAAGACCATCCATCTTTCTTCCTCTTTCACGACCTTCCATAAAGCCCACCTTTTTAACATGGCTTTGAGCAGAACCTGTGAATATCTCTGGGTAGGGCTCAGCCTCAGTTTTGATTACATTTCCATGAAGCATCATGTGCCATTATTTCTTGCATTAAATAATACAGATATCATCCGTGATGTGTGAGTGTGTGTGCACAAACACGTCGAATAGATTAGTGTCTAAGCAATCTTCATGCTCTGCTGACCAAGTTGCAGATCAAAACTAGAGGGACAGATGTTTTATCAGTAAATACCAATCAGGCATTTATCAATAAATCAGGCATGCAAATATGGTCATGATCACTAATTGCCTACAAGAATAACGGCTTTAGATGGGAAGGAAAAGAGCCAGACCAATTGATCTGGAAATGAACCAGAAGGGTAAAGTGGAGGGGGATGGGAGCATTAAGTCCTGATTCAGCTATCAAAAGAATATTATTAATTGTAAGCTTATTTCCTGTTCTGAGGCTGCTTCACAAAAAAATTTCTTGGTTAAGAAATAACTTTCATTTTAAGGTTTGAAAAGTTGTCTGCAAGACATATATCTGAGCAGAAACTCAAAGACTCAACACAGAATAGGTAAAAATTTCAAAGGAGTGTACTTTTATGTTCTTGGAAAGCTGTTACACTATTATTATTTAGTCAGTAAAAACAATAGACTAAGAAGCAGACATCCCATTCTGTTAGAACCATTGCTGATAATGATCTGTTAATAATATTGATTTCCTCTACACTTTAAAGTAAACCATTTGTATTTCAGCCTGAATTATATAATCTAATAATTTGTGAGTACATAGGCGGACACGGAGAGAAGTGGTTATATTTGGAGACTAGCAGGAACATTCAAATATGGTTTAAGCAACCAACCCTAAATTCAGTAGAAAATCATCCAAGCTCCAGAAAACAATGGAAATGTCTACTTACTTTGTTACTCCAGCGTTTCTGCTAATCTTCTGTCAAAGTTGTGGGAAGGCATCTGGTGCAAAGTCTACCTCCTAGTATTTTTCAGGTGTACATCATTAACTTTGCACACTATGGCTCTGATTTTTTGGGTATGCACTACTGAAGAGTATAGCTTCCAGCTGGCAAGCTATATTCAGAACACTAATTGGCTTAGAAATTCAGTCACCTATGAAAGTAAGTGCTAAAGTGGTGCAACTTGGGGTTGCATGCTGGTTTGTGTTAGCGTCAGGATTGCATGATTTTTGTGCACAAATGTTGTGTAAGTACAGAAGTGCTTAAAGGCTTGGTGATATTTTTCTCATTAGCACTGAGTTAGCACAAGGAACTTCAAGAATCCTGCACACCAGTAAACTTTGTCTTGTCACTCTTACGATGAGATAAACATTGAGTCTGACCTCTGCTGGAAGCTATGGGGGCCATTCTCTCTGAAAGAAGTTAATAGCTCCGATTGGAACTTCTAACTTTCAAAGGTTTAAATCTCAGTATGTCTCAGGGTCTTGTGGATCTGCGTTCAATGCAGAATGCTGAGAGTTGGTGAACAACAGATCTGAGATTATGCTCCTTCCACAGTGGAACCTCATTATGCCTGGATCCTTTGGCCTAGGAATCAGGAGGAAAAGGGTGAGGTACTTATTTTAATATTTTAAATTATATCTCAAGTGTTACGTAGTCTCAGCATGACCAGGATCCCAGACTGGAGCCAAGAGCCCCAGTGCTCTCAGTGTGTAAGAAGAGCGAGCAGTTTGATTGACTACTGTAAATTACCCTTTAAAGTAGATAACTAGCAAAAGAATCAAACAGAAGTTGATGGGCATGTGAGTGAGAATAGACTACAGGGAAATAAAACTGGGATCTGACTGATGGGATTATTTAGCCAGGAGCCAGCATGGATTTGATGGGCCAAATGGCCTCCTTCTGAGACATAATATGTGTGCAAAGATAAAGAAGGTGGCCCTTTTCCCCACCAGCCATCTGTTCATCTGATGTGGACCCTCAAATATGGTGAATGAAGCAGACCGAGTACTGAGTAAATATAAGTGTTGCCTTGACGCAAATTGTTGATCATAGGATCTTTTGCTGATGGTCACACACAATCTGGATATTCAGGAGGTGACAACCTTCCCAGTCAGAACTCTGGATTTTCATGTAGATTGCAGAGTGCCAGATGGGTGAACTCTATCACCCCCAACCTCCCTATTGTTCAGATTCAATTTCCTGTGTGTATAGCCCATGCTGTGCAGCAATTACATAAATAAGCAGTTTCACAGGAAGAACATCCATGATCCATTGAGGTAAGTAGTGAGAACAACATAAATGTGTGAGGAGAAGGAATTGTTCAATGCAAAACAAAATGAAATACAATGCAAAAATGTAAGTGACCTTTTATTACTTGGTGTGTTGCACTTTCAGTAATGCAGTTAATACATAAAAGGATACTTTCTGCTAAAGAAGAACATCAACAAGTATTTCAAAGTGGTTAATTTCTTCCAAAATCTTTTCTACAGGGCTTGCTAATTTCTATGAGTATAACTTGGAGGCCGACTCCTTCTCCAGAGCCTGCTCAAATAACATAAGTGTGGATGTTGTGGCAGATGGTTCCCTTGGGGGAAAGGCTAAAAATTCACATTAATGCTGTCAATTAGATTGTGGCACATCAACAAAACATTTATTTTCCCCAAGTCAATTCCTGTTCAGAAGCTACTAATTTATTGTTAGATTTATATTTGGGGAACTACACTGGGACCTGTTTGTATCTTTAAACAAGACTGGCTGATTAACTAATTCTGGGGTACCCAAGGAATTGTTTTAATGAAGATGCCCTTTGTATTAAAATCCTGATCTAATCATGAGATAGAGGGAACATCAGTCCTTTTATATGATTAACTCATTCTGAGTCTCAGTGCAGATTCAGTGGCAGAAGGCAGCAAATAATGGTGCAAGGTTACAGGTTCAGAGACTGCATGGGCAGAGAAACTGTCTTGGAAAGGAGTAAGTCCTAGGCAGAGTGAAGTGGGAAACAATGGGAGATAGTGGTGATCATGCTTCAAAAACAAAATACTTGGATGCTGGAAATCAGAAATAAAACAGAACTTGCTGGGAATTCACAGCAAATCAGGCAGCAGCTCTGGAGTGTGAAACGGAGTTAACCTTTCAGGTCAACAATCCTTCAATTACACTGGAAAAATGAGAAAGCTAGTGTGTTTTAAGATGTAGCTGAGAGGGGAAAGGATGGAGAGAACTAAGAAAATCACTGCACAGGGTGGAGACTAAGGGTGTCCAGGTGACACAATGGCTTTTAGAGCTGTGTCAGAGAGGGATCTGAGTAATGGAGTGTGAGTAGAGGAAGCGTGAGGGTTGCTAGAGAAGCAACAATAATAATTCCTGTGAGATGCTGGAAATCTGAAAGAGAAGAAAATGTAGGAAGTACTCAAAGGATCAGGTAGCATCTGTGGAAGGAGAAAAACAGTCTTAGAAATGGATGGTCTTATATCAGAAATGCTCAGTTCTAACACAAACAGGAATGACAAGCTATCTAAAATTGTTGAATTCAATATCAAGTCCAAAGAGCTGCAGTGTGCCTAGATGGAAGATGAGGTGCTGTTTCTCGAGCTCACATTGGACTTTGTTAGAACAGTTTGAGTAGTCGAGCTCACAGAGGTCAGTGGGATGGAGAGTTAAAGTGCAGGTGACAGGAAACTCAGGTTCACCTTTGCAGATTGAGTGGAGGTTCTGCAAGGTAGTCGCTGAATGTTTCTCCAGTGCAGAGGAGACCACATTGTGAGCACCGAATGCAATTCACCAAATTTAAAGTATAGTGCTTGTCATTCTCCTGATCAGCGTCCAGTAACATTTTGTGAAATGCATGCTCTGTAGGAGAAGGCAAGTGACAGAAGTACAGTTAACTAATAGATTCTTCAAATAAATGGCCCAACTTACTAGTCTTACTCTAATGGTACTTCTGTTCAAAGGAAACTCAGAATTTATTCTGTTCTACATCCTACGCTTCCCTCAAATATTCCTTTCAGTCATGCAATTAGCCAGATTCACTCTTCCAGACCAGGAGATGAATTTGCAGAAGCCAGGAGAAAGAAACAGCAGCTGTAGCAACAAAACAATAACACCCACACTTTTGAACCTTTTAACAGTATTGCTACATCACATCGTCATCAAACAATCTACACACCTTTTTATTCACCCTTCATCTTTGTACATACAATACCTCTGGAAGAGGCAAAATCCTACATGACCTCAAGACACAAGTAAGTGATGAATGAAAGCTACCAGTGCTGGAAAACAAGCCCCTAATTAATTGCAATTAGTAGAAATTTGAAGGCATTAGCTACAATCAAGCTGCTGATCTGATTTTACCTGCAGAAGGGTTTAAAACATCTAACAGCTTGTATTTGTTGCGTTTAATCTGGTTTGAGGTTACCTGACTATTGGCTGAGTTCAAGGAGTCTCACAATCATCACTATGATTTTCCCTAATCAGTAGCAGAATTCACATCCACGTTTATGCTAAGATAATTATGGCACATGGACACCAACTGAGGGGAAACAGTAAACAATCTACATTGTATTCAGGGAAAATAATGCAAACATGTGCCTCAGTTTGTTACATTGTCTCCAAGCAATCCTCCTTCAAAATGGAGCCTTGACTATCTCACCACTGGGGTTATTTTGACCCCGCAACAGGATGGGTTTAGATCAGGTGAAACTGTAACAAAATTTTAAACTTCAAACTTGACCTTAACCAACTGACATCTGGGTTTAACTGAGTTGAGACAGGAACATGCACAAAAAACATTCCCAAGTCCTGTTTAAATACAGTAATTAAAAATATTATCATGCTAATTCTTTCTTTCAGGGTTAACTCAGGTCAGCTGGAGTTCCTATCTTTCAGGAACCCCAACAGTTCAAGGCTTCTCAAAGTGAATCACTGCCTGCATCACAGCCTGGTATGGAGGCTCCAATGCTCAGGATCGAAAGAGGCTGCAGAGGGTTGTAGACTCAGTCAGCTCCATCACGGGCATAACCCTCCCCACCATTATCTTCTTGATAAGACCTTTAAAATAATGCTTATGGGCCAGGAGAACAAAATGTTGTTTCCTGCCATCATACCAGACTCTCTGCTTTTCTGACATTCATTCAGAGGCTCCCACTCAGATCAAGAACACGTCCCTCCAAGGGACTGAACATCCCTCAGTGGGACTGGTGTCCAGGTTCACCCCAGAGATCAGACTCTTCCTCTTGGAATAAGGATCTATCCATCTTCCCTTAAGTTTAGACTTCACCATACCCCTACTACCTTCCTCTGCCCCTCCTCCTGGCTCCCAATAGAAATAGCAGAAACCATAACCAGGTCTGGTCTGAAGCAGACTCCAACAAGTCAGCCTGTCAGTCAGGCTGGCTGACAGCTGGGGCTTTTCTCAGAATAGATTCAAAATCCCACAACATCCAGGATTTCTTGACTAAAACTCCACCCACCTTCTCTTCCTGTCTGGATCACTTGCCTAAAAACATAAATCTGCATCCCTTCAGTTTTAGAACCATCAATTGATGAGCTTAGCTTTCCTTCTTCTATTTTACCCAAACTTGTCATATTGTTACACATCCCTATCATGTGAGATTTCTTAGCTTCAAGGAAAACAAACCCAACTTCTCCAACATAACCAAAGAGCTAAAATCCCTATTCCATGGTACATCTCTGGATCCTCTCCAGGGAGGATCTTCATGTCCTTCCTAAAGTGCAGTGACTAGAACAGCTTGTGCCACTGTTCCTACATAGTCCTTGGAAGTGTGCCATTGCCTCTCCCCATCCCCTGCCAAAAATGCATCATCTCACACTTCTATGTGTTAAATTCCATCTACCACTTGCCTGCTCATTCTTCGAGACGATCTATGATCTGTTGCAGTTGCTGGATACTGTCTAAACTATTTTCCATATTTAAGTATTTTCACTATATCTCCAAGCTTGCTTTCTTTGACAAATATCAAAAAAATTACTCTGCATTCCAATAACAACACACACAAAATGCTGGAGGAACTCAGCAGGTCAGGCAGCATCTATGGAGGGAAATAAACAGTCGATGTTTCGAGTCGAGACCCTTCATCAGGACTTGTGTCTGCATTCCAATAGCCAAGTTATCAATAAAAACAGTGGTTTAAGTGCTGATCCATAGGAAACACTGAGTGTACTATTTCCAGTCTAAGAAACAACCAAAATTCACTGTTTTCTGTTCTGTTTTCTTTTATTCTGGCCCTCTTATTCCATGAGCCTCAGTTTTGTTAGCTAGCCTTTCATATGGTGCTTTGCCAAATAATTTCTTAAAGTCTATGCAGATAACATCCAAGGTTTTCTATGACTTTCTATGCAGTCAGGTCACTGTTCCTCACACTATTGACCTGACTGCATAGAAAGCTCCATGCTTAACACCAGGTCCCACAAGTGTGACTCTGAGATTCGGGAAGTTACTTTAATTCTTGATTCTACTCCTGCTTTGACCTCCATCTTTGACCGCTGACACTATTTCATTAAAGCTCAACATTATCTCGAGGGATAGCATTGCATTTGGCACATTACAGCCTTCCAGACTCAACATTGTGACCAACGGTGTTAGCTAATAATTCTATTTGAACTTACAGAGTCAACTTTTGTTTTTATTATTTGCCCTCTTACTTCTTTTTTGCCTTGTACCAAATTTCTTTTTGCCATTTATTTTCTCCCTGATAACAAACCTTCCCTTTTGTTCTTTCCTCCCTTTCCCACTTTCACTGCACCTTAAAACTTGCTCCATCTCTGCTTGTTCCTAGTTCTGATGAATGGTCATTTACCTGACACATTAACTCTATTTCTCTCCCACAAATTCTATTTGACTCGCTGAATGTTTCCTGCAGTTTCTGTTTTCACTTAGTTACTTGCTAAATTATATTAAAATTTTCTACTTGACAACAACTCTATACTCTAACCACAAAATGAAAAAATAAAATCTTCTGAGTATAGATGTGAATGCCTCCTGTGGTTGAATCACCACAATCACCACTTTGGGTTTACGCAGGGAGAAAAACTAGTCTTTGTCAGTGGCTAGGACTGGCAGCATTTATATATTGAGCAGAAATAACAAGAAAGCTGAGAAAAAGTAAAAGAAAATATATTTTCAAGCTCCTACAAGCTGAACACACAAGGTGTAAATAACCTAATCCTGAGTTATGGATTCAGAGTGGTTAGCGACACAGTTACAGGTATCTTTACACTTTCGTGGCACTATAGTATTCCTGTCCAGAAGGTCCATATAAACTTGAATTAGTTCAGCATTAGGGGCAGGGAGAGGGGTCAGGTAAATGATGGAGATTACTCTCTCCACACCCCCCTCCGTCCCCCTCTCAGAGGCATTTCCTTGTTCTACATCTTTAATCTGCTTTCTGAATATCTGCACTATACCTGATATTACCTGTCATTTGCAGTTGTACTACATGTTTATTTGTAAATCGGTGAATTTATATGACTTTATCACTGCAAAACCCTTTAATAAAAGAATGCTGCCATTTAACATTAGGTTTCTCCAACAATCTGCCTGAGCAGTTTACAGTGGTGATTTGACCTCAAATGGTCAAAATTAATGATGTAATTCAACAAGAGTCTGACCATGCTGACCTTAATGGCAACCTGAATATAACATGATAAGCTGCACCGAGGTTACATCCAGTCACTAAAGTGAAAAGTTTTTTTTTACAGCAATCGAATAGCCATCAGCTAAGGTTGTACAAAGTGCAGCTCAGCACCTTTTGTCATCTTTAATGAAATTGGGAAGAGTGGGCCCCAATGGTCTGGATCACATTTCTTCTAATTGCTCCACATATCTTCTCCACCACTTTCTGCAAATCAGCTCTCCACATAAGATATTTCCTTACCATCTGTGCAATATTCTTGTCGTGATCAACAGGTGTCCCCTCCTTTCACCCATCCTCAGATAAGCACTAAAAGATGTCAGAATGACTAATGAAAATTGCCTCCAGCTTTCTTTAAATCCTTTAGAAAGGCAACTCATTAATTTCATCAATTCTAGGATGTCTCAAAGGACCCTACAGTCAATAAAGTACTTTAGATGTGTAGTCAATGTTATAGGAAATGTAGCAGTCAATTTGCGAATAGCAAAGTCCCACAGAAAGCCATGATCCAAATGCAAATGACAAAATGTGTAAAGCATAAAATAAGTGTGAAGTTTGCTGTAATATGTTTAACTAAATTGCTGATCACAGAAGCTGAACCCTGAAAACCTGTTGGATAAAAATTTATGTTGGCCCATTTTTGGGACAGGAATTGGTGCTGCACATACAACCAGGAGACCCAAGCCAACTAAAATTGAGCTTCAGGTCTCATATTGAAATGTGACTACAGGGCTGGCATTATCTGAATGTGGACCCTCTCAGGTTGTTGGGAAACGTCAGCACAGTAGAGTTGGGGGCTCCTGGTTCCACAGCAACAATAATTAGTAGTTTCAAAACAAAATTATGTCAAGGCAAGTCAATTCGAGTTTATTGTCATTTGCACAAATATGGTGAGGTACAGGTACAATGAAAAATTTGCTTGCAGCAGCATTACAAGAACATAGGTACAGACAACACACAGAATATAAATTATCCATAAATTATACCTGAAGAGAGAGATAAAGAGACTGTGCAAAAACAAGAGCTTAGTGCAAAAAAAGGACACAATCAGAGACAAGTCCACGGGAGTGCAAGAGATGATCTGTAGTGTTCCATTGCGGAGGTAGGGTTAAAGTTATGCAATTTGGTTCAAGAATCTGATGGCTGCAGGAAAATAGCTGTTCCTGAACCTGGTGGTGTGGGACTTCAGGCATGGCAACTCTTGGGGGACACTGAAGAACTCTCTGGAGCAGACCTGCCATCTATAAGCTGAAGGCCAACCAACATCAATGGGGTTATCAGCACCTCCCTACTTTCACATGTACGGACCAGTTTTACCAAGTCACCCAGAGTGCTTGATAAAGCCGCTTTCATCAACATGGCAGTGATAGTCTAGCAGCCATAAATAATGCAAGCAGCAATGTGCCCTGAAATTCCACACTTTTGCCCCAGTTTTCCACCCAGAAAGTGGGAACAATGAGCACCAATTTCTACTCCATGTTGCTTGAATCAAAACAAATATTAGTTGGTGCGAGTCCACTGATGGATTCCTTCCAACCCTTACATGACTGTCACATTTACAAGCAACCCCACTGACATTCTGCTACTTGATTTTTAATAAGGACAGCAATTAAGGAAAGATTGCACAAGAGGTAAACCTACCAACAGATGCTGGCATGAATTTTCCAGCAGTTTTGCCAAGTTCCCAGATGAGTTCTGTGCTGCACTCAACACGCTTCATTTTAGAGATGAATCTAACCATTTAACGTGCTTGTACTGCACAGATGCTACAACCAGATGACACCAGACACAGCCCCTCCTCATTACTCAACTACCATTACATTTTGTCATCAATAGCTTGAAAACGTTACCCCTTATTAATATGGACAAGGGATAAAGCCCATTTAGTTTTCCTTATGTCTGTTATTCTGTTTTGACTCCTAGATCCATGGCTACCATTTTCACTTGAAACTATGTCATGTAGAAGACAAAACTTTTATTTAGTCTAATTGAGGAATGGATTTTTAACTCCCTTTCCCCAACAGAATCCCAATATTCCAGGAGTTAAAATCAAAGCAGTCCACTCATTGTTCAGGCAGAACTGACCTTGTTAATAATTATTCTCAGTTAAATGAGAAAGTTAAGCTAACTTCTTATCCTAATAGTGTGATAAAGTTGAGGTAAAGTTAGCTTGTCACTTGTTGAGAGTTAATGTGACTGAATACCGATTAAAAAAAATAAAGATAAATGGAAGCTTCATGAATTCACAGATGATTAAAAACTGGAAATATTTCATCATTTCTACATCTTAACTTTTTGGAGATGGATCAGTTTATGAGCCCTGATAAACTTACCTGTTCCCTGACATTGCTCCGTGAATAACGAACAATCTACAAAACAACCCAGCCAAGGGAGAGTTGCCCTGACAGAAATGCTGTCTTTCAGATGAGACAATAAATCAAGGCCAGCTTTGCTTTCTCAGTTGGACATAAGTGAACATGTAATTCTAATCTGAAAAGGAAAAGGAGAGTAATCCCTGCAAAGAGGCCAATAT
The DNA here is from genome assembly GCF_009764475.1 of Pristis pectinata. NCBI lineage: Eukaryota > Metazoa > Chordata > Chondrichthyes > Rhinopristiformes > Pristidae > Pristis > Pristis pectinata. The sequence goes on along the minus strand of NC_067417.1, from coordinate 31,828,338 downwards.
TAATTCATCACTCAAATCAGGAACAATATTGCTTATCTAGTCATTGTCTCTTTGTTTTATCTGGGAACAGCTGTATGCAAATTGACTGCTGTATTTCCTTTAATACAGATCAATTACACTTCTAAAGATTTCATTGACCGCAATGTCCTTTGAATTGCCCTAAGGTTGTGGAAGGTGCTACAGAAAGTCTTTCTTTTGAGTTGTTGGTCTGGGTCAGAACTTGCTGGATCCAGCACATCACCAAGAGGCAACACCTGTAGGCCCTGACACATGAACATTCACCTGATCCAAATGTGGGCTGACAAACTGGCTGGCCTTCTGCAGCCTCAAGCCAGGGTGAGGTCCCAGCAGCAGCTAGTACTAGGAATTGAGGCCCTGCCCCTGGAGAGCCACTGATGGCCTTTGACCGAAACAAAGCTTGGGATGTGGGACAGGGCTGCGGAGAGAGAAGATTTGCCTTCTGTCAAAGATGTCAAGGATTTTGAGTGTTTTAAATGTATCTGACATGCAGGCATTTAAAAATACTAAAACTTACATAAATGGTGAACAAAACAAAATCACAAAAACAGGTAGAAATCATTTAAAGCACTAAATTAATGCCAATGAATTTAAAACTATTATTTACCTTCTTCTTTGCCTCCTATTGCACAGGCTTGGGATCCCTCTTGAAGTCATTGACCTGGTGCAACCTGGCATAGGATCAGAGAGGTGATTCCCCAGCATAAGGGTGAGGGACCCCAACTAGACTGGGTGCCACCACTGGACCCCATGTGGTCTCCTGCCTCTCAGAGGTGTGCACTGTTCTTTGATAAAAAATGCAGAAAGCAGAACTGCTCCCTGGCTTCCAGATCTAACATTACCAAAGCGTATTTTCCCACATCCCACCAGAGAGATTTATTTTGTTCTATTGCCCACCACATCACGATTCTCCACTCTAATTAAGAACTGAAAATACAATATTTGTGTATGTAATATGCCCCCTTCTAACATTACCAAGCCTCCCAGTTTGATAACCCAGAATCTATCAAATTGCTCTGCTGGTGGAATAGTACAGCCCTGTGAGAAAGCATCCATACCTGATCACCAACTTCCCCAACAATCTTCCTGCCAAAGCTGCAACTGAAATATAGAGACTGTGAAGATTCAAGTAATAAACATCTGCACACAAGACAGCATGGAAAAACACTCAGCATTTAATTTATTTTTAATACTCTGCTTCATCAAGAAATGTCCCTGTTCATGTTGAAAGATAGTGGCGTGTGAACACGACTCTTTGTTTGAAAAGATTAGTTTGCAAAGAAAAGGCAAATAAAAAGCTGTAACCTGACTATTATTTTCAGGTCATATTAAGAAGAAGCTTGAGGAGGAACACTTTTATTCAGTAGGCCTTGATCACATATTTGTATACTACTAATGTTCCATGAGTGATTGGTATTCATTAAAAGTGGCAATTGCTCCATAATTTTTCATTACGAAAAGCAAAGAACTCAAATACAAAAGCTTTCATACATTCTGAAAACAGTCATTGTTGATAAAAATAGCCTTATGCAATTTAAGAGTGAAAAAAGATGATGTACCAGGCACAGGCTGAAAGAGCACCACTGAAATTAATACTTTGGCTTCATCCAAAGGTTTAGTTATAAAATATTATTGGTATTGGTATTATTGGTATAATACCAATTATGGATTATAATGATAGATATATAAGATAAGATATAAGATATCTTTATTAGTCACATGTACATCGAAACACACAGTGAAATGAATCTTTTTGCGTAGAGTGTTCTGGGGGTAGCCCGCAAGTGTCGCCACGCTTCTGGTGCCAACGTAGCATGCCCACAACTTCCTAACCCATACGTCTTTGGAATGTGGGAAGAAACCGGAGCACCCAGGGAAACCCACGCAGTCACAGGAAGAACGTACAAATTCCTCACAGGCAGTGGCTGGAATTGAACCCAGGTCGCTTGTGCTGTAATAGCTTTACGCTAACCGCTACACTACCATCCCTGTCCCCATGAATCCCTGTGATCTGGACATATGACTTCAAGACAAGATGGAAAAATTGCATAACTAATCACTCAAGTCCAATGGTGAAAATCCAGTAGAATTGAACAAAGCTGGTAAATTGTGCAGGAACTCAGTGCACTCACATCTACCGGATGCACAGGTTGTAAGTAGCACCAACACAGTGCTCCGTAGCAACCGGAAGTGTGAGAGTGGCAGTGTTTGGTTAGTGGAGAAGCAGGGTGGGTGAGAGTGGCATGGATACTCAGAAAGCTAGTCAAACCACTATGGTGTTCAACACCTGTCCAACCCAGAGCAGTTGACTGAGTGCATGTCCATCATCTGTTTGTCATATGGGGAAATCTAAAGGGAAGGATAACTTAAAGCTTCCAGGGTTGTGGGCAGGTCTGCAGCTTTCTTGCTTGCTTGCTGCCTCAGGCATTTAACTAGCTGCCAGAGAATGGACTGGAAGATGCTCTAAAAGTGAAAGCAACACAAGGGGAATAGAATTCCTTATCTGGTTTAAGATATCAAGCTGAAGAAATCAGTTTGCCTATTATTCTTTACTTAATAAAAAAGCTATTTGGCAGAATTCCAGGGAATGCAAAGATGAGAACAACCATTGGAGACTCAAGAGTGAATGTTGGCTGCAGTAAGACCAGATCCATTAGAAATACAATTTTCCAGAAACTAATGATGAAAAGTTATCCAAGATGGTCAAAGTATTAAGAAACCAATTATGATTGCTTTAGTTTCCATCTCAGTCTTGGACTTTAAAAATCTTCATGTCATTTAAAAAGGTCTTACCTCAATCCATACCATAAATCATTCTGATATAATGATCAATCCCAATTTTCATGCAGAACAAAGATTCTCCAAACACTTAAAGAGTTAAGAGCAAAACCATTCCTGATTCTATTGAAATCCAAATATTTCATTGTTCCTTCACAGTGGCTGGGCTGCTTTGAGTCAGATATCAGTGGAGATGCTTACAATGTCAGCAGAATTGCTGCCTCATTAGTAACAAGATATCAGGGATGACTGATTAAGGCCAGGAGAAAGCTTCGATCTGGTGAAACCATATGCAAAATAATTTAAAACGGTGACAACCACAGCTGCAGGAGAGGTTTCCTTAAGAGAAAGACAAACCAACTGGCATGCTTGCTCTTAAATTATTGCTGTTCTTCCTTATTTAATAGAATTTATGTATGCAAATATTAATTGCATATCACAACAACACATAGGATGCAGCCACATGTAACATGTTTTAATTCATGTTGCCTTGAATTAGTTCAAATTCCAATAATCTATTGCAGGATCAACAGAAACATTGGATTTAAGCTGATAGAAGTAGTTATCCAATGGAGATTTCCTGTCATTTCCACTCAAACAGTTGTTGGACATTGATTGTCAAATGCTGTGTTTGCCTTTAATGTCTGGATCTGCTCTGCTGTTCAGCATAAACTACATGGACACCATGCAACTTGGCATTTCTGCATTCAGGTAGAGCCTTAAACACCATGCTGAGACTTCAAAGAATAAAGAGCTGCCTTTGATGTTAGGAAAATCAAACAACATTTTCAGACAGTACTTTTCAAAAACCTATATAGTTACCTGATATTTATTGTGTTATTCTTCACCCCCCCGCCAGCTCATCTCTCAGTTTAAAAATACAACTTATTCAGGTACTTCAATGCAATCTTTATTAACCATTTGTGAGTTTTGAAACTTAGGAAGATTTAGGGAATTGTAAAATATATACAATTTCTCAAGCAACAACATAGTAATGAGGAATGATATCTCTCTTGCAAGTGAAATAACACCCCAAATCATCAATTATCCCAGGTCACGTCCAATTAGTTATTCAGCTGTTAAAAAAAGGAGATTGACACTTGAGACAGTAACAACAACTGGGATGTCAACATGGCTTTCCCAGTGAGCGACAGATGTGGTTTCATATATAAAGCATTATTTGTTCTTCTGCTTGTGAAGTACCAGTGTTGGTAAAGTGAAATATTTAACTTGTCAGAAATCCATGCTCTGCAATTCTACAATCCAGCCTTAACCAAACTTTGGACTTGGATATACACTGGGGTTTACCAGTCTCACCAGTACTTGGAAGGAGGGCAAATGGGATAATTCAGGATGAGTACAATTCCTTATGTTCAACATGATATCGATCTAGAGACTCAAAAGATGTTGGACTTCCATGCATCACATTGAGAAGAACACTTGTTTATTTGAAGAAATGATGAATAAATTAACCAATGATGTTAATAAACACAGTCATTCTGTTCCTCAATCAATAATCAGTTGCTGACCATAATTTAATCCGTGATAGGCAATGGCTTGGCTTTTGTTGAGAAAGGTACACCAGAGGCCAAAGTAGGGGAATAAAACAAACATGAATATTATAACACACATTGCATGAAATAAGTGTTAGCATTGGCTCGGCACTCTTGGTTCTGAATAGCAAGAATTTTGGTTTAAGCCCTTCTTTTGGAACTTAAGCACATAATCTAGGCACTTACTCCAACGCACTAGTGGAGAAATGCAGCACAATTGGAGGTGCTGGACTCTCAGCTAAGATGTTAAACTGAGGGATGATCTGTGGTCTTATGTGGACCTAAAAAAATGAAATGCCCTGTTCAATGAGTTCATCTGGAGTCCTGGCCAATACTTATCCTTCAGCATCAAAATGCAAACAGTTGATTTTCTCATTTATGTCATTACTGTTTGTGAGAGCTCTCCGTGTATTACGTGACTGTCATGTTCCCTGCATTGCAACAGTGACAAAATTTCTAGGGTACTTCACCGAGAGAATATCCTGGGGTCATGAAAGGCATGATGTAAATCATGGTTCAATAAACAAATACATGAATACATTTGAAATTCATTTCAAGAAAGTCATTTGACGTGAAGGTACAAATGCAATTCTGCTTGAATTTTATCCTGAAAAAAAAAGGTATAATAAGTTAAATTGAACAATCCTGCACTGCTAGGAGGCTGCCATCCATGAAGGGAATGAGGACCCAAGAAATGGTCCCTCAGTACTTTGACCCCATTTCCAGTCTGGTGGTGGTGCTGAATTCAGCTGGATCTGAAATCCTTCCATAAAGTTTCAACTTTCTGATCCCTCTCTATTATTTATTGATTCTTCATCTTCTGTGCGCAGGAACATAGGTATAAGTTAATAGGAGAGAATATCATTTGGTACAACACATTTTTGAAATGTCAAACATTATGTTCAACAGTTTCTGTAGCAGCAGAAAGATTAGATGAAAGAAAGCAGTCTTTCCAACTGACTTATTAAATTTGGCACCTTTTATATTATGTTATGCTCTTATTAGCTTTTTATGATAGGCTTATCAAATCTCAAATAGTCAAACATCTATTGCTCAGATGGAAGATAAAATTGCACTCAGCTATCTTTATTTTTCTTGAATCAACACTCTTTATGAATTCTTTTTGTTTTTCTCTCTATTGTACCTGCAGTATTACTATAATGTGTTAACAACAATAGTTTTGGTGCTGCCGTTTAATGCTAGTTCTTTTTCACCCTTTCTTTTTTCTACTTTAAAAGCTCTGTGTAAAAAAAATTCCTATTTACATCATCCAGGCAATCTGCTTTGAAGTACTCCAATTAATCAGGCCATTATGCTAAAAAATAAATGATCCACTTATCTACACACAGAAATGTTCAAAGCTTAAAAATTCCCCTGAACAGATGTACATTATCATTGGCTTTGCCTGTGCTCTTTGCTGCAGTATTAGTTAAGAGTGTTCCCTATGTCCCCTCACATCCTCCTCACTTACCATCTACTCTTTACAGAGGCTTACACCCCACTGTGCCAGTACACACATCAAAGCTCTCTTTCTATCTGTTAGACACAAAGCACAAAGTGAGAACATATGGCCTCTTTTAATTTTCCCAGTATTTAAGTCAATATCAATGCTTTCCTCCTTTGGCTAAAACATAATAGGGTTCATCTTCACCCATCAAAGCAGGAATCTCCAGCACCTCAGCAGACTCCCTCTGTAGACTCTTGCCAATTGAACAGTTATTGCACCGTATCAGTGCTGGCAGCACATATGAAGAAATTGCTAATTTTTAGAACTGCTTTTATTTCTGCAGATCAAAAAGATGCTTTCAAATGATGAAAAATTGCCAGATGTGACTGCAGACTTTTAGATAAGAGGATTTGAAACACATGAAAGGCTCCAGTGTGTAATGCAATAAAGTTAAATGCATAAGTTTTTCTTTTAATTCCTCTTAATGCTGATATCCTACAATGCAATCTCTGCTGCACAATGACAAAACCATAACATACTTTGGGTACAAACACATCCCAACAGTGATATCAGTTTTTCCTATGAAACAAAATCCCTATGATCAGGTTGGGTTTGGGGGTGTGAAAGCTCTCCTCTGGGCATCATGTATAAAGAAAAACTAAGTTTGTTTTCTATAAACTCAGCTGACTGGTTGTTTAAAATCCCAGCTCTTGCTGCAATATATTTTTAGGTCATTATATCTGAAATGACAACTTGGTCTGCAGATGTGTGTCCATTATGCCCTATATTTCTTAAGTGAAAGGGTAAAGAATAAAAGAGTATATCCATCATTCCTCAAATCAGCAGCAAGAGCATGAATTTAAGATTATTACCAGAAGCCTAGAGAATTAGATTAAAAGATTTCATTTCATGCAAAGAGACACTAGAATTTGGAATACAGAAAATTGCATGAGGCGGGTATTGACGAAGATATGACATTAAAGAGAGAAGTTGATTATCACTTAGAAAAAATGTTGAAACATGGTGGGGAATGATTAGTTTAATGGAATTAGAAGAGACAGCGGCAATATGCTGTTATCATTGGACCAAATAACCACCTGTTGGTATTTCAATGATTCTATAACAAAAAAATGTAAAGTACTTTGACCTTGAAATTTATAATTTGGTCTGAAAACATTTACAGTTTTCATCTAAAACTCTACTCTCTGTTATTTCAATAAATACAGGAAGTGAAAGACAAGGAGTTTAACTCAAGCACATTACCAGTCAGAAACACCACTTAAGAAGATAACTTATCATGGAGGGTTTACCTCCATTATTTTAAAGGGAATAAAATGGAAGCACTAAAGCAAAACATGTAACAAGACTTCACTGCCATTGCCATATTGAAATCTTCATTTTCCCTGTATTCCACCAAGATCTGATCACCTATTGTAAGCAAAGAATGAAGGTTTTCTTAAGTCCAGAGAAAAAATTTAGTGAATGCCAGACAGTAAGTGTTTGGAAATTTCAGGGAGAAGAGGGATCCAGTTAATGGAGATTTCTATGTGTCTATTGCAGGCTTCCCATTTTATCCCACCATGTATTCCGGCATGGGGGCTTAGAGTTTATGAATGGTATTTCCAGGCCGATGAAAATGAGATTAAGGTGATATTGAGAATGTGGACAACAGTCATGAGAGCACAACAACAGTCAGCTCTTACTATTTTGGGTCATGAAACAGAGTTCAGGTGAACTGTACTTCTTCCATCTGATGGATTGGAAGGTGCCAGGCTACTTTACGTTGTGCATGAGACGTGCAAAACTATTTTGATTCATTAACAGCTTTGACGTCAGAAAAGCTGAGAACAGGGTTTTGCCATCTGTCAGAACTCTCAGGAGACTTTTTGGGGTGGGGATTCTCTCTTCCGTTTCTCAAGGCAGAGGATCTTGTCAATTGACTCCAGGACATTTTAAGCTGGCAAGATTCACCGGCCAAATCAGATGAGAGGAGGCTAGGTGATTGAGAGCAGCAATCACAAATGACAAGGCCTCGCCAGTAAAATATGAAAAAAATGGAACTGAGTTTCAGCTGGGGGTAAATCACATAGCCATTGCCACATTGCAAGTTGAGTACTCGGAAAGGTGACGATGCAGTTAAATCAGAATGAAATGTTGCTGATATTTTCTGACAAACTCAAAGTTCTTCAAAGTAACTACATCAGCTGTATTGTCAGTATTCCAATGTGGGTATCATATTGATTAAATACAGACGGCCTGAAATCCACAATGGAAAATCACAAAGTGCAGAAACAATGCAGGCACATCTCATGGAAAAAACAATATTCCATATAAGGGATTTAAACTTCTAATTTGCATTAACTAAAGAATCAAGTTGAAGCACTGTGCAATTCTAACCTTCTCACTGCAAATATCATATTACCTTTTACTCTTGCCTTCAGTTTGGTCTTCATACCTTCATGAGCCAGAAAATTTTATTTTCATACTTGGTGTTTTGGTAAATGAATAACATACCTAAAGCAATACAAGCTAATGCCTCCACACTGATCTTCAGCAGACCTGACCACAAATTATTTCCTGATGTTTTCATTATCAATCTGTCTTTGCAATTATCTGAAGCCAGCATTGCCTTTTTAGGGCTGTTTTTGATCAAATCAATTCCATCTCAAGCTGCTCTGTTTACTTTAGTTTGAAAATAAGCTGTAGTTTACATCATTTCTCAAAAAATGACAGCTCTAGCTCGAGTTTTCTCAGTAGTTTTGATCCTGGATCATGTTAAGAACATAAATATATACACAACTGTCTTTTGGAGAAGATGCTACAGAACAGCACAAGATATTGAGTAAACAGCATTTGAAACATGTATGCTGTACCTTCTGCTCTAATCCTCTTCCTGGGATCAATGGATTCTTTACCTGTCTGGCAAAAGATGTCAAGGCAGCTAACTGTCCTTATCTTCCCCCATTGGCCCTCCACTCACAATCTTCAACATGGTAGTGATATGGAAAAACTTGGTTTAAGGTGAGAGGAAGGAGTTTTAAAAGGGATTTGAGGGAAAAGTTTTTTTTACATAGAGAGTGGTTGATAACTGGAACACGCTGCCAGAGGAGATGGTGGAATCAGATACAATCACTATGTTTAAGAGACATTGAGGCAGGCACTTGAATAGGCAAAGCATAGATGGATACAAACCTAAAGCAGGCAAACGGGATCGGTATTGGTTTTGGTTTATTACTGTCACTTGTACCAAGGTACAGTGAAAAACTTGTCTTGCATATCGTTCATACAGATCAATTCATTACACAGTGCATTGAGGTAGTACAGGGTAAAAACAATAACAGAATATAGAGTAAAGTGTCACAGCTACAGGGAAGTGCATTGCAGGTAGACAATAAGGTGCAAGGTCATAACAAGCTAGATTGTGAGCTCAAAAGTCCATCTCATCGTATAAGGTCGATACCATCCAATAGTCTTATCACCATTGGACAGAAGCTGTCCTTGAGCCTGGTGGTATGTACCCTCAGGCTCCTGAATCTTCTGCCTGATGGATGAAGGGAGAAGAGAGAATGGTCCAGGTGGGTGGGGTCTTTGATTATGCTGGCTGCTTCGCCAAGGCAGTGAGAGGAAAAGACAGAGTCCACGGAGGGGAGGCTGGTTTCCATGATATGCTGGGCTGTGTCCGCAACTCTCTGCAGTTCCTTGCTATCCTGGGCAGAGCAGTTGCCATACCAAGCCGTGATGCATCCAGATAGGATGCTTTCTATGGTGCAATGATAAAAGTTGGTGAGTGTCAAAGGGGACATGCCAAATTGCTTTAGCCTCTTGAGGAAGTAGAGGCACTGGTGAGCTTTCTTGGCCGTGGCATCTACGTGGTTGGACCAGGACAGGCTATCGTTGATGTTCACTCCTAGGAACTTGAAGCTCTCAACCCTCTCGACCTCAGCGCCATTGATGTAGAAAAGTGCATGTACACCGCCCCCTTTCCTGAAGTCAATGACCAGCTCTTTTGTTTTGCTGACATTGAGGGAAAGGTTGTGGTCGTTAGTGTAGATGGATTAGTGTAGATGCGCAAAAAGGTCAACATGGACGTGGTGAGCCTCAGGGACTATTTCTGTGCTGTACAAATCTGTGACTCTAAAATTGACAACACAACAGTGATTGGAAATAAACGTAAGGATAATTACTTCGAGTTCATATGTTACTGTTCAATGGCAGAGTTTGCAGTTGTACTGTGCACATAGCAACTGAAGTCATAAAAATAGAAAATGCTGGGAATACTCTGCAGTTTTTGCAGCATCTGTGGAAAGAGAAAGATAGTTAACGTTTCAGGTCAGACCATTCTCTTTCCATAGTTGTTGTCTGACCAGCTGAGTATTCCCAGCATTTTCTGTTTTTATTTCAGATTTACAGCAATTGCAGTTTTGTTTTGATTTTCCCAGTAGCTACTGTCTTAGTTTTAGTTCATTGACCACATACTTAACATTGAGTCAGAAGCTACACTCACCTCAGAGGTTTATGCACATAAGATTTGCTCACTCTGCTTAAGTACTTACTGATTGTCATACTGTCAGAGGCTCATTTTCCAGATGAATTTGTTTAAGCACAGGGCCCATGCATCTATTTGAGTGATTTGAAGAAGGAAAATGAATCCTTCATTTATCCCTCAAACAATACCACCAAAAGTGATTGTTGGTTCATTTATACATTGTTGTTTGCAGGTACTAACTGATGCACAAATTGTTTCCTGCATTTCCCCTACATTACGACAATGATTATTTTTTCACAAATATTTGGTTGGCTTTTAACAATTCTTTGAGGTGATGACAGGTTGTTTTTTATGAAACCATCAGGCCAACATTCATATCTCCCGTAATTCTTTATTTTTGTCAAAGTTGGTGCACCCTTATAAACTTATGAGAAGATATGATTTTAATCTAGTTATTCCTGAGAATGAGATTTTCATCAGCACTAAGAATATCAGATAGTTATGCAGTCAAGCTGCACCTGTGTTTAAAGTCCTTAAATGATCCTCAAGCAGCTCAGGTAACAAGCCCCCAGCATAAACACAGAAGTATGTTATTTATCTAGTTTTTGAAAATACAATCGCTAAGTGCCACAGGAGAAATTTCTGATCTACCTGTAAGATATTGTCTGTCCTCAGGTGTACAATGTAGGTCCTGACATTGTTACTCAGCTCAAATAATGAGGACAATTTAAATCAGTGATAGTGCCTTTTGTCTGGCAATCAATAAAACTATTCAGATACACGACTTCTGTTACTTCTTTTGAAAGTTCCATAATTTACTTATAGGAAAGAGTGGAATGTAAATTCCCTTTCTTTAATATAGTAAATAATTGTAACTTTAAGGCATGTGGTGCAGATGAATTTAAAAGACAAATAGCATAATTACTAAAACTGTTTGCATTGCAGTAGAAATGCAGAGTTTAGTAGTGGTTATTCGTTGTATTCCACATTTGAACAAAACTGGCTAGTTGTTGTTTTATTGTCTTTTTTGACTTTGTGAAAGTTTTGCTGTTGATTTTATTGTACCTGGAGTAATGTATTACCACATTAGTAGCAGTAAAATGTTCAATATCTACCAAATTAAATCCTCAGAAAATATTTAATTTTTAGTAATTTTTGAATGTTTGTAAATGTCAAAAATATTCCTAAATATTCAAGGTATATGAGTTTTTCACCACCACTAAGCATGGGCTACCTGGGGTAAAAGATTTCTTAGAGCAAGGCTTATTACTATTTGTTGAAGGACCTTGCTGATCAGTTTGGATCAGGCTCCATGTTTCATGTTGTACCAGCCCATGTAAGCATGGATCTAGTAGGGAAGAAAGCAATGACGATTTGTGTCCACAATTTGCTTTCCGTTTTTTTCTACAAGACAACTGAGATTATCCAAAAACATAATTTAATTAGCTGCAAAACAGTGCAGGATATCTAAATGCCATCAAATTACAATATGAATGGAAGCACTTTCTCTAAACTCAAGCAATCTTTTTTACAGGGTGGTTGGAAGATTGTAATTATCACAAACTGATTTGTCATTCACTATCTCAGATGGAAAAACATATTAATTAGAATACCGAAAGGGCTGATATGCCTCCAGTGTTATTCCTGTGGTCGCATCTTCTTTCTGTGACCTGGCAGGTCCAGATGTCCTCCAGGCCTCACTGCTCCAGCTGTCTCATGAAATGGAACTCCCCGTAATAGTGACTAGGGCACAGCTCATTCCCCCAAATTGTTCTGAAGGCCTTTATATGGCTCACTACTGTCAAAAAACATTGATCTGCTTTTAAAAGTCTCTGATTAACAAAGATATTTTAAAACTGTTTAAAAAGTTTAAAATAATCAAGAAAATCCAATTATTAAAAAAAGCATTTAAACACATTTAAGCAGTTAATTAGTTAAAACAATAGGATTAAATAATATTTTTCAAATGTCTTACCTTTCCATTCTTGGTTGGTGATCTCATTCAAATTCACTACACAATTCAGCCATGGCTTAAGGTGCACAAGCAAAGTGAACCCTCAGCTTGGCTTGGCTGAGCTCTCACTGCAGCAAAACAGGAGAGCAAATGCTCTGGCCTCTGACTCCTTAGCTCATTTCACACAGGCTAGAAAATCAGAAATGATCTGAGCCATGAGAAACCTTACCAAACCATTGGAAAAAGGAAAATATGTTTTTGGCCATACTGTTCAATGCTGTTAAAAGCAACAGGAAATATGCTTTGGTTACATTTTTGTACTTATAAAACCATTTTGAAAAAGGGCCATTCTTCATCCTAATCTACTGCTTCTTTTTTTTACAGCCATTGTTTTGTCTCCATGCAACTATTAAATATAATTGGGATGAGTAGTATTATATGCATAATGTTATTCCAGATTTGAAGGTGCCATTATCTACCTCTCAATCAGAAACAAGGTAAAGAAAATTAACTTCATTGGTGAACATATCACAAATACTCAACAAGAATTTTGCTGAAGACTGAGGTGCAAGAGTTGGGTATGCTAAGAACTAAATGGAGTCTTGTGAATGTTACTCACTTCCTGGGGACAAAAAGTAAGTAATGTTTAAAAATGAACTTTTTTTATGACGCTAGAATCAAGTCCTCATTTGCATTTTGGCAATGACAAAGTACATAGCTCTCTGTTGAATTCTTACTTCTGTTTCACATCAATAAACTTTCTGGTTGAGTTCACATTTTATACATTACATTCTATTCCAATTTAACTGGAATATAATTTTCACTGTTACATCATTAAAACATGTTTCATTTTTGCTTATATGTTATGAACATTTAATTGGAAGAGTAGCCTGCACAAAATAAAGTTTGTGAACTTTTAATTCTGTAGCTGGCAGTTAAGATGTTTTACATGTTTTATAGGTCCAAGATAAATGGAAGTAATTAAGGGTAGATAAACTAAATACCACAGCATATAGAACTGAAAGGGCTTTGATAAATTATATTACAGCATCACAATGGGAATCCAATTTCAATTTTTTCACTTAATTACAAAACAAGTTACTAATCAACTGTGATAAAATGAACTGTTGAAATTACATACTGTCTTCAAGTAAAGGAGGATTAGAACACCAAGGATAGTTATATCAAGGATGAGGAAAGGACACAGTTGAGGATTGGTGTCGGGTTCCAACTTTTCTGCAAATAAACACTTCCTCCCTTGTGTAATGCTCACATACACCTATGTAATGAATATGATCAAAAGCAGCCATATAATTCCACAGATCAACAGCACTCCATGGGGTATTGACACTACAGTAAATTACTAATATTGAAATGGATTTGCCCATAGGAGCAAAGTGACTATAAATATCTTCAATAAAATGCAAACACCATAATTAATAGATACATAAATCAATTGAAATTTTCCAATTCAGTCGTTAACAAAGAATCTCAAAAATGTTGTGCCGGAGTCTACATAATGATAATGCCCTCATGATTATGTAGCTAAATGGGAGAGACTCAAACAGATCCATATGGCAATGGACCATCAGTCACAGCAGAAATGTATTCCACCTAATCTGTAAGTCATGGCCCAGTGCATCTCTCACTCCACGATTATAACTGAACCAGGGGATTAATGATGAGTCAATGAGTATAGGAGGGCATGCCAGAAGCAGCTCCTGACATAAAAGTAAGGTGCCAGCCAAACAAAGTTGCAACACAGTATGCTAAACCACAAAAGCAACATACAATAGGCATAATCAGTCCCACAACCAAATTAAAGCTCTGCAGATCCATCCCATGGGAGCTGGGTTCAACAGATTAGAAAAGTATGGATAAAGTAAAAGGGAAGGAGAGTGCAGGAGAGGTTCCTGAAGTCTCCAGAATAAAGAATAAGACTGAAAGTTTAGAAAGGGATAAGAATTTAGCTTCAGACAACATGGAGACAAATTTAAGAAGAAGGTTAGTGAACACAGGACTGAAGGTGTTATATTTGAATGCACTCAGTATACGACATAAGGTAGATGAGCTCATAGCGCAGTTAGAAATTGGCAGGTATGACATTGTGGGCATCAAAGAGAGTTATGTACAGGTCTCCAAATAGTAGCCAGGATGTGGGGTACAAATTACAACAGGAGATAGAAAAGGCTTGTAAAAAGGGCAATGTTACAGTGGTGAGAAACAAAGGACTGCAGATGCTGGAATCTAGATGAAAAACACTATGATGCTGGAGGAACTCAGCAGGCCAGGCAGCATCCGTGGACAAAAGCAGGCGGTCAATGTTTCGGGTCAGGACCCTTCTTCATGACTGAAGATAGGAAAAGGGGAAGCCCAATATGTAGGAGGGAAAAGCAGAGCAGTGATAGGTGGACGAAAGAGGGGAGGCGGGGTGGGCACAAGGTGGTGATAGGTTGATGCAGGTAAGAGGTAGTGATAGGCAGGTGCGGGGGAGGAGGGGAGAGCAGATCCACCAGGAGATGGGTCAAAGGTAAGGAGAGGAAAAAAAAGTGGGTAGATAAAAGGGAGATAGGCTAGGAGAGGGAAGAAAAGAAGAGACATGGTTGGGGGGGGGGGTGTGCGGAAGGGGGAAGGGGTGTGGGGATAACTTAAAGTGGGAGAATTCAATGTTCATGCCGTTAGGCTGCAAGGTTCCAAGATGGAAAATGAGGTGCTGTTCCTCCAGTTTGTGCTTGGAATTCTCCTGGCAGTGGAGGAGGCCGAGGACTGACATATCAGTGATAGTGTGGGAGGGGGAGTTGGAGTGACTGGCAATGGGGAGATACAGGTCATGGTTAAGGACAGAGCGCAGGTGTTCTGCTAAACGGTCACCTAGTCTGCATTTGGTTTCAGCAATGTAGAGGAGGCCACACTTGGAACACCGAATGCAGTAGATGATATTAAGGGAGGTGCAGGTGAATCTCTGTCTCACCTGAAAGGACTGTTTGGATCCCTGGGTGGAGGTGATATAGGGGCAGGTGTTGCACCTATGGTGGGGACAGTGGAAAGTTCCCAGGGTGGGAGTGGGAGGAGTGAACTAGGGAGTCGTGGAGAGAGAAGTCCCTGTGAAAGGCAGAAAGGGGTGGGGAGGGGAAAGATATGCTTGGTGGTGGGTCCCGTTGAAGACGGCGGAAGTGGCGGAAAATGATGTGTTGGATACGTAGGCTGGTGGGATGAAATATGAGGACGAGTGGGACCCTATCCCTGTTGGGTCTGGGGGGCGGGGTGAGACCCGAGGTGTGGGAAATGGCAGAGATATGGGTGCAAGCTCTCTCGGCCACAGTCAGGGGGAAGCCACAGTTCAAATAGAAGTCGGACATCTTGGATGTCCTGGAGTGGAAAACCTCATCATGGGAGTAGATGCAGTGGAGATGGAGGAATCGAGAAAAAGGGATCACATCCTTGCAAGAGACAGGGTGGGAGGAGCTGTGTGCCTCCACTGCCTGGCAACGTCACCCCTCTTATGCTCTTGTCCTTCCTGATGTATTTGGTCCTGCACGTAGGTGATGGTATCCCTGAGTAGCGCAAGGCTATCAGAGATTTTCCTGCCAGGTATAGCACAGGTTTGGTCCAGGTGGATCATCTGTTCCAGACTTGACCTGGTTGGCAATGGCCTTGGACAGGATCTCATAATCCACATTGAACAGTGAAATGTGTCTCCAATCCCTGATGTCCTCCCTCTCCCCCTTCTGCTTGTTGATGAGGGTAATGATGCCCTTCCTCATGGAGTCTGACATGCTGCTAGCCAGAAGCATAGCGTTATACACTTCCAGCAGGTCCAGGCCCATCCAGTTCCACAGAACTGAGTATAACTCCGCCGGTAAGCTGTCACTTCCAGATGCTTTATTTGTGCCAAGGGAACAGAAGGAGCCAGTCAGCTCCTCCAGGGTCAGTGACAGATCCTGGTTCTCCTGCTTGTTGTTGTCTAACACCTCTGTGGTAGAGGACAGAAAGTTCTGGGAGGCTGTGTTATCTGTAGCCTTTCTGTCATACAGACTGGCATAGAAGGATCTGCAGATACTCAGTATGTCTGTCTGTGAGGATGTTACAGTTCCATCCTCTTCCCTAAGGCTGTGGATCACAGAGTTCCCCCTGTGAATATTTTGGAAGAAGAAGCGTGAGCACGACTCATCCTGCTCCTCAAAGCGGACCCTAGATCTGAAGATGATCTTGGACGATTCAGAGGCAAAGAATTCAGCTTGCCAGCTCTCCACCTCTCATGGTTTCTCTCTCACATCCACCCCCCTCAACTGCAGAAGGAGAAGTTGCTGCAGGTCTGTTTGGAGTTGGCACAGTTCCCTCTGACTCGGTCTTGCATTCTGAACACTGCTGAGGATGAAGAATCTCTTGATGTTCCCTTTAGCTGCTTCCCACCAGTGAATCGGAGAGTCAAAGAGGGGCTTCATGGTTCTCCAACCCTCTTTAGTTGCTCGATGTTCTCTGGGGTCAGCAGCTTGACGTTCAACTTCCACGTTCCCCTGCCTGCCTTCTGGTCCTCCTGTAGGTGACAGGAGGCCTGAAGGAGGCAGTGGCCAGAGAAGAACACTGCCGTAATGTTGGTGAATGTGACCGTGACTGCCTTCAATGTGAAGAGGAAGACTACTTGGGACAAGACGGTACTGAGCTGCCATTCCAAGTGTATTGCGACTGTGCTCCACCTGCAGGGGTGCTGAAGGCATTGCCCAACTTTGCATCTTTAACAGTTTCCATCAGGAGTCTGTCCAGTCCAGTCTCCTGTCGGCACTGCCGGATTGTCCAGCTGCATCAATGATGCAGTTGAAGTCACTGGCCAGAAAAACTGGTAGGGACACCACCAGCAGCGGTGGGAGCTGCTGGAGACAGCTAGCTGCTCACTCAGCACGGGAGAGGTGTACACATTGATTAGCCGAAGTGGAGTGTTACGGTACTTTATGTCTGCCACAAGGAACTGCCCACTCACCTCTTTGACTTCAGGGATTGAGAATTTGCCTCCCTGCAGCAGAATCACCAGGCCAGGTACACAACTATCATTCCCCCCTGACCATATGGACAATCCATGGGACCACCATCGTGACCACCTCCGATAGTTGCAGAAGTGCGGCAGCCCACACTCCTGTAGAAAAGCCACATCCGCCTTGACCTTGGCAAGGTATTGCACGGCATTAACACATCACGTGGTGCTCTTCACACTGCTCACATTTAGAGATGACAGTTTTATCTCCATTGTTATTGATCACGACAAGCAGGCATTCTCCTAGAAACTTTCTCAGTAGAGTCTCCCCAAACTCTAAGTACATCAGATTTTTATACTCTTGAGAACAAATGTAACAGCAGGTGATTCAATACAATTTCAATAACTACATTGACATTGTTTACTGTAATATCTTGTGTCTGACAAATGCTTCCATTGAGTTACGTAACTACAATGGGAGCACGCTGTAACTGACACAACACCTCTGAGTGTTCAAACACTTTTGTAGGGACAAAGTAAAGGCTTCTGAGGACTGAGAACCCAGACACTCAAAATCAGTGCTGTGAGGGCTGCCTCTCTGAGTACACAAATATCCCAATTAGTGATTGAGAACAATGAAAGCATGTGCCTGTGGCCATGTTTGATGTGCTAAGTGACAAGATCAATCTGGTCTGGAAGCTTCCTTGAAATCAGTCACAATGGTGCAAAATAACGTAGCCAGTGATGCTGGTTTGATGCAGGTCAATTAACATACCTCCACTGTCTTACATTTGGCTGATGCATACGAGAGCATCTCATGGTCATATCACTTTACAAACCATATCACTAGAGCAGCCAGCTCCCTGCTGCAGGCTGGTAGCCTGTGCTGTGTTATTTACAAAGCTGCCTTTTAGTTTCAAACTGATTTCTGCTTGCAATTTACGTTAAGAACTGAAGATTGGCTCTTGTTTGAATTGATACCTAGTATATTCACAGAATTCCATAACTCCTGAATCCCCAACACATTTGTCACAATAATCAGGAGGTACCTTTCAAAATAATCTAATTTGCAATTTCCTGCTCTGTAAAGGTGTTTTCCTTGGTTTAGTTCTGTAACCTTGACTGTTTCCAGGTTTCTTTGTTTTCGCAATTCACTGCTTGCAATCCGTTTGCATCTGCTTCAACTCAAAGTAATCTGCTTCTTTCTGTGTGAATGCACGGTTGCTTTTTCGAGCTTTAGATTGTCTTCATATCATCACCAAACACTCCTTTACCATTTCAGGATTCTCTTCTACAGCACTTGTGGCTATTTTGTTGATTGCAGAGACAGTAATTTCTACCATGAAATATCTTGTCCATGGTAGCCTGAAAGATAAACAGAACTGGCCAGTTCTGATGAAAATTCCTCAACCTGTAGAGTTAACTCTGTTTCCTTCCCTCCACAGGTGCAGCCTAACCTGCTGTGTATTTCCAACATTCCCATTAATTTCAGGTTTCCAACAATGGCAGTGTTCTATGTTTCATAGTCAGAGCATTGTCCTCTTTCTCTCTTCTGTCTTCATTCATCTCCCTCTATTTACGCCTTCAGCTGCAATTAACAAGTCCTCAGCACCTTCACTGAGGTGGAACCACCATCAATTGTATCATTAGGTCCCTCTAGGTCTCTAACCATCGTGGATATTCCCTTTGCAGTGTTTTGCTTTTCACAATGTAAGAAGGTTTTGTGTGTGAATGTACAATCTTATATGTGCTATTTGTCAAATATTGCTCACTCTGCTTATCCATATTTAACCAAACATATACACATGACAGATCTACTTCAATGGAAACTTTGGCTCCTTCCAATTACAGATTCTATGAAGAAGATATTCATCATCAACAGCCATCTTCAATGTAATAATTAACACATGGTTAAGCAATTTTGTTCCCTTTAGTTACTATCAGGTGTTGCCCAGTTACTCCAGCTTGTCTTTATGAGAACTTTATTTTCTTCTGATTTATCTAACTCTTCCTCTACCTCTTTCTTCAATATATGTGGCACAAATCGAGGTTTACAGCAAATTGGTTTTGCAACTTACTCCATACAAATATAGTCATCATAATCATACGTAAGTGTCCTGTAACATTTCTGTATACTTTCCCAACAGTATGCCTAATCATGAATTCAAAGTATCCACATCCAACACCCCTTTCCAATCTAGCTTCAATTTTCTGAGACAATCTTTATTCTTCAATGTTGGTCAATTAGTATAATTGGCTGCAACCACTAGTAGTTCTAGTCACAGGCCATTGTGATTTATTAAACATTTCATCTGGCCTAATGTCTTCAACACTTCACCTGAATATGGTTTCAAGTTCACTCTACACTTTGTCAATGGCACCTGACTGAACTCATTTCAAAATGTATCCTTATTCATAACTGAACAATCTTATGCCCTGTTAATGTTCATGTGGATATGGATTAAGCATTTACACATACTTTTGTCTTATGTCTTTCTGCTCTTTGCTATTGCCGCTGATAAGCACAATTCTCCATTGCTCACATTGGTTTCAATACTATCATATTTGTTCTCTGTGACTTTTATTGCGGAAACATCCCTTCTGTGAAGAAATCACACTGCTGGAATTATTTTGACTATTTTGTCTTTAAGCTTTCATGCTGAGGTTATGAACCTTTTTTTCAGAGTTTGCCATTTGTAATTGATTTACATGCAGTGAATGCCTTCCCATGTATCTATAACAGACACTTTTCACCCACATGCTTTGAATTCTGCTCCTTTGCTGTCCTTCTATGGCCATAAGTGGCTGTCATCTTTGTACCTTGATCAGGGAAAATTCTTTGGCATTCCTTAATGGCATCTCTATAGGCATCTCAGTTTTGTACGTAATATCAAATTGAGGTTCTGAGTTTTCAAGATCTATGATCAAAGACACTCATTGATTAAACCACAAACAAACCTGTTAAGCAACAAAAATCCAAAACTGCATTGCCAAGACAGGTCCTTCAATGAGATCAACACACAAAAAGCTGGAGGAATTCAGCAGGTCAGGCAGCATCGATAGAGGGAAATGGACAGTTGATGTTTTTAGTATATCCCATCCAGTCCCAGGGATTTATCTATCCTAATGTTTTTCAGAAGCTCCAACACTACGTCCTCCTTAACCTCAACATGCTCCAGAACATTAGCCCGTTCTACACTGATCTCACATTCATCTAAGTCCCTCTCCCTGCTGAACACTGAAGCAAAGTATTCATTATGGACTCCCCTACCTCCTCCACGCACATGTTTCCCCTTTTATCCCTGAGTGGTCCTACCCTCACTCTAGTCATCCCCCTGTTCTTCACATACGTGTGGAACGCCTTGGCGTTTTCCTTAACCGTACTCACCAAGTCCTTCTCATGTCCTCTTCTAGCTCTCCTAAGTCCCTTCTTAAGCTCCTTCCTGGCTACCTTATAACTCTCAAGAGCCCTGTCTGATTTTTGCTTCCTAAACCTTAAGTATGCTTCTTCTTCCTCTTGACTAAACATTCCAACTCTTTTGTCAACTATTGTTCCTTTACCATACCATCCTCTCCTTGTCTTAGTGGGACAAACCTATTCAGAACCCCATGCATTCTGTGGAACCTATGGAGGTTGTCCCTAGACAACCTCCATATTTCTGCTGTGCATTTCCCTGACAACATCTGTTCTCAATTTACTCTCCCAAGTTCCTGCCTAATACCATCGTAATTAGCCCTCCCCCAATTAAATACTTCCCCATATTGACTGCTCCTATCCTCGTCCATGGTTATGCTGAAGGTCAGGAAGTTGTGGTCACTATCTCCAAAATGCTCACCCACTGAGAGGTCTGTCACTTGACCAGGTTCATTGCCTAGTACTAGATCCAGTATGGCCTCTCCTCTAGTCAGCCTGTCTACATACTGTGTCAGGAATCCTTCCTGGACACACCTAACAAATTCTGCCCCATCTAAACCTTTTGCACTAAGGAGGTGCCAATCAATATTAGGGAAGGTGAAGTCACCCATGACAACAATCTTGATATTTTTGCACCTTTCCAACATCTGCCTACTTATCTGCTCCTCAGGGTCCTGGTGGCTATTGGGTGGCCTATAGAATACTCCCAATAGTGTGATTGCTCCTTTCTTGTTTCTGACTTCCACCCACACTGACTCAGTAGACGAACCCTCCACAACATCCTCCCTTTCTTCAGCTGTGATACTATCCCTGATTAGTAATGCCACTCCCACCCTCTCTTTTACCTCCCTCCCTATCCCTTCTGAAACAGCTAAGCCCCAGAACATCAAGCAGCCAATCCTGCCGTAGTGACATCCAAGTCTCTGTAGTGGCCTCAACATCGTAATTCCATGTACTGATCCATGCTCTGAGTTCATCACCCTTTTTCTTAATACTTCTCACATTAACCACATTTCAACCCATCCAACTGACTGCATTTATGCCCTATCCACTGCCTATCCTTCCTCACAGTCTCTCTGCATATTGCATCTACCTTTACATCAACTGCTGACTTCTGATTCTAACTTCTAAATTTGTGGCTCTGCAAATTTTCTGGGTTTTGTATTAAAATGATCATGTAACTTTTGCACTACTTCACCAGACTAAACATCATTCCCTTTCTTGGCATTAGGTGACTTGCTAACCTATTGAATATTTATGAATCCATTTTTATTAACAGAATCACTTTCTTGCACTTCTTTGTAGCTGTTTTGTGAAGGTGTATTCTCACATCACTGTCAACTTTCACCGAGTCATTTACTCTAAAAGACATGTATACACACCCTGTAAGGACTAAAAGGTTCACATTTCAAATAACAACCACCAAGGCAGCCAGTATAACCAATCTAAACCTGAATAACTGCATTGTCTTATTCTTCTGATGTCATTCCCACCTAGATGGATGATGTCACACCTGAATACCCGAAGTTTGACAGTGCTTATTTAGTTTAATGATAGCAACCTCTGATTCACTAACTTAGCTGTAACATCTTTCTCAAAGTGACTCCGGTGTACATGCACGCACGCACGCAGACACACACACACACAGACACACACGCACACAGACAGACACACTCACACACAAACACACACATACAGACACACAGATACACACACAGAGACACACACACACACACACACACACACACACACACACACACACACACACACACACACACACACACACACACACACACACACACACAGAAGCCTGAGTAGCCTTGCTCTTTGCTGCAACATTGTGCATGTCCTCACTCAGAGAACCTAGCCACATTTTTCTCAAGCTGCAGGAGCAAGTATGGAGTTAGCATTATCACCATCTTCTCAAGAGTGATAATGGGCATTGCCATTCCTACCTGTGTTTGTTGTAATGTTGACTGCAAGTATAACAAAATGCAAGCATCAAGCAATATTTCAGAAAAGACAAAACCAATGGCATTTATAAATTTGTTGTTCCTCAGTATTTTACTAACTGTACATTTGCTTCTAGCCAAAGGAAATAATTACCTCTTATTAAAAGCATCCTCGCTTGCCCTTTGCATCTACTCCATCCATCTGTTCTGTCTTACCCCCTCTCACTTTCTCTTTCTCTATCCTATCCTGCTAACACCAATGCTTCGTTCTTCCCATTCCCCCATCTCCACCATCAGTTGCATGCCCACTGTTCCCTTTGGCCGGTTTCTTTTGCGACACTAAGCTGGGCTCCCAAATACAGCTGACACTTCCCTTCTCTTTTTTTTCACTTACTTTCTGAACAAGTTTTTATGCCCAAGCTATTGATTCTAAACTTCAGTGAAAAGGCAAGAACTACATGTGTTGCCCCTTGCAGTCAGCATGCTGTGGCAAGCCCTAACTTTGGCTTTGTACTTCAAATTTTCTTCTCTGTTTGGTTCTCAGCCAAGAAGCGATTGGTGCTCCTTGCTGTGGTGCGGCATTGCAACACAAGGGATTGCAAGGTAGCTCGGGAGAATCGTGCCTCCCCCACAAAGCTTGCCTCTTGTCAGGAGATATTGATGAGCATTGATGCTGCCTGCGAAGACCATCTCACCTTCTCAGCTAAAGGAGGACAGCATGGAGAGAAAAGCCTGGAGCACAGCAAAGAAGATAAAAGCAAGGAAAGTAATGAGAGAATAATGGAGGGACAAGAGTTGTTGCAGCCAGTGTGAGTGCTAAGATTGGAAGTAAAGTAAATAATGAAAGGGATTTGATTTTCTTTGTAAATATATGTTATGATGCAAATTATTATCCAGTTGTACTTGTACATTCTATTGAAAACATGTGGGTTAACTAGGGATATTGCTTGGCTGACATTGTTTATTAAATCTGTTGAGATTATAAATGACATTGAGAATTATTCTTTAATTGCAAAATTTGTGCAACTTAATAAATATTCATTTTTGTTTATATTCCATCTGATAAAAGTACAGGTGATTTGGCAAAAAGCTTGGGGGGATTTATTCCAGGTATGTTTTATAAGACACTGGCTATTCAGGATTACATTTCTTTTAAAATTTCCTTTTCAGAAATCAGCCAAGTATTTCTGAAGTGGTGGATGAAACAAAGAAATCTGAAGGTATTTGACAACCATTTCATTTTCTTAAAGATTTGAGGTGTATTATTAAGTTCTGCAGTTTGTGGTTAGTTGCTGATTGATTTCTACTGGCTGTATGAATGTTTAGAATTCTTTTTAGAATTCTTTAAAGTTACAGAAGGGAATGTCATGAAAGCTCCAGGAAGATTTTGTCAGGACTTCAAGGCTTCCATACAAACCAATTGCTCTCAGACATGAGTACACTGGTTGGTATTCCCTTTGGAGAATGAGCAGAAGTAATTCAAAGCAAAGCAAGATATTGGAAGAAGGTTGAGAAAGATGAGGAGAAAGGCACTCAGCAAGTAGCCACATCTCCCCACACTGCTCAAGGGACAATTCTCCTTGCTGAATCTCTACATTGAACAGTGAGCGAAATGTCTACAGTTCACAAAAACTGCCACCTTGTGCAGCTGCAACTTCAACGTCAGGGAAGGCTGTTCACATGTTGAAAGAAGCTGTCAAGGTAATGTGGCTTTGTGGTTTTGTATGTCAGGAGCTTTCCAGGCTAGAGCTGGAGAGATCAGGAATATCTTCCTTTGTTAAATAAGGAATCTTGCAGGCACAATCTGTTCAAAGAAAACTGAGCACACATCATATTCTTTCAGCAGAGAACAGCAGCTGGAGAGAGCACAGGGCTTTGCCAGGATTATAGGTACTCCTGGCACAGGATGTCATTGACTTCGCTCATATGGCTATGCAGATATCATTTGTCTGTACTGAGATGGACTATAACTGCAAGGACATTCCACTGCCTCAGCACCCACTGGTGTGTGACCAAGAGTAGTAAATCATTCCTGTCTACATGAGGTATCTTGGCACCAGTCACAATGCTTTCATTCTGCTATGGTCCACTGTGCCATCTGCATTAGAAGAATCACCACAAATCAAAAGGTGAGAAGGGATGGTCATTGACAATGTTGACTCAGGTACTCAAAGAGGCATACTACAATCTGCACACAGCAAAACTGTGCTGGCACCCAAGTGTGATAGAGGAGCCTGGTTACATACTGAAATACAACTTCTGCTGCTTGGACTGTCCTGAAGGAGCCCTGCAGTATCAACAGATTTGTGATGGTCTTCTAATGTGCTGTATAGTCTCACCATTATGAAGATTTAGGCTCTGCCACCAGCTTTACAATGAACTGATGAAGAAAAAGAAGAAATGGGGTGAAAAAGGAGATGTACACACCCATTTTTCTGAAGCTGTCCGTGAACAATTCATCCACTTTTGACCTGAGTAAACCCAACTGTACTTCCCCATTCATCAGGAATCTCATACCTTCCCTGCTCTGAATGACTGGCTATCGTAGTGTCGCTTTCCCAATGTAATTTCAAATCAAAACATCTCATATTGCGTTCAAACATCAATTTACCACCTTTGTGCATTCCTTTTGTTCCTAATTACCACAAATTATTTATATGAGAGAGAGCTGAGCTGAAGAACATCAGGTTTGAGTCCAGATTGTTAGGGATTTTAGGTAGGTGAGTGATGGGGATGCAGAGATGCAGATGCCCATGACTAGTTATGAAATTAGTAGAATGTAGCATTTTAAAATGCATTCACTTTAAAACACAAGTTAGGTCATTGTATATTTTGCAGCACTGCATTCAGGTCATTGAGGACTGACTCTTATTGTTAGACCACTGGGGCTATCTGTACCCACTGCCCTTTGCTGATTAAGGAGGGCGTACATTTCCCAACCACTGCATCCCCTTGACTAAGGCCTCCAGTGCACTGTCAGAAAGCTTGATCCTCATTCTCTCCCATATCATGTTGTTCCATCATTTTCCATGTCAAAGTGACTTAATGATCCAGCCAGCATCTGCTGCTGCCAAATCTGTCTCCCTTTTACGCTATGCAGACTGGCTTTAGGTAATGCTGGATAGCTCTCAGTGGTGCTAACCATTCACGATATTGTTTCCCTGATGAGGCAGATAACCACTCAACAGTGCAGTTCATGCTGGCTGCAATCATGTTAGTTAGCAGACAGCTCAATGTTGGCACACAGCCTACCCCTGGAGCAAGGAGCATGGGTCAACCTACTGTCATGATCCCATGCCCGCTTTCAGTCACTATCTAATTTAGCTGCTGTCATCTGTGAAATTTAAGTCCTTAGATGTCAATTGCCAAAATCAAGTGCAGTATGTATAATTTAGCAAGTTTATTTATTGAGGCCAGAACTCATGAAAGATTTGAGACTTCTGCCAAGAGTAATATATATGCAGCCAAAACCCTTAAATTTGTTGTAAGAATGGAAGTCTGCAGAAAGACAGGAAGAATGCTTGAAAACAGGCCTCACCATTACATTTGTGTATTGGTAGATAACCACCATATTGATATCAGAGTAATCTGTCTCTTCTAAATCACAAAATGTAGAAAAACACAATAAACTCAGTATATTGAAAGATATCCCAGGGCAAGTTAGATTTATCCTGGTGTTATGTTATGTGCCAGCTGACATTATACGTATATCAGTTCCAATGAAGGGTTTGTGATCTGCATCTTAAACTATTTTTCCGTCCTTAGACCCTGGTTGTTCTACATTTTCTGGTTTTATTTTGCATTTCCAGCATCTGGAGTATTTTAATCACATGTTAAATTCAGGTTTATTAGATTTGTTTTAAACACTTGTTGAACTGCTTTAATGTGGTTGGTTCAGAAACCATGTTATACAAGAAAGCTTCTTAAAAACACACAGAGCTTTACTTCATCATATGCTAGTTATGACCAATAGTGTCAGTATTATCTATTACTGAGAACATGGAAGCAATGTTGGAAGCTTATTTATGAAATGTGACACAGCTGGTTTCCATTGTGGAATATTAAAAGTGATGCCTTTTTAATCTTAGCTGATAAAGCTTGTTCTTCTCCATACTGTGGATTGTCAAACCCCATTGGCAACACATCTTTTGAATTGATTCATTGGTATGGATGCCGCTGGCATAGCCAGCATTTATTGTCTATCCTTACTCGCCTTTGATCTGAGGAGATGGCCAAAAGTTAACTGCGCTGGAATTAGGCCAGACCAGGAAAGGGATAAGCTAGGTAACTACAGGCCAGTGAGCCTTAGGTCAGTGGTAGAGAAGTTATTGGAGAAAATCCTAAGGGATAGGAATTATGTACATTTAGAAAGGCAGGGGCTAATTAGGGATAGTCAGCATGGCTTTGTGCAGGGGATATCCTGCCTCACTAAATTCTTGAGGAAGTAACTAAGAAGATCGATGCAGTAGAGCAGTAGATGTTGTTTATATGGACTTTAATAAGGCTTTTGACAAGGTCCTGTATGGAAGGGTGATTCAGAAGGTTAAGGCACATGGAATCCAAGGCAAACTAACTAATTGGATCCAAAACTGCCGGCAATAGGAAGTAGAGGGTGGTGCAGGAAGGAGGCTTTTCTGACTGGAAGTCTGTGACCAGTGGTGTACCACAGGGATCAGTGCTGGGACCTTTTCCACTTGTGATATATTTAATGACTTGGATATGAAAGTAGGAGGTATGATTGGTACCTTTGTGGATGACATGAAAGTTGGTGTCGTTGTGTACCGTGAGGAAGATTATCTCAGACTACAGCAAGATATAGACCAGATGGAAAGCTGGGTGGAACATTGGCAGATGAAATTTAATCCTGACAAGTGTGAGGTGATGTATTTTACAAAGTCAGACAGGGATAGCGTATATTCAGTAAATGGTAGGGAGCTAAGGAATATTGGTGAACAGAGAGACCTGGGGGTTCAAGTCCATAGTTCCCCAAAAGTGGAAACACAGGTAAATAGGTTGGTGAAGAAGGCCTATGGCATGCTTGCCTTCATAGGTTGGAGAATGGAATTTAAAAGTTGGGACATTATGTTGCACTCTATGGAGCAATAGTTAGACCACCTTTATGGAGTGGTTGATATTTGGGTCTCACTGCCAGAGGAGTTGGTGGAGCCAGACACAATCACTACATTACATGTCAGAGATAATCGCTAGGGCGGCATGGTAGTGTAGTGGTTAGCGTAACACTATTACAGCGCCAGCGACCTGGGTTCAATTCTGCTGCTGTCTGTAAAGAGTTTGTACGTTCTCCCTGTGACTGTGTGGGTTTCCTCCCACATTCTACAAGGCATATGGGTTAGGAAGCTGTGGCCATGCTATGTTGGCGTTGGAAGCGTGGCGACACTTGCCAGACTGTGTTGGTTGTTAATGCAAGGAGACGCATTTCATTGTGTGTTTCGATATACATATGACTAATAAATCAATATTATTATTATTACTTTTAGACAGACACTGAAATAGGCAAGGCATAAACAGATCTGGATCTAGTGCAGGCAAATGGGATTAGTGTAGAAGGGCAAAAAGGCTGGCATGGACATGGTGGGCCGACAGGCCTATTTCTGGACTGTACAAAACTCTGTGACTCCGTTATAGTAGATTTCTTTCTCTGAAGGATATGAGCAAAACCCATTTTTGACAATCTGATAATTTCACATACAGCTATTAGCTTTTTAATCCATATTTATTTAATTACCTGAATTTAAATTTCCCTGTTGATGGGGTAGTTTTTAAAGGCTTGCTGCTGGATCAATGGTCCTGGCCTCTGGAAATCAGTCTAGTGATTTAACCACAATATTACTGTATGTGATAACACAAGTGATCAATGAACGGATATGACGTTGTGTGATATGGACAACAGCCTGAATTTATGCTCATGATTTTGATTTTTTTTTAAGGTTAACTCAGTTTAAGATTTTACATATAATGTTTACAAATTCCTCAAAATAACACAGATGAAGGATGGCTACTTTGAATGATGCTGATCCTGTGATCAACAGCACCAAATGTAAGATGGGGTACCAGATATTAACTGCCATTTAAAATAACATACATTTCTGGATTTTAAAATATCACTTCCAGTAACACCAGAAAAAAATTGTGGTTATTTATTTACCTTTTTTCACATAAATTCTGAAAGAGCAAATTTTATTCCACATCTCAAATTTCACAAGATCACAAGACAAAGGAGCAGAAGTAGGCCATTCAGCCCATTGAGTCTGCTCCATGAGCTAAACTAAACTATTCCTATCTAGCCCCAATTTCCAGCCTTATTCCCATATCCCTTGATACCATGACTAATTAAATACCTATCAATCTCCTCCTTAAATGCCCCCAATGATCGGGCCTCCACAGTTGTATGTGGCAAAGAATTCCATAAATTCACCACCTTCTGGCTAAAAAAATTTCTCTTCATTTCTGTTCTAAATGGGTACCCTCTAATTCTAAGACTGTGCCCTCTAGTCCTGGACTCACCCACCAAGGGAAACAGCTTGGCCACATCTACTCTGTCCAGTCCTTTCAACATTCGAAATGTTTCTATGAGGTCCCCTCTCATTCTTCTGTACTCCAGTGAGTACAGTCCAAGAGCCGACAAACGCTCATCGTATGTAAGCTCTTTCATTCTGGAAATCATCCTCGTAAGTCTTTTCTGAACCCTCTCCAACATCAGCACATCCTTCCTAAGATAAGGGGCCCAAAACTGCACACAGTATTCCAAATGAGGTCTCACCAGTGCCCCATAGAGCCTCATCAACACTTCCTTACTTTTATACGTTATACCTCTTGAAATGAATGCCAACATAGCATTCACTTTTTTTTTTACCACCGATCCGACCTGGTGGTTAACCTTTAGGGTATCCTGTACGAGGACCCCCAGTCCCTTTGCACTTCTGTACTTTGAATTTTCTCCCCATCCTAGATAATAATCTGCCCGTTTATTTCTTCTTCCAAAGTGCACAACCACACATTTCTCAACATTGAATCTCATCTGTCATTTCTTTGCCCATGCTCCTAAACTATCTAAGTCTCTCTGCAATCTTCCTGTTTCTTCAATACTCCCTACTCCTCCACCTATTTTGGTGTCATCTGCAAACTTAGCCACAAAACCATTTACTCCATAACCTAAATCATTGATGTACAATGTAAAAAGAAGCGGCCCCAACACCGACCCTTGCGGAACACCACTGGTAACCGGCAGCCAACCAGAACAGGATCCCTTTATTCCCACCCTTTGCTTTCTGCCTATCAGTCAATGCTCCACCCATTCTAATATCCTACCTGTAGTTCCATGAGCTCTCATCTTATTAATCAGCCTCTTGTGCGGCACCTTGTCGAAGGCCTTTTGAAAGTCTAAATACACAACATCCACAGCCTCTCCCTTAACACACTACGTGAGATTTCCTCCAAAAATTCCAATAGGTTGGTCAGGCAGGATCTTTCCTTCATGAAACCATGCTGGCTTGGACTTACCTTGTCTTGCACCTCTAGGTATTCCATAACCTCATCCTTGAGGATTGATTCCAATAACTTTCCAACCACCAATGTCAGACTAATAGGTCCGTAATTTCCTTTATGCTGCCTCCCACCTTTCTTATACAGCGGAACTACATTTGCAACCTTCCAGTCCTCCAGAACCACACCAGAGTCTATTGATATCAGGAAAATTATCACCAATGCCTCCACAATCTCTAAAGCCACCTCCTTCAGAACCCGAGGGTGCACTTCATCCGGTCCGGGAGACTTATCTGTCTTTAGTCCATTTAGCTTCCTGAACACCTTCCCTCTAGTAATCTTGACTGAACTCAGTTCTATCCCCTGAGACCTCTGACTGTCAGGTATATTGCTGATGTCCTCCACAGTGAAGACTGATGCAAGATACTCATTAGTTCCTCTGCCATCTCCTTGTTATCCATTATAATCTCTCCTGCACCGTTTTCACTTGGTCCTATATCAACCCGTGTCTCTCTTTCACTCTTCATATATTTAAAAAAACTCTTAGTATCCTTTTTAATATTATCTGCCAACTTCCTTTCATAATTCATCTTTTTGTTCCTAATGACCTTCTTAGCTTCTTTCTGTAAGTTTTTAAAAGTTTCCCAGTCTTCTGTTTTCCCACTATTTTTGCTTCCTTGTATGCCCTCCCTTTTGCTTTTATTTTAGCATTAACGTCCCTCGTTATCCACACTTGTGCCATTTTTCCATTCATAACCTTTTTTCTTGGAATATATCTATCCTGCACTTTCCTCTTTTCTTGTAGAAATTCCATGCATTTCTGTTCTGCCGTCCCACCAACTAGCTTACTCTTCCAATTAATTTTTGGGTAGTGATTTGTGTATTCTGTAAGGGTGAATTTCCGTTACCTGAACAGCTGTAACGGAGGGGTCGCCTGCATATTAAAGTGAAAAATCTAAAAGAGAAAGACTGTAAGCTCTGAAAGCAGAAATGAGCTGTATTGCTGCATCTTTAGACCACCAGTTCCCAACTTATAATTTAATTATGAAATGCTATGCACTATTTATACATTTTTAAGTAAGTGAAATTAGCCCTGAGGAGTTTTAAAATACCACTGAAAAATATCTATGAAGCTCACTTCATGAATCAGTCCACATACTTAAACATTGACTAAAGCCTCCTTTAAGGAATAGTTATATTTTTGCCACTTTCTGCTGACCATAGAAGTTCAGGTCGTATCGTTACTATCCTAACCTGCATCAAAGCAAAAGACTTACAAAGGTAAGGTTTATATCATACAGATTGATAATTGGTAAGATGAACAACAGATTAGAAAATTAGTTCTTGACAAAGCCACCCTGGTAGGGAAGGTGAAATATTGCAGCTTATCGTATCAATACTAAGTGTTTAAATACAGAGACCCAATCTGAACTTATAAGATACACCCAGAGGAATGACACAGAAAGCAATGATTCATGTTGGGGTCCTTTCCATAAACCATTTGATGCCCTAGGTGTTGAGTTCTGACAGCCTTTTTGAGTAAATCACAGTTTAAGTTGATTTACTTTTTACACAAAGTTCAAGTATGTATATTTTGCAGCTGTGGTCACTGGCTAGAGATGAGAAATAAGAGTCCTGGCTAAGTTTCCATCGCTTATAGCTCAGAGCAATGGCCAAAGCTAGGCCCTTACAGCTGCCTTGGCTGTGATTTGTTAACATTGCACAGATCAGAGAGTGAATTTGAGGCCTTCCTTCTCTGAGTCACTCATTGCCGCACAGAGCAATGAACTTACACCAAGGCGATCTTCACATTTCTTGAGCAGAAGGTTAAACTGAAATGGCAAGCACAACAGATGATAGAAGGATGGGCAGATGCTACATGCTGTTCTGGAGATTGAAGGTTTTAGTAGCTAGACCAGTGGAGTATTGAGCAATTGGTTTCCTGCCAAGTTAGAATGGCACGTGTCTGAATTTGCATTGGCACACAACTTGTCCCTTAACTGGGCTTCAGTTAAATTGGCATCAATTCAGCATATGTAAAAAACTAATGCAATTTGATAGTTGCAATTAACCTAATTTAGAGTTCGTTCCATCTTCTAAGATGCAATATAGCTGTGGCATTAAAATTAAGAAATGAGTAACAACAGAGAGAAACGTAAATCTGAAGAGAAAATTAGTGAAAAAATTGGCCTAGAAATTTAATTTCATATGTGCTGTGTGGTTAAATAGATGTATATAATTGATCACAAAATGGGATCAGCACCTCTGAATGTGGATATCACTTAATGGACAAATTGAATTGAAAGCTTCTGTGTGCACAACATACTGGTGCACACTTGATATTACTGCTGCAACGTTGGAGTCCACACAACAGGGAAACAGGATGAGCCTCAGCAAGGTAAACAAGAACAAGCCCTGCTTGAGTGTCGCTCAAAAACGCAGTCCTTACCTGAGCTTCTGTACTTTGCTGATGCACTGATGGATCAATTTTATATGAATTTTGCAAGTAACATCTTTCATTTCCATCTGATAGGTAACCTGGCCATGCTGATCATTGACCTGGTTGTCCACTTCCATCATCACCATGTCTGGTTGGGTGGCTGCAGGCAGGCTGTGCAGTGTTAATATCCATACTGACGCTACTAGTGTAATACCAAACAAGTTCACCCCACTCTTTGTCGCACTGTTTCCTGTTGTGAATCATCTCCATAAAAGCTCCTCACACAGGAAGTGATTGCTGATGTGTGATTTTATGTTTCACATAACTCACAAAATTACACATGACCATTGTACATAACTGCAGTGAAGTCCTTTATGCCTTTCACATTGTATATGCACGGCAACCCCTCTAAGGTGGCCCCTGAAGACACTGGGTTGTGTCCACTGCACAGTGCCATTTTAGTGCCTGCTGCAAAACATCATCCAATTTCCCACCCAGTAGATTTATATGTCATGGGCAGATCTTGCAGCTTCTGTGACAAATGGTTGCAAAAATTCAAATATATTCTGCAACCAACAATGAGTTTTACTTCCATCCTACACAGAAGGACTCCCAGAATCACAATGTGCACAGAAAAACACCAGTTAGTATATGCTTAAAGTAAAAATTACTGCTCTCCTGGATCTTATTGTCGTTAAGAAAACTGTTTACTAATCTGGGAGAACGTTAAAAAGCAACAATAAAACTTCTCTTCTTTCCTCTACTGCCAAGAGCCTCTCTCTTTTGCCAACTCCACCTTAATCTCCAAAATCAAAGTGAGAAACTTGTAAGGATTTTTCTTTCAAAGATTGAGGTCATTTATTCAGCATTCTCTAGTGCTTGACCCATGTTCACAATCGAACATAAAACCTTTCACCTTAAGCCTTTGAATACCCGTATCTGCCTAACTTCTCTGCCAAGCCGCTCCATCTTATTATGTGCATTTGTTGTTCCCTTAACCTTCTTCCAACTAAACAGTTGACTGACATGGCTTCAGGTTCCAATACTAGGTGACATTGTAAATAATTCTTTCAGCCACTGTCTTTCTTCCTTTCAAAAATCAATACAATCAATACACCATCCTCAAAAAATCCCATTCAGTCATTTCAATCTCTAATTTATCAGTACACTTTCAACCTTCCTTTTCCCTCCAAAGTCTATAGACAAGCCTTAAAATGGCAAGTTCTGAAAACCTGTTTCCTGCTTTAGTTTCAATTTTCCCACATCCTCACCATTTTCTTTTATGTGTCCTCAGACATTTTGTTGACAATCATCTGCAGAAATGGAAGCAACTTCCTCATGTGTGCAGAGGTTTCTTCTAACTGAAGGCTGAAACCTGAAGTGTATTCACTCACCAACCTCTCTGCCCCCATCAACTCCAACTCTTTTATCATTATAATAGTAAATATGCTGATTGAGAAAGCTAGTCAATTATAAGTGTCAACTTATTCAACTTATTCCTCAGTCTCCATGGTGTTATGGTAGAAGGAAAATTAAGATGAACTTTTGCAATATTGCCCAGAACAGGTTAAACAGTGGGCCAATTAATGCTTGATTCAAGTCACTGCCTGGAGTTGACACCTGCCCCATGTTCTTCCCACATCCACACTGACCTTGAGTGGATGCATGGGTCCAAATATCCTGGGCCTCCATGATGAGGCCTCAACTGGTGTATAGCTGAAAACACCTTGACTGCCTTTGACAGCAGGTAAGGTGGAGAGCGCATTCTCACCTCCTGTCAGTTGTCTGTGAGGCTTTGTGACAATTTTAGGAGGAATTTAAAAACTGTTCAAATTGCTCTAAATAATGTTTTTAAAAACTTTAAAAAAGATCAAGAGTAAATTATAGCACTAATAAACAACCAAAACATTAAAATAAAGTTCCTTTTCCTTCATATTTTCTATTTGAAGGAATGGGGACTTTGGTATGAGAGGCAGGTAAAACCTATCGCAGTCTACCTCAAGAACAGAGATGATCACAGCTTAAGGCAAGGCTTGGTCACACTCTTGTTTGTTTAGGAACAGGTTTTGCAAATATCCACTACCAAATAGAGAAGATGCAGTATCCTCCTAGAGAAAGCCCAGTGAATTGAACCAGAGGGAATATTTAGGGAAGCTCCAAAGGTGCATTTTGATTAGTGCGTAAATAGTCAATACTAGCGTGTGTCCTTTCTCTCTCCTTCCACTTTTGTACATTCCCCCCTATTTAGCTTTGTTTTCACTAACTTGTTTACCTTGCTCCATCCATAGTTCTCCAACTGTCTCAGCTCCCTTGGTCCTAACTGTGCCAAAGTTTTTCCCAGCAAGTCTCCTCAAGCACGTTATTGTAATTATTATTTTTCTTGTAGTGTAACCATAAGAATATGAAAATGTAAGATATAAGACCCAGAAGTAGGCCACAGAGACCTTCAATATTATGACTGATCCTGGCCTCAGCACCACTTCTCTTCCTGTTCCGTATAATCCCCAACTCCCCTTTAGTCCAAAAAGCAGTTTATTTCAGCCTTGAAAATAATCAATGACTCAGCCTCAGCAGCTTGCTAGGGTAGAAAATTTCAAAAATTACTGAATTTCTGAGAGAACAGGACCAGCCGCATTAAGTACTGTGGCCCTAGGGTCAGGGTCAGAGGATGAGTGCACTTTAGTAAGTAACTGACCTCTGACAGCCCAAAGTCTTTCCATGATTCACATGGCACCTGTCAGGAGGGTAATGGAATAATCTCCACTAGCCTGGATGAGAACATTTTCTATCCAGGTAAGCAGTCTCACCCACTATCCTATTCCCTTCACATTGGTACACCTAGTTACAGTGTGTACTATCTACAAAATGGCCTACAGTTACTTGCCTACACTATTCCAATACTACCTCCCAACCCACAGACTCTACCACCAAGAAAGCAGCAGGCAGATGGGAACACTACCACCTGAAGGTTTCCTTCCAAGTCTCACTCTGTCCTGACTTGGAGATCCATTGCTGTTCTTTTATCGCCACTGGATCTAAAACCTAACTTGCCATGCAATGTCATTGTATGAGTACTTTCACCAGAAAGACCGCAGCATTTCAAGAAAGCAGCTCACCGTCAACTTCACAGGGGCAATTAGGGATGGACAATAAATGCCAGCATTTTCCACATCCTGAATAATGAATAAATAAAACTAAAGATAAAAAATCCCCATCTCCATATTGATTGGGCAACCCATTATTCTGTGACTATGATCTTAGTTCCAGATTCCCCCGCAAGGGGAATTATCCTCTCAGCATCTGCCAATCCCCTTTAGAGTGTTATACATCTCAATAAGATCATTTCTCATTCTCTTGTACTCAAATGAACATAGACATAACCTCATAAAACAACCTTTTCATTGAAGGAATCAATCCAGTGAAACTTCTCTGAACTGGCTCTAATGCAAATAAATCCCTTATGTACATGTACATGTGAATAATAAAGATATCTTATAGACCAAAATTATCGACAATTGCACAAACCCCTTCTAAATTTGATTGCGACAAATCAGATTATACTACTATGCACAAGTTTTTAATGCTCTGCAAACACAAGTCTGAAAGTACATAAGTACAAACATTGTGAACACTCAAATCAGAAATTGACAATGTTCAAACCATTTTATCACTAATTCAAAGCTCATCATGGGATGATACATGATTAAATAGTACAGCTCACAACCATCCCTATCCTCAGTGAATATTTCCATTTGATTCTATAACAGTGATGTTAACAGCAACTTGCCCTTTGAAGAGAAACTTAAGCACAGGGCATGAAACATCATTTCAATTCAACAATAGAAACAATGAAGACAGCAGTATGATTTCATCTTTGTTTTCCCTTATCCTATTTTATTTGATGTGTACAACCTGTTAGAAGAATTGCAGCAGTTGGTAATGTACTATGGGGAGTTATGAGTAACATTGAACTCAGAGTCCTCTGGAGTTTCAAAAGAGTGATGAAAATCAGAGCTCTCATGGATGACCAATGTGCCCTTTCACCTAATTTCAATATAAAACTCGACCCCAGAACTAGTCAAAAAGCTAATTCAGTAACTCTCCTTGTGGAAGTAAACAGCTCTTCATCTAACACTTAAAGCTTGGGGAACGGCATTCATTTCAAATCACCTTACTGCAAACTGAAAATGACTTCAGAAAGGGATTTGTTTTGATGGCCTCCTTTTGTTTTAAGGTAAAATAAAGTCATTTTGGTGCGAAACTTCTACTGCAAGATTTTTCAATAGTTTGCTGAACTCGGTTAACAGCAACCACCACTTATAATTGAGATCTGATGACAAAATTGCCTTTTGGGCTTTGGAGAGGAGCAATACACAAATGTTGTTCTACAGGTGCTGTGAAGAGGCTGTGCTCCACAGAGCTGACCCCACCGTAATTCACAGTAAGACCATTTGAGTAAAGCATTGGATCCCCCAACACATAACGAGTGATGTGCTGTAAGTGGACAAAGGTCACAGATCAGATTAATCAATATCAGTAGCTCTTTATGGCAAGAAAACTGGTTGGGAGTCCAAAAAATGGAGGAGCAAAGGTACTGAGTACAGTTCCAAGAAACTGATTCAGAAGTATGAATGCAGGGAGTCTCTGCTGGCCGTTGATGGAGTAACAGCTATTTGCTGCTGCTCTCACTATATCTAACCTTTTCAACTCAATTTGAAATCCTTCCTTTCCACCCTCGGTAGTAAATTTAAAGGCGATTTTATCTTATTATGAATACAAGGGGTGCTAAGGCTATGAAAACCACTAAGGAAGATGTTCCTCCTGCAACTCTGGAAGCTATTTTCGAGCAGTTTCAACAACTTAATGCTAAATTCGACTCTTTTCAAAGAAGCCTGGAAGATCATGATGGATGAATTAAAGTGAACGAAGCCTCTCTTTCAGTTTTGGATGGGAAAATTGATGATTTACAGAACCTTTGTAAAATGTAAGCCAAAGACAATAAAAGATTAAAGCTGAAGATTACTGACTTAGAAAACAGGAGCAAAAGATCTAATCTTCGAATTCTAGGATTACCAGAATAGACTGAAAGTAATCAACCTACAGAATTCTTTGCAAAGTTTTTGACTCAGTTATTCCCTGGTATTCTAGAATCTTTGCCTAAGATTGATAGAGCACACAGAATACCTTTTTTTTAAACTTCCTACGCAAGTCAAACCCAGATCAATCATCATCTCGCTCCATGACTTTCAAACTAAGGAGCTTCTAATTCGGGAAGCACATCGTAGAGGAATGATTTACTATCAAGATTGTCAGATCAGAATCGTTGAAGATTACTCACCCGAGGTTATGAAGGAATGGGTTAAATTTAAAAACGTTATGTCGGATCTATATCAGAAAGGGTATAAACCGTCACTTCACTTCCCTGACAGACTTAGGATCATACTGAAAAATGGCTTGCAAAAATGGTTTCGATCATCCGAAGAAGCCCAGATTTTTCTGGAAACTCCCACTGAATGATTTCATATTCCTCATTATGAACATTTTCTGTTTTCTATTTTTTTTTCTTTTTTTTTCTAGTAATCACTTACTAATACTTGGGATGATTATGTTTTTTGATTTTTATTGTTTTTTTAAATTTTTTTTTCAATACAGTTTGAAATAAGAAAAAAGCAACATGTAAATCTGTGCTGAACTAAGAACACTTGTATTTTTAATTTGTAACTGTGGTTTCTTCGTTTATCTTATTGTTATGTCTGGGTTGGAATTTTACTAACCTTGAAGTTATTGAGCAGAGATAATTGGGGTTATATTGTCTTTAGGTAGGTGCCAGCTGTTTCTTAGCTGGCTTGTTCTCTTTGGGTGTTGGGAGGGGGCTGGGGGGTTTTCCTGGGAAGCTGTTCTGGGCTGTCAGCCAAATCTGTTGCTTAGTTACCTTATCTCGAAATCTACTGTAGTATTTTTTGCTGGTACATTCCAATGGTTTGCTCATTATTCTTTTTTTACCTACATTTAAATAATATTATAATGGATCGAGTTATTAATTTACTTAGTTTTAATGTGAAAGGCTTAAATCATCCTTTGAAGTGAAATAAAATCTTTGCCTATATTAGAAAACTTAAAGTCTCTATTATCTTTTTACAAGAAACTCACATTTGTAACTGTGATATTTCACGTTTTTTTACTCAATAGAATGGGCTCCAATTTCATTCTTATTTTCAAGCTAAATCTAGAGGGGTTCCAATTCTTATAGATAAGACAATTTTATTTGATCAACATAATGTAGTAACTGATACTAGTGGTCGTTTCGTTATAATATCAGGGAAAATAAATAATAGACCAATGGTATTGGCTAATATTTATGCCCCAAATACAGATAACCCAGGATTTTTTGAACAATTTTTTTCACTCTTAAAGATTTGAATTTTTACTCTTTGGTGTTAGGAGGAGATTTTAATTGCTGGTTAGATCCCAAACTAGATAGGTCATCCATATAATAAATCAGCTTATTGCTTCAATCGTTTTTAATGAAAACTGGTGTCATTGACATCTGGCATTTTTTGCACCCAGAAGATAAGGAATATTCCTTTTTCTCTCATGTTCACCATACATATTCCAGGATTGACTACTTTTTTATTGATAATCAAATGATTTCATCTGTTCGATCCTGTGACTATAAAGAGATTGCTCTTTCAGATCATGCTCCTGTGCTTCTATCTTTAAATCTCCCTGGGCTCCCTCAGACAAACAGATTTTGGCATTTTAACCTAACCTTGTTATCTGATAAAAAATTTTTTTAAATTTATGGATAAACAAATTACTCTTTTTTTTGAAGAGAATTCGTTGGAAGAGATTTCTAGTCTTATCGTTTGGGATGCTTTTAAAGCCTTTATTAGAGGTCAAATTATTTCCTATATGGCAAGCATTAGGAAAAAAGCTAACAGAGAAAGAGCCGATCTAGTTAATCAACTGAAACTATTAGATCAAAAATACGCTTTGGATCCAGATCCGGCTTTATATAAAAGGTGAGTTGAAATTAAAACTAAATATGATCTTCTTTTAACATATCCAATTGAAAGCCAAGTTTTAAAAGATAAAAGTCAATTTTATATTCATGGTGATAAAACAGGTAAATTACTGGCTAACCAATTAAAAATCTCCAGAGCTAGACAGCAAATTAAAGAAACTTCGAAAGCCAATTATGAGAGGACAACTGATCTTTTATAAATAAATGATACTTCTAGAGAATTTTATTTTAAACTTTACAGTTCTAATTTTCCTAAAGATAATACTGTAATGAATAATTTCTTTGACCAATTAAACGCTCCTATACTTTCTACTGAAAAACGAAAACAATTGGATCAATCTATTACATATGAGGAACTCGCTGAGGTTGTGTGATCTTTACATTCTGGAAAGACTCTGGGTCCTGATGGATTTCCTGGAGAATTCTATAAAGCCTTCCTCTTTGCTTATACCTCATCTATGTGCTGTTTTTTCAGATTCTTTTAAATTGGGTAGATTACCACAATCTTTTTATGAAGCCTCTATTTCACTCATTCTTAGAAAAATAAGAACCCAATAGAACGTGTTTCATACAGACCAATTTTGTTACTTAATGTGGATGTTAAAATTTTATCTAAAGTTCTAGCTCATAGATTGGAAAATATTTTACCTTTAATTATATCCGATGATCAGACTGGTTTTACTAAAAATTGATATTCTCATTTTAATATTCATCATTTATTGAATATTACCTATTCTCCCTCTAAGGAAATATCAGAATGTGTGATATCTCTAGATGATGAGAAGGCCTTTGATCGGATTGAATGGAATTACTTATTTAAAACTTTAGAGAAATTTAATTTTGGGCCTGATTTTATCCAATGGATTAAATTACTTTTATTTATCCCCTTCTGCTCAAGTTCTTACTAATTTTCAAAATTCTAAATCTTTTAAACTTCAACGCGGAACCAGACAGGGATGTCCTTTGAGCCCTTTGCTCTTTGATTTGGCCTTAGAACCTTTGGCTATTTCTCTCCGAGAATCTAGGGATATCCTTGGTATCTCCAGAAGAGGTATTAATCATAAAGTTTCTTTATATGCTGATGACTTATTACTTTTTATATCTAATGTTGAAGCCTCGTTACCTCTTATGCTTTCTTTATTTTCTCGCTTTAGTCACGATACAAATTGAACTTACACAAGAGTGAACTTTTTCCTCTGAATAACCTGGTACCATTTGATATTAACATTCCTTTTAAAATTGTAAGAAATCATTTTACCTATCTGGGGGTGTCAATTACTAAAAATTATAAACATTTATTTAAAGAAAATTTTTTCACCTTACTGCATTATGTGAAAAGGGTTTTATCAAGTTGGTCTCCCCTTTCTATATCATTGATTGGCCAAATTAATGTTATTAAAATGAATATTTTACCTAAATTTATATATCTATTTCGGGCTCTACCTGTTTTTATTCCTAAGTCTTTCTTTGACTCTTTTGAGTCAATTATATCTTCCTACATATGGAATAACAAACATCCTAGACTAAATAAAGTTCACCTTCAGAAGGTTAAAAAGAAAGGATGTCTAGCCTTACCTAATTTTAGATTTTATTACTGGGCAGTCAATATACAAAATCTTACGTTTTGGCTACATTACATTAATCAAGAGGCTTGTCCAGTATGGGTTTCTTCGGAAGTTAACTGTGTTAAAAAATTTTCTATTATTTCTCTGCTTGGTTCTTCACTTCCAATATCATTAAATAAACTAACAGATAATTTAGTAGTTAAACACGCTTTGAGGATTTGGTTATAATTTAGAAAATATTTTGGGTTATTTTCTTTGTCCAGTGCCATTTTCTCTGATTATTTTTTTAAATCTTCTATGACTGATGTAGTTTTTAAACAGTGGGACAAATTAGGTATTAATTGTTTTCAGGATCTGTTTGTTGGAGGAAACCTTTCTTCGTTTGAACAATTGTCTACCAAGTATAATTTACTAAAAACTCATTTTTTCCGATATTTACAAATTAGAGATTTTCTTCGATCTCAATTACATTCTTTTCCTTTGAGTCCCGATAAAAATTTATTAGATGTAATCTTTAATTTGGAACCCTTTCATGATGGCGCAATATCTAATATTTATGACAGGTTACTAGGAATGAGTAAGGTACCACTAGATAAAATTAAAAATGCTTGGAAACAAGATTTGCAGATGCCAATTTCTGAGGAAACTTGGAATGAAATTTTCAAATTAGTTAATACTTCCTCATTATGTGCCCGTCATTCTCTCCTTCAATTTAAAGTTGTCCATAGAGCTCACTTGTCTAAAGATAAACTATCTCGTTTTTATTCTGATATACCTCCTTACTGTGACAAATGCAGTAATGGAGTGGCTTCTCTAATTCACATGTTCTGGGCGTGTCAGAGTCTTAAAAAATATTGGGCAGAGGTCTTTCAAACTTTTTCTGTACTTTTCAAAATAAATTTTAAACTTAATCCTTTGACTGCATTATTTGGGATCGTTGGAGAAAAAGATATAACTTTGAAGGCTTCTGATTTACACATTCTGGCTTTTATTTCTCTTATAGCCAGGAGAGCTGTATTGCTTAAATGGAAGGAAGTTACTCCGCCTACTCATGCTCAATGGTTACGGGATGTTATGTCATACCTGAATCTAGAGAAGATTCATTGTTCAGTTTTTGAAACTAACTTAGACTTTCAAACCTTATGGGGACCTTTTATGAATTATTCTCAAAATCTCTGATTTGGTGACTAAAATACAGATATTGGTTGACGTTGTTACATTTTAAGGGTTTTTCCTTGTTTTTTCCATCAAACAGCTTCAGTTTTTGGTAGTGGGAGTAGATTTTTTTCATAATAAAATATTTCATTTTTTTCCTTTATTAACTAACTATTACATGTGATTATTAATTTAGAGTATTGTGATCTTAAGTATGATTTAACACAACGTATTTAGTAGTATTTTTACTCTCTTTCTTGATTCATGTACTCGGTATTTTTTTCATGGATTTAATAAAAATATTGTAAAGAGAAGTATGAATGCAGAATGTGCTCCAATAAAGAGCATATCTGGGGCATAGGTGAAAATGCTAGGCAGTTAAACAACGAGGGTACCACTGTGGAGACAGCACGGTATATTATTCTTGTCTCATTTGTGACCTTTATCTTGAAGCTAGTGGGGACAAAATTTGTTGGGCTGTGTTTGATTATCATTGGAAGCTTACTGGCATGTTACATAATCTAACAACATTGCTTTGAATAAGACCACTGTGACATTCATGTTGCACCGCAGAAATATTATATATACTCTTCAGGAAATGTTCAGCGACTTCCTGAATGTGCAGGCATGGCCACACTTTACTTGGAAATTCTGCATTGCTGCCATTGTAAATAATTTGGTCTGTAGCCTATGAAAATTGGCAAGCAAGAAAACACCAAGTATTCTATAACACAAGCAAAGTAAGACAATTTTTTAAAGTGTTTTTTGGCTTGGAGAGGTTAGCCCCCACAGATCTTTTGCCATGTTGTCTTATCTCAACATCTGTTACTGATAGAATCATAGAACCATGGAATCGTACAGCACAGAAATGGGCCCTTACAGCCCACCTTGTCCGGGCCGACCATGATGCCTGTCTGCACTAATCCCATTTGCCCCTATTAGGCCCATATCCCTCTACTCCCTTCCTATTCAAGTACCTGTCTAAACACCTTTTAAAAATTGTAATAGTATCTGCCTCTCCCACCTCCTCTGGCAGCTCATTCCAAATACTACCCCTCAGATTTATCTGCTGGCAAGAGAAAATTGTGCATAACTCGCCCCAACAGAATGAGGTTGTCTAATTTGCAACCCATCGCTTCTTATGAGAGAACTTTGAAGACTATAAACAAGAAAATAATAAGAAGACAGGTAAAGGTAAAATTGTAAATCTCTGACAAGTCCATGTTCAGTATTATCCATTGATTTGCAAGATTTCGTTTCACTCACTCCCTTACTTACATTGCAGCCTAACACACTGCAATATCTGCCAAGGAAAACTCTGTAAGGCACAAGAGAAATAACAAAGAGAGGAAAAACAAATTCTGGTTGAGTTGCAGGAGCCTGTTGATTGGAGGAACAGTTTCATCATTGCTGCGACACCGAAGTCAGGGACTGCGATCTCACAAACCCCACTTACAAATTTCACTTGGTAACTTAACAGCTCCTGCAACCAACTTAGAACCAACATTGTCCAACCAACAAAGTCTGCTTGGCGATCTCCGGAAAAGTTGATTGAACTTTACTTGATTTCAACCTCTCAGAGATGAATCTACTCTGCAATATAGGAGACAGTTGATCCACTAAGAGGAGTGAACAGTAAGGGAAAATCTGAGCCTGATATCTAATGTAAAGCTCAAGCCATATCTACTGGTTCTCAGTGGCAGAAGTCTTTGTGGGTAGGTGCCAATCCTCAACAATGTTACAGAGGGGAATTTCTTTTGAAATTGCATGATTGCACTGATGGCTGGGATTCATGTGCAGATAACAGAAATATTCCAGGTTTCCTAGTAAGTCACATGAATGTCC
The DNA here is from genome assembly GCF_009764475.1 of Pristis pectinata. Lineage (NCBI taxonomy): Eukaryota > Metazoa > Chordata > Chondrichthyes > Rhinopristiformes > Pristidae > Pristis > Pristis pectinata. The sequence continues at coordinate 31,784,234 of NC_067417.1, read as the reverse complement.
CTTTTCCCATGACATCAACTATGAGATCCTGTGTGATTAATAACTTCAATTAAACTTTCTCATCAATTAAACCACAACGTTATCACACAGCAGGATATCTACAAAAAACAGACATACAGTGCAAATTGGTGTTAGAGATACATTGAATGGACGTCATCTGAAGAAAAAGAATGGAGCTGATCAAGCCAGGAAACTTATCTCCACCTTGATATTCACAGCAGCAGTTTGAGACACTGATCTCCATTTATTTACCCTGCCAGTTATGTCTTCAAAAAGCTTTTATTAGATTTGTCCAACACAATTTTCCCCACATAACACAATGTTGACCTTGGCTGATCACGTACTGATTTTCAATGTGCCAAGCTCTAAAAAGAATTGAACATAAAGAAGAGAAGCAGGAGTAAATCATGCAGTTCCTCGATCTTTTCTGTCATTCAACAAGATCATGGCTGATCTATGCCTCAAGTGCACATTGCCACTTAAACCACTATCCTTTGATACATTGTGTTCCAAAATATATGTTGGAATTCGGCATTTTGTCAATGTCAGACTAACATGTCTAGTTTCCTCTCTATAGAAACTGTATAGAAACTGTAACTTCTTTCAAACCTATTGGAACTGTTCCAGGATCAAGGGAATTTTGGAAGATCATTATTAATATGTCCACCTTCTCAGCAACATCTTTCTTAGAATCCTGAGATGGAGGATGTTCAAGAGATTTATCCTGTTTTAGTTCCCTTAAGTCTTCTAGTACTTTCTTTTTAGTCATATTAGTTACTTTAGTGAAATTATTTATTGTAAGCTCCTCGAAGGCATTAGTTCCCTTCCTTTCCTGTTACATTCATTGTATCCTCGGTGGTGAAAAGGGTATTCGTTGAATGGCTCATCCATTTATTTCCCATAATATCTCCTGTCATTGACTCTTCAAACCTCATATTTAAATTTGCTTTCTTTTTACACTGTTATAAAAGTTCTTCCAATCATCTTGTATACTTCTTGCTAATTTGCTTTCATATTCTGTCTTTTCCCTCTTTATCAACTTGTTCATCAACTCCTTGGCACCTCCTAAAGCTTTTCTACTCCCCAAGCTTACTCCTCTTCTTGGCAACATTACAAGTCTCTGTTATCTATCTAATACCGCTGTTATTCTCCTTTGTTAGCCATGCATGCATTCATTTATAATTCTTTTCTCTCTATGGAATGTAAATTTATTGAGAATAAATACACATTCTATAGAGTATTGTTGTTATCTAAGAGCAAACCTTTCCCGATCAAATTCAGGTAATTCACCTCTCATGATTAGCTATCTTTAAGTTCAAGACTCTTGTTTCCAAAGTAACTTTGTCTTTCTTAAACTTACAGCATAGAGAGTTCACTCTGCCCTAGATCTATTAGGTGATTACTAAATAACCTTGTCTCATTTCAGTATAGTTGAAGTAATCCCTTCATTTCTAATCTGCAGATGAGGACTTTTGCAAGGAGTTTGTTAGTGGTAAGACAAAACAGAATTCCTTCTATTCACAGGAACTGTCAGAGAACTGAGGTGAAGGGACAGAGAGAGATGCCAATCTTAGCATCTGTCAAAGAGAAGCAATGTTGTTTCAATAAAATAAAATGACTTTCTTGTTGGTCATTTCTGGTAAGGCCAACACATAATGCTGATCATTAATTGGTCTCCGTAGAGAGGTACATTGCAGGAACAGGCCCTTTGACCCATCCTTGCCAACACTACCCGTTAGTGTTGGCAAGCCTCAGCCATTACCAGGAAGTCCAGCAGTGAATATTCTTCCAAAAAGCAAGTCCCTGTGTTTTCTTGACATCATTGGTGGTTGCCACCAAACAAGAAATTGCTCTCCATGCCTCCTTGGTTCTCTCTCTTTTTTTTCTGCTCTGGCAGCTCCAGTGGTGGACCCCCCTTCATCTCCTCACAATCATCTTTCATCACACTGCCCCCTCAGCCGCAGTAGTTTGAGTATAAGGCAAGGAATTGCCAAAATATTGGCTGAAGATACACACTGAGGAAGCTCTAGCCCTCAAGAGTTCTCTGCTCTTCCTTGGTGCCATTCAGCTCCTTATCAGGAGTCTTGGAACATAAGGCACAGCAAAGCTTTTTAAAAAAGCTTAAGATGTTTAACAGCTAAAAGCTCATTCTAACACTTCATAAATGGATTCACTGCATAGAAAGAGAATTTTGCAGGAGGAACAAGCGATGGAATTTGATTACCTTTTCTTATCTATAGAAGTTAAAGAGTAGATCCATGCGACAAGTCTTTAAATCACTGTTAATACAATTCTTCCATTTTATGATGTTTAGGTTAAAGGACACATCATTTACAGACAGATTGTAACTCTCAAAGGGTTCCAGTGCTTTGTACAGTGCTCAGATAATGTGAGAACTAGCAAAGGAGCAGACAAAACAAAATCTTTCATCCTCTCAGACTTTGTACTGTTTGCAAAATCTGCCTTCAGATGATTGTTAAGTGGAACTGCTTGTGTGACGTGATTATTGTCTTAATACAGGACTTTAATCAAATGGTGCTGAAACAAGATAAGTAGGGCAAATAGACCAGTTGGTTTTAGGTTGATCTTGTTGAGAAACTATTCCCAAGAATGACGAATGTCCAGTGTCGTTTGTTCTGGTCTTTTAATATTTTCCAATGTATTCCCAGATCGTGACGAGCCTTTGGAATTCTCTTTCCAAGAAGGCTGTGGAGGCTCAGTTGCTGAGTTTACTGAAGGGAAAGATGTTTTTTTTTAAATTTTAAGAGAATCACAGGATATGAGATCAATAAGATTACCTCTCATTCTTCTAAACTCTATAGGCTCAGTCTGCTTAATTTTTCCTCATAGACCAACCCTGCTATCCCAGAAATAAATCCATGGAAATTTTGTTGTACACCCTCTATCACAATGTATCCTTCCTTAGTTAAATAGACCATTCCTCTACACAATACTCCAAGTGTGTTTCACTCGGGCCCTGTACAACACCCAAATCCCTCTGAACATCAACACTTAAAAAAACACTTCTCTACTTTTATTACCAGACTGGGTGACATCACATTTTTTCCACTCTATTTCACCTACCATGTCCTCACCCGCTCAGTCAGCTGCTCTCTCTCCCCCTGAGCCTCTCTGCATCCTCCTCACAACACCCAGCCCTCTATCATATGCATACATGGATATATACCATTGTAGGCCGTATCTCAAACAGTGAGAGTCGGAGTACAGGAAGGAGATAGAGAGCTTAGTGGAATGGTGTCATGACAACAACCTTTCCCTCAATGTCAACAAAACTAAAGAGCTGGTCATTGACTTCAGGAAAGGGGGCGGTGTACACGCACCTGTCTACATCAATGGTGCTGAGGTTGAGAGCTTCAAGTTCCTGGGAGTGAACATCACCAACAGCCTGTCCTGGTCAAATCACGTAGATGCCACGGCCAAGAAAGCTCACCAGCGCCTCTACTTCCTCAAGAGGCTAAAGAAATTTGGTTTGTCCCGTGACTCACACCAACTTTTACCGATGCACCATAGAAAGTATCCTATCACGGCTTGGTACAGCAACTGCTCTGCCCAGGACCACAAGAAGCTGCAGAGAGTTGTGGACACAGCCCAGTGCATCCCAGACACCAGCCTCCCCTCCTTGGACTCTTGTCTTTACCTCTAGTTGTCTTGGTGAAGCAGCCAGCATAATCAAAGACCCCACCCACCCAGGACATTCCCTTTTCTCTCTTCTTCCATCAGGTAGAAGCTACAGGAGCCTGAGGGCATGTACCACCAGGCTCAAGGACAGCTTCTACCCCACTGTGATAAGACTATTGAATGGTTCCCTTACACAATGAGATGGACTATGACCTCACGATCTACCTTGCTGTGACCTTGCACCTTATTGCACTGCACTTTCTCTGTAGCTGTGACACTTTACTCTGTAATGTTACTGTTTTTACCTGTACTACATCAATGGACTTTGTACTAACTCAATGCAACTGCACTGTGTAATGAGTTGACCTGTACGATTGGTTTGTAAGACAAGCCTTTCACTGTACCTCAGTACAAGTGACAATAATAAACCAATACCAATACTGCATTTGATCCCCTCAAGCAAATCATTGATGTAATTATGAACAACTGAGGCCCCAACAATATTCCCTGCAGCACCTCTACTAATTATAGCCTCCCAACCCAAAAAATGACCCAAAAAACAACTCTATTTTCTGTCCATTAACTAGCTGTAATTTATGCAAGTATAATGCCCTTAATGCCATGAACTCTAATCTTGTTTAATAGTTTCTTGTGTGGCAACTAAACAAAGGCCTTCTAAAAGTCTCAAGTCTAATGGTCTTTTTGCTCATCTATTCTACTTGCTGCAATCACATAAAACTCTGACAGATTTGTCAAGCATGATTTCCCTTTCATTAATCCATGTTGACTCTTGACAAATTCTATTATTATTTTATGGTGCTATAGTGTAGCAGTTAGCGTAACACTTTACAGCGCCAGCGACCGGGGTTCAATTCTGACCACTTTCTGTAAGGAGTTTGTACGTTCTCCCCGTGTCTGTGTGGGTTTCCTCCAGGTGCTCCGGTTTCCTCCCACATTCCAAAGACGTATGGGTTAGGAAGTTGTGGGCATGCTATGTTGGTGCCAGAAACCTGGTGACACTTGAAGGCTGCCCCCAGAACACTCTATGCAAAAGATGCATTTCACCGTGTGTTTCAATGTACATGCAACTAATAAAGATATCTTATCTCCTTAATAATAGAGGCCACCATTTTCCTATCAACTGATGTCCAGCCATCTTATCTGTTGTTCCCATTTCTCTCTCCTTCCTTTCTTAAGTGGTGTGGATACGTTTGCTACCTTCCAAACTGTTCTAGAACCTGTGAAATTTTTGTACATGACAACCAATCACCATCTCTAAAGCCACCATATTTAAACTTGAGATGAGTTCATCAGGTTCTGGGGACTTAGTGGTTTTCAGTCCCAGTGATTTCGCCAATTTTTTTTAACTCATGGGTAACAGGGTCAAGCAATAAGCGATAAAAGGGGTTCAGTAACATATGGCCCAACCAAATGGTTGTCTAAGTTGGATTCTACTTCATTCATTTACTAATAAGTATAGTTGCATTGTTATCTGGCATTTTGTTGGTGAGAGAAATGCAACATAAGCAACTCAAATGCCCAAAGTCTACCAAACTCTTTTAATTGGATATGCTACCAATAAGAGAAATTATTTAGAAAATGCATTGAGATTTATTTCCCTTTAAAACTCAGTTCTTATCAATACATGAAGAAAAGAATTAACCAAGAGCATTCAGTGATTTTATCTCTTGTACTGTATTAATATTTATTTACCTTTCATTTGCTTTCAGTCTCAGTAAACCCTCCAGCCACTTTTCCTGAAGGTCATTAGCATTTAATTAAATATTCAATAAAAACCCAGACACAGGAACAGGAGTTACAGATATTTGTAACAATAGTATTTGAGTTTTATATTTTAATGAGTGTACTTAATTTTTAAACATTGAACTCTTAAACTTTTGATTGTAGTAGTTTTATAAGCATAAAGCACAGAAACAGGCCCTTCTGCCTAACTCATCCATGCGAGCGTGATGCCCATCTATGCTAATCCCATTTGCCTGCACTTGGCCCTTACCCCTCTATTCCTTTCCTATCCAAGTACCTGTCCAAATGTGTTATAAATGCTGTAATTGTATCTGCCTCGACCATCTCCTCTGGCAGGTCATTCCATATAAACATCACCTGCTATGTCAAAAACTTGCCCCTCAGATCTCCTTTAAATTTCTCCCCTCTCACCTTAAACCTCTTGGTGTATTAAAATGAGCTGATAGCCCAAGTTCAATAAGCAGTAACTGATTGTAATTTATTAATATGTAAAGGACAAGTTACTTTACTACCATTTACTTTTACATGTTACCCTCTTGTAAACAACATCTGAACATATCTTTGGATCTTCTGTTGAAACAAATGGTTGTACTTAAACACTTTGGAATCATAAGCACTTTTGGATTTCACCCCACAACATTTACATGCTGTTCTGTTAATTTCTTTTGTGAAGAGATATTTAAAATATTTCACATTTGCTATCTAGCATTAGAATGTAATAACTATCCATCAAATTGTAACAATCATGGAATCTGTAAGCGTGGTTACTCAGTTCTTAGTAATCTTAATTATTTAGTTTATTTTTAACTAAATTACATTCCCTCCCTCCAGGTTTTCTACTTTTTTTATCTTGATGAATAATGCAACTCTCTAATCCTGACTGTGCATACAATACTGATGGTGTCTCTTGAAGTACACAGAATATAATATTAGTGAGAATTTGCATTTTTGTCAAAAACACAGGGAAACAGATCAGAAATTACTAGTTCCTAAAGTGAAGTACTAATGAACTTGGTAAAATAATTAGTCTCAAGGACACAGGTTTCTTTTAATATAATTGACTAGTTTACCTTTAATGAAAAGGGGTTTCTGTTGGCACAGTTTTACTATTAAATAAATAAAGCATTTAGTCAAAACCATCTATATATACTATACAAAATACTGGAAGATATATTCAATTAAGGATACTGCAAAAAAACGTGCTTTCAGAAGGGAACATTATGAACTGTGTTACACAAGTAGATTTACAACTGAATGGTACAATATGTACTCAATACAGATTTAAATTTAAATACTGTTCTTATACATGGCTGTCAGAAAACATTATACATTGGGAATGTACACAAACGTGTAAGATATATTAATGATGGAGTCATGATTGCATTAAACTTTGATAACACAGGATTACTAATAATTAAAACACTAGGACACAAAAAGCCAATATGCGCAGCAGACGTGTGATTTTCAGTCCAATATATATTCCATAAATACAAAGTATATTTAGAAGGGAAAGACTGCTAAACAAGCAGCATTCTTAACATACCTAACAAGGTTCAACTCTGTCTAAGCCCAAATAAATGAAACATGTTTGTGGCCTCTAATTTCTTCATAAATCTGAAAAGAATCCTGAAAATGCACTTATAATGTTTTCTTCAAGATTGATGTTGTATATAAAACAGTACAATCTTAAACATTTTCTTCTATGGTCCATGAGCAATGATACAACTGTCCAAGGCATTGTCCTTTCGTGCCCATATGTTTTCACAAATGGGAGATAAAGTCCAATTCACACAGCAATGTATCTCTTGATAACTTTGAAACATTTGTCTGAACAGACAGCAACAAAGCCAGCCCTCCTGATAAACAGAAATATATCATGACCTTCCAGCAGTGAAAGTTTACTACATGACTTAAAAGCAAAGAGCTTTGATCATACTAATTAATGCAATAGATTTTACAATTTGCTTCTCATTACAGTTAGATACATGACAATTTTAAATGCAAAACCGTGAGCAAGATCAGCAGAACTTTCACTGAGAAAAAAGGTCAAATCAGATTTTTTTTTCCTCACATTTCCCACCTGGTAACAACCAAAGTTTATTAATGTCTTATTCCTAGAGTTCAAATGATCATTTGCAGTGATATATTTATTGCTGAGTGAATAGGGCTGAACACTTGAACATTAGCAGCAGCATGTAGTGTTTTAGAATTCCTTTGTAATAGAGCTCAAAATGCCAACCATAGAATAAGCAGGATATCTCTTTCACTCCAGACCTCCTTCCATTTGTGCAATAGACTCATCACATCCAACTCCTGACAGAATCCAGCATGTCACCGCTGTGGGTAAGATATCTTCCCCTGATTAACTCCAATGCTATTTCAATAACTTTCAGAGACAACTTCAAAAAGAGTAATGGATACACTATATTATGTCCCATCTTTCTCAAAGAAGTCTACCATCAACAGAACAGACGTATTTCCAAAAAAAATTATTCAAACCACAGTTTTAAGAGAAAATGCACCTGAGATAGATTATATACTTGCCAACTTCTCTGAAATGTGTAAAGGGTGTCCAACCTTCTGTGTTACTTAGTCACATCATACAGGGTCTACCACCATGGTTACCTAGAGTTTCTCCAGTTGATGGCACCAGCTTGACAGAATTGAGAACAATATTAGGATTTACTTGTATACGTACGCACTTCTTATACTTTGCACTTTGCACCATGTCAAACACATACAAGTGATATCACCCAATATTTGATGGTAATAACGTAAACTTACTGGTAGAGGAAGTTTGGAAATTATATCCACAGTACTGGTTAGTCAATACACTCAATGCAAATATACAGTTAGAATAAAGTTAATCTGGGAGATACGCCACTGTCTTGGATATTCCAAAAGAACTCAAATGCAAGTTCAACTGCAAAACATTCAAATTAATAATATTTCAGAAATCACTGAATGTAAGCAACCAAATAAACTAAGAAAATTTGCATCAGTAATGGCGCCAATGCCTCAGAACACCTAGCAGTGCTTCAGCTCCCTTTCTTCAGGCTTCCTCTCAAAAGGTTGAAACAAAAATTTGAGTCCGCAAAGAAGAATTAACAGTACAGTTTTATATTAACTGAAGAGTTGGCAAGTGTGGTTAATGTGAATCTTAATACATAAAATAAATCACAGAAAGTCTGGACAAAATGAAAAGGTTACAAGTATTCAGAACAATAAAACCCCCTGTGACTCATTTAATTGGTTAAAGAAAATAAAATCTGAATTAAAACTAGAGGTAGCCAGCTGTTCAATAGTCTTTTAGTTTCACTTCATGTCATTAGCTTTCACTGTCAAAGTAATGAACTGCTCATTTTATAATTAACATTAACAATACTGTATAGATCAGTGGTCACAAAATCCAGTCAGAAATCTCTCTTCAAATTGGATACTGTGGTTTTAAGTTCCTGTTGAATACCCTGTAGTGCTCTGCTCATGTCTGGTAGAAATGATGGTAGTGGTGATGATGTTCATGGTGGTGATGGTGTTCATGTCTCTGAACAATCCGACCAACATGCCCTTCATACAGCAGAAGAGAAGGCAAATCCCTCACATGTTCCTGTTCTACCACTCTTGAAGAGGGCTGGAAGGCTTTATACAATTGGTGGCTATCCTTAACCCTCTGCTTGTGTTTCTTATGGCTCTGTTGATGCTGTTGACTGAGTTGCATGGGTAGACATGGAATATTTGGGCCTGCTGCCAGAGGAGTAGAGGTCATTGGTATATAGGGACTCTGCGAGGGCTTGTTCTTTCCAACCTTCCCAGCTGCTCCTGAAGCCATCATATCTTTCCTCAGAGCTTTGGGAGATTTAATTAAGTGCTTGCCAATGTCCTGATTGCGTAGTCTTTGCTGCAATTCAATCACCCTGTTGTATGAAGAATGGCTAAGATGACTATATCCCGGATCTATGGTTTGAGACCTCCTGTGGTGACTGTGCATGACTTCAGGTTCATGGGAACGGGATCTGGCTTGATGAGAAATCTTCACATGATTTTCTTTTCTAGAAGCCACAGGAGGTGAACCTGTGAGATAAACAGTTGCATTAGTCTGTATCTCAAGTAAAGTTGTTGAACTTGCATCAGCTTTGAAATGAAATTTCTTTTAATTTTAGTGTGCGTTCGGCTTTCAGTTTTTTTTCTCATCTGGTTTATTCCAAACCTTCTGATGAGTATTTCTCTGGAACCCTTTTCTTGGAGGCATTCTTAGTAATTTCCAGTGCTGATGACAAAGAGTAGGCAATCTACAGAGTACATTCCTCACTCTGATGCCTCCTGTCAGTATATCCAAACTGTAACAGAGATTTGCTTCCATGTCCTATCTCTAAATATTCAATATCACCAAACAAATAATTTATCTTCTTGTTTAAATGTTACCAATCATTTGCACTTCAAAATAGTGCCACATAAGTTAGGAAGGTCCTAAGTTTAACTCCGGGACTTTGCTGCTGAAAATGAGCGACAAAGCAGAGAGAAAGAGTAGAATGGAGACCTGGCTAAAGATGGAGAAATAACATGGGCTGCTGATTTTCCAGGACTCTCTCTGCATTCACAGCTGTCCCAAACAGTTTATTTCAGGCCACTCTGTCCTCCTTGCACTAAAAAAGCAGCAGAGTTGTAAACGGATGCCCATTTAGTGACAGAAATCAGCCACAGAAAGATTAATGACTTTGATTGAAATGGAATAGACATTTGCCTAATCAGGAACAGCTGATGAATCCCATTGGCTGACATCTGATCATTAAAACCTACTCTTTCAAAGAATGCATCTAGCTTTGCCACCAGACAGCAACCTTAATGAAGTCTCTACCTCCATTGGCCTAGCTGAAGAAAATTCCAAATATTCACTCTCTGTTTAATTTTCTTAAATTAACCCTAACTTTGTAAGTGGAACCATACTTCTATATGGAGCGGGAAGACGATATATAAAAAGCAATTAATGTAAACGAGAGAAGAAAGAGCGACACTATCACATGCAAAAATAATTCAGGGACTGGACTGTTCCAATGTACCTGGTCCAAATTTTGAGGTGTAGTTTTCTATCCCTGCCAGGTCAAGATAGTGGTTTCTCCTTTCTGTGTTCTCATCAACACAGTGTTGATGGCAGTTATTCTGCTGAGGATGCTGATCACTATTGTGACGTCTGAGAAAAAGAGGAAGTTATTTATGAATAGTCCAGATGAGACCCAACTTTTTGCATCCAATCAAAATGCAGCAGCAGTAAGTTCTACTTGAAGCCCTAACATACACAGTTAGGTTTAGGATACACTCCCGGTAAATTGTGAGGAAGTGGTGTTCTTTGGAACAATATAACCCTGTAAAATAATGTATCTAGAAACCATGGTGACAATATGGTTACTGCAGGCCACACCAGGAGTCATTCCAGTTATGGGATTGCCATTGCGAGCTTCAGCAGCTTCCAAGCCCTCAGGGAATGGGTGTTGCATTTCCCCATGACTGGAGATGTGCCACCCAAGAATGAAGCTGTGTCAGCAGTGAGAGACAGATGGCAATGATAGAGACCCAAGGGAAATGGGTCAACTCTCATTTGCAATCATATAGAGTGACCAGAGTTTTAGGGCAGGCATGTTGGTCAGAGGTCAGGATTGGAGTCTGGGGTGTGGGTCGTTGATCTGAATTGGGGCTTGGGGAGGATGGGATAGTGGGCGGGTGGATGATGATCAGGTAAGGTGTTGGGGAGAGAGGCAGAAGGAGTGGGGGCAAGGGGGGGGACTGTAGGGAGAGAAAAAAATTATTAGCTTGATGAGGGGGAAAGAGTCTTTTGGGCATACAAGGAGAGGGCTGGGTCAATCAGCCAGAAGTGTCAGGGATGGTGGGGTATTGGTAGAAGGGTATGATGGATACAGTGAAGGTGGGTGTAAAGGACAGAAGGTAAGTTTGGGATTTGCCACAGTGGGGTCCCATTCCCGTGCTGTGCTTATGTAAGCCTAATCATACTGGCTCTGCCCAACGACAGTTCTTCCAAGAACAACATGGACTAATTTTTCCTTCATTGCTCCAAAGGAGCGCCGCATAGGGAAAGACATCATTTGATGCATTTCTGATCTGGAAATCAAGTCATTCAGGTGAACACTACTCCCACTGGGAAGTGCCCAGTCACATTTCTAAAGTGCTGCAGAATGACCTGGAAATGTCCAGTAACACATTTCACTCTATGGCAAGTTCCTTTCCAATTGTGCGGCTTTACGTGATCTAATCTCTAGGCTAAGATGACTTACAGCAAGATGTGGGAAAAAGATTACTGAACCCTTTAATAGTTAAGTTTTAAGGACAGGATACCGTAAAATTTCAGTCACTTTAACACACTGGAAGAATCAAATTGGCACTTGTGTTCTTGGAAAAGATTCAGAACTTTAGTTTATTTCTTACCTGAGAAGAGTGCGAGTTTTCTTCTCTGTATTCTTTGACTCCTCCACACATTTATTATCAGCCTTTTGCCATGGACTGCTAACATCTAAGACGGAGGAGAAAACTAAGTACATTAATTTTTTCAGTTCTGAGTTGTACAGATTCTCACAAGCAACACAATTCAAAATTAAAACTGAAAGTACTGCTGTTAAAGTGGAACAGAGGCTTAGAGGCATGCCATAAATTTGAACCAGTTAGTTATCTACTCCACTATTGCAATATATCATACAGGTTTGATAAATATCAAGTATATAAATATTTTAAACTAATTCAGTTATGCCTTCAAAGGAATTTTATTTGCACAAAATGACCTCCTGTTCAAAGTCATTGCTGTTACTCATTAAGTGCATTTAAATGGCTTCCTTTATAATAGACTCCAATGCATTTCCTACCAAGTTGATAGGCCTATAAATCTAGAGGTCAGATTTCTTGCCTTTCTTCCAAGAAATGGAACATAAGCTATTTTCCAATCTTCTCGTACCTCTTCTCTTAATGAGCTTCAAAAAGAAAAATCAGCCACAATTCCCTAAACTTCCACTCTCGTTTCCTTAAGTGCTGTTGGATGCATTCCATCTGTGCCTGTACACTAGCAAATAATCAAGGGTTGACTATGTCTACAATCTTTAGTTTTCTCTGCAATGCAAATACATTAGTCCTACTTCCAATTACTGGAAAGGGAATACAGTTAATACCTGAAAAGAATAACACAAACTCTCCTTTTCAGCATTTTCCCCCTATTTTTCACATGATGCTGTTCTTCAATAATACAAGTGTAGTATTATGCTTGCTACAAACATACATAGTAAGAAAGCTACTTTCTATTCTATCAATATCCCTTGCAATTTCATAGTCAGTTAATTTAATCGTACACATTTCCCAATCTCCTACTTTGATTGATTAAATAAATCTTTTTTTAAACATCAATGGGGAGAAATTCAAGGGTGCAAACTTTTGGTTGCACACCACCCACCTGCGCACACACACATACATACACACATGCGCACACACACACACACACACACACACACACACACACACACACACACACACACACACACACACACACACACAGAGTTATATCAGGGACACATATGTTGGACCTCAAACCTCAGTGCATTGTTTAAAATGTCAGAAATCTCAATCTTCACAAAGTTCTGACTAATTAAAGTGATTTTTTGGTTTACCAAAAATGACAGAGATCTTTATACCTACCACCATGTACAATTAACGAAAATCAAAAAACTTCAGATGTTGGAAATCTGAAATAAGAATTTGAAGTAAAACAGTAAATGTTGGAAACACCCAGCAGGTCAGAAGGACCTACAACCTGAAATTTTAATATTGAAATAGTGATAGAGTAATACAGCATGGAAACAGGCCCTTAAGCCCAACTCGTCCATGCCGAACAAGATACCCATCTAAGCTAGTCACATTTGCCTGCATTTGGCCCATATCCCTCTAAACCCTTCCTATCCATGTACCTGTCCAAATATCTTTTAAATGTTGTTATTGGATCTGCCTCAACCACTTCCTTTGGCAGCTCATTTCATATATGGACCACCGAATGTGTGAAAGAGTTGCCCCTCAGTTCTCTTTTAAATCTTTCCCCTCTCATCTTACACCTATGCCCTCTAGTCTTTGATTCCCTTTCCCTGGGTGTGCATTCACCCAGTCTGTGCCCCTCATGATTTTATACAACTCTCGTTACTCTCTGCACACATGCTGCCTGACATATTAAATGTTTCCAGCATTTCTGTTTTTGCATCATTTACAATTACATGATTTCGTCTGGTATAAAAGTCTTTCGCTTACCGGCCTGGCATGTTTGATTGCCTTTCTTCTTCTGGTTTGCATCAGGTGTCACAGTCAGCTTTACCCGCAGTGTTTTACTGCTACTTGGAGAGTGGTTCACAGATGCATCTACTACTTCATAGATAGTGTGCAGAAGACTAGTGATATCCTGAAAAAGTATTAAACAAAAACACTTTAGTATTCTTATCAGTTAGGTTGCCCAAATTACAGTATCATATAAACTAATTTCCAGATATTTTCCTATGCATATTAGTTTTTGTAGCTTAACAAACAGTACATTTAAGAATTTGTTAAAATTGGTACACAGAAAAAAAAAGGATCATGATTACATGTGTTATGGCTACATATTTGGGATATTACAAATATAGACATTGTGAAACCTGACAAAATAGTATGATAGGATGAATTCAATCTCCTTATTTCGCATGGAAGGATTCCAACTTTTTTTCATATTGGCCACTTTGAAGGAGATTGTCAATTAAAAAAGAATCTTTTATGAGCATGGTCATAACATGCTGATATCACATAAACTCATTTCAAGGTCAAAAACTGCTTCATTGAAAGCACATGCAAGTAGATATTATTACCGATTATATTGCATTAAAGTTGCAGAGAAAAAGAGAATCCATTGCTGGAGAGGTGCTGTGGTTGGGCTACTAGTAGGTCAATAATGTAAATCTCATCCCACAGTGATGGATGATAGATGATGGCAGCAAATCAAATTAGGCACAAAATTCTCCGGTTGCCAAATGTCGCAAAATCAGAAACCTGTTTGAAGAACAATCAGGGAAGTCCTTCAAAAACTATTTTTCACATTGCTACACAGAACTACCAAATGAATCCCCCTTGGTGAAAGTAGGATCCGAATTCCCTGTCGTGTACTGGCAGTGACTAACCACATTCACAATGTAACAGTAATTTTTGTGTGATACGTGGAGCTCTTTCAACTGTGGAACCATATACCAATCTGAGGAAAGGTGGTCAACGATGGGAAAGGAGAAAAAACCACAAAGGAAAAGCTAAATAAAGACAAGAAGATAGGGAGCACAAGATTTTAGACATTCTAAAAGCAGTTGGCAAAAAACTTATGTATAGTGGGACAAAATTTTGCTTGGGTATAACAAACAGATTTTGTAAAATCATTGAAACATTCCCTTCTACTACATTTTCAGATTGGAAGCTGCAGGTCTCACAGTTCTGGAGCCAATATCATAATTAAAACAAAACTTTCACATAGCAATCTGCTATATGAATCTCTGCCCTCAAGCAGAATTAAAGATCTGCAGCTGAATATTTATTGAAATGATTGATCATGAGAAGATTGGCAGCACTAGATCTGTCACATAATGCTGTTACTGATAGCAGGGGATGTGGTCTCATGCACAACCCTATCATGAGTGCTATTCATTCCATATCTATTTTCAAATACCTGCAGTTAGATTGAAGTGCTGCAAATATTTCACAGGCCATGAATAGCAAACATAAGATTGGAATTGGAGTCGTTTTCTTTTTAAATGCAAGTAGTATCATAACCATACTACTGGAACAATTCTTTGATCCTTCTACAATAAGCTATAATCCCAAAACATGAGAAAGGTAATTTTTAGAATTTCTTATCCATAAGAACATTCTATAAGGGAGATAGGGGCAAGACTTTCTGAGCTGGAACAGATTTAATGCATTGTCAGCACAATATCAGCTCTTGATTTATTAATGTTATAGAAATACAGACACAAGCCTTCCTCTGTGTTTAAGTACATTCCTCATTTACAAGCTTTTTAATTATACTACAAATTACACTGCAGTCACATACAAACCACCAGACAATTCTAGCATCTAAAAGCTTTAAATCACTTTAAGCAACATAGCTGCAAAACTTTTTGCATGAACTTGATAGTTTATAATTTTGATTTCCATTTATTTTAACTGAGGTCCCAGTGAAGGTAATTAGAAGATAATTAATAGTTCTCAACAGACCACAAGAACAAAATTAGTTAGGCCTTTGAATAAGAATAACAAGTGAGATTGCCCTGTATTTTTTAATCCATAATGTTTGCTAATTTATCTTCTAATAAACACAAAGTACTGTAAAAGGGCTTTTATTGGGAGTTGATAAAATTAGTACTACCAATAATTCATAAATAGTCTATATTGATATTGATTCTTAATTACTCTTCCAGCAGATTAATTTTGGTAGCTTTTTTCTTCCATCATCTGTTTAGTAATTAAATACGGCGTGTCCTAGTGTTATGGCCATTCAGGTAATGGAAATTTATCCTTAAGGAGTTCACAAATCACTATCAAAAAATCTGAGATACAGAATAAAAATTCACTCTTACTGAATTTATGTGGGGGAATAAACTAAATGAACACAAAATGTGAAATAAACAACGTATTTTGTCAATTTTTGTCAAAGATTTACATTACGGAAAATTGCAATAGAGACATTCTTTTTAGGGTTGCAAGCTTCCAATAATGTGGGGGTGTACTGTATTCGTTAAAAGAAAAACAGTAATTTAGATAAATCTTTTGGATCAAATGCCCATTTTAAATTAAATGCATTTTAAATAAAATTTACTTTTACAAATACCAAATTTGAATCACAAATACTAATGTCATGCATATACCTTTCAAAAATAATTTTAAACAAGTTTGAGAAAATATTCAACAACTTTGTTCTGGAATAGGACATAGAACATAGAACGTTACAGCACAATAACAGGCCCTTCGACCCACGATGTTGTGCCGACATTTTATCCTGCTCTAAAATCTAACTAACCCTTCCCTCCCACATAACCCTCCATTTTTCTATTATAATAATAAAGAAAATTATCCACAGCAGTTTTCAGGAGCTCAGTAGGAAATAAGGGACATGTTATTTCATTGGTGCTTTGCCTATAATCTTTGAATTACATGGAAATGTACACATCACTCCTCCAGCCTATTTATTTAACTGTTAATCAACCAATTTTGCACAATCCAATGCAGTGCTCTTGGTTCCAGTATGAGTTAGGCATGATTAGAGCTGCAGCTTCTCAATGGTGTCCATAGAAACCTACTAAGAGCCCTCTCAACTTCCAGTAGGTAGTCTCACCGCACCAAGAGAGGCAGCAGAGGAAGGTCCAACATAGCTGAGTCCAACTTGCTAAAAGAAATCTGGACATCCCCAGAGTCTTACTCTGTTCCCAGAGATAATTTGCTACATACAACATAGATTAATATTGGCAAACTGTTCTGTCACGTTAGATGCAGCCTTGGTCATTATAATGCAGAGAATGGACACAGATCGTGAATCATGAGGTCTGTTATAAATCATTTATTATTTTAAATACTTAATTTATTTCTGAGTAAATTTATGACCATTTGTGACACTTTTACTGGGTTGCATGACCTCCAGAAGGTAAGCCTAGTGGTATTTCTGCTCCATTTCACCAGAAATGTTGCTATGGTGATAATTATTTCTAATCTAAATATCTGCACATGGAGTTCCACCAGAACTTTCCAAATAAAATAAATATGTGCATATTTGCCTCCCTAATGAAGCAACCCGATTTAGCTGCAATAACATGAAAGAAGGAAATGTGGATTTTTTCTTATTCTTCCCTCTGATCACGTTATTCACAATACTTTAAAATGAAGAACCTATTGTATATCAGAGTACACTTAACAGTTACATAGATAAACCCTGGAGTAACAAGAAATGACCAAGTTGTAGATGTACTACTCCTTCTCCAATGTTCATAAATGTTAAACAAAACAAGTGTAAAAGGAGGATATTTACTAAATACTGTGTGAACCAAAGCCTCTTGTGAACATTAGGAGGCTTTGTGCACTGTATTCACTATGAAAATGGCTCCAATACAGCTGAAAACCAACAGCAATCTATCCTGAATCAGACCAGTCTCCATGTAAGTACTCAGTAACTCAACAAACCATTCACTGCAATGATCTGCTCATTATGCATTTTATAGCTATCAAAAGACAATCTTACATTGCAATATGCTACTTTACAATTCATACTTAGTTGAAACAGAAATGTTTTAAGACAAACAAGTATTTAAAATATCTTTTGAAATACAACAAAATATAAAGCTGATGTGTCATTTGTTTAGATTACCTCACGGGTGACTTTCCCATTGTTATCGAAGTCATACAGAGTGAATGTCCACTCCTGCCTGTTGTCTTCTTCTACAGACACATCACATTCCAACTCCTGTAAAATGCAGTTTAAGGGCTACTTCAGACTTTCTCTCAGCACAAAGTCTTGACACATTCTGCACTACAATATTCAGTAAATTTCAAACCTTGGGAGAAGGTATTGTCCTACAATTCACTTGAATCAATGCCAAATAAAGATATCTTTACAGAGTTGATAGCTTCCCATATAAATAAATAAATTGCAACGATAATCTCAATAAATAATTATCCAACCAATTTATATATTGATTCCTGATTAACAGTAACTGATTTACAATAAATCTATTGCATTGACCAAGGTATCCATGAATTGCAAGGAATACACTTAATTCCATTTTTTAAGAAATCTGAATCACATATTCAGCAATTTAATATAAATAATGCAAATATCAAGATGAAACATATGTGTTATTTCATAGAGTGTGGTGAAAAACCAAATGGTAGAAATTCACATGTAATATGGTGGTGTCTCCACTTTCAAATAGTGGCGTTCTCCACTTCCAAAATTGACTTCAGTGGAATGACATTTCACACATACTATATTACATGATTAAGTCATGTGACTGTGGACAAATTTCTACCCTCAAATCACTATCTTTTGCTGGAATTATATTTAAAAAAAGGCACACAATGAAGAGAAATATTTTAGATTAGACCAGAGACAACAACTTAGGTTTATTTAAAATCACATAATCAGCACACTTTGGTACTCATCTCCCACTCCTGAATGTAATGGCTTATATGATAGAGGGACCCATATAAAAGATCCATCATCTAGATTTCTGAGGCATTCCCAAAAATGATATTAAGTGTTGATGAAAGTATTTGAGATATTAAGAGGAACCAATAAGGAGAGATAGAGAGAAACTATTTCTGCTAGTTAGAGAATACATAATGTCTATCCTTACCAAATATCACTCCATCTCATACTTCACTTTCCTCTCCAAAGCTCCTGAAATGTCATTACCTCCCATTTTACCTGGAAATTTCTGTTTCAATTCCTCTAATCATGATCACATTATACCACTGAAAAGGCTCTGCACGAAATCACAAATGACATATTGTGTTCTATATCAAAAGTGATCTCTCTCTGCTTACCTTCCTTAAACTACCTATGGCAATCGACAAGGCTGACCACAGCACATTACGCTAATGCCTCCCCACTATTGTCAGGCGAGGTGAACCTTCTTGCACCTGGTTCCCTTCCTATCTTTCCAATTCAAGATAGAGAACCAGCTGCAATGGTTTCAATTCACTCCTGAAATTATTATTTCTGACATTCCCCTCTATTTGACCCTTCCTACTTTTCATCTCTCAACTTCATCCTAAAACATGACATCCATTTCCACAGGTATGCCGATGACACTTTTCTATTAACTCTCATGACCTTTTACAGTGTCTGAAATTCCTGGCAGCTTGCCTGACATCCAGTTTGGACAGATACTCCTTCCAACAGAGAATCAGAATGACCAAAGCCAAAATTTCCCCTATGGCCATCAACATCAACTTTATCCCTGATCACCAGTTGAAACAGACCATTCATTACCCTGACCAGCCTTTCCCTTTATGCTTTATGTTCACATGAGGTTATCTGAAATGTATGTTCGAATTCATTCCACCTCACTCACTTATTACCTGTTCCTGCTGACCTATTATGGCTCTTGGTTAAGCAATGGTTCAATTTAAAAATTCTCATTTTTGAAAATTCCACCATGATATTGTCCCCACCAAATCTCTACTATTTCCTCTAACCCCACAACATTCCAAGATTGGCAAATTCTCAAATTCCAATCCCCAAATTTAATCTGTTCACCACAGACAATAATACCTTCAGCTGCCAAGGTCTTGGTTCTGCAATTCCCTCTCGTAAACCTCCTGGCATTTTTCTTTCTTTCTTTCATGATGACCTTTTGTTTATCTGCTCACAAATGTGACTCAGGTACTTTGTTTAATAACACTGCGATGAAGCACTTTCTGACATTTAGTTAAAGGTGCTCAGTAATGGAAATCATTGTTGTTCTGCTGAAGTAAGGACACATGTCTACACATGAAAGGTAGGGGGAACTTTAGGAAAAATAGCAATTGATGCTGAATCAATTATTCATTTTAATATGAGTTTAATGGATTGATTAAGAGAAATGAGGCAAAGGCAGGTTAATGTTGCTGACAGCCATGAACTCCCTAAATGGCAGATCAGCCCCGAGGGGATAAATGACCAAAGTATGTCCCTATGTGGATCTGAGCCTACAACAGGCATGGGCCAAGCACTCCAAAGGACTGAGATGGGAGGTGATGTTCCCAGTCATTCCATGCTATGGCCTCGAAGATGTTCATTCTCAGAAGCTCCTTAATGAAATTGAGGTTGGTTCTTGTGTTTGAAATGCCTCAAGTTTATCATCAGTACCATCCAGTTCCTTCAGATTCTGTATACACACGCACACACACACGCACACACACAGAATCCAGCAGCTGTCACTGGATAATGATTGTGGCTAATTTTTCCTCTTTCTAGCTTGTAAATGCTGAAATGAACCACGTCCCACTATCATGCAAGCACAGACTGAAGATAATGCTTGTAGCTTTCTTAGTCAATATGCCAAAACTCCTCGTTGGTAGTTCAGATACCAGCCTTGGGAAGAGCTTCTATAAAGTCAATGATATTGAGTGGGAATTGCTTTCAAATGAAATGTATGTGTCTTTGCCTTGGTGGTCCACATCGCTAAGAGTGCACTTCATCAGAAAGGTATGGAAAACCATGTTAAATAGATCTATGTCCAGAGAGGGTCCTTTATATGTCAGTCCGCATTAGCTGAATTCAGATCCAACCTGAAGGTTAGTTCTACTAGTACATAACTGCCACTGAGACAAGTAGTGATCAGCACTGATGCTGCTTAGAATTCCTGAGCTTTAACAGGTCAAAGGTTTAATAGCAGCTGAGACTCGAGTTCTGGGCCAGTGCGAATGTCGGAGTGCCAAGATCAATATCCTGCAGCAGGAATATTGCCAATCCTCAGTGCCAGCCAGCTGGAAATAGACCTGTGAAAATATATCGTCCAAGAGTTCTTTTCCCACTGAAAGATCTAATCCTGCAGTCTCCAGAAGGCTATTTAAAGTCTTATCCAAATAGGAATAGCTTCTCCCTGCAAGTACTGCACTGCTAATTGGTTATTAAAGAAACAGTTCTATTAATAAAAAGATATAATAAATGCTTAAAACATATTTTACAATTATCAATCAATAATTATCAGGTTTTTTGCATCAATCATACATAAATAATAATTCCATATAACTACTACAGTTGAAAGAAAATAGGAGGTCACTTTTCATTTGTTCTCTATGATTTACACTCAGGAGTAACATCTAAAGAGGAAAAGACAGTGTATTTGGCAAACAGATGTCCTGACTAACAAGGAATTTTACTCATGCGCGTAGGCTCCAGTCATCGCTCAATACACACTGTCATGATATAATGATTCTCACCCATGTGATGCTTTAACTGTTTCTTGAGTATTACATCTTCAAGTTTATAGTGCAGATTCTGTTAGTGATACTCAGTTTTAACAATGGTTAGCAAGAGTTGGACATGTCCAAAATTTTGGCTGTGTTTTCGAGAGATGGCAAATGTATGCTGCTAACGCCTAGGCTACAGTACTGGTGAAATTTGTTGATGTAGGAAAGTTCAGTCCAAACATTAGTGAAATTTAAAAGAGAGTTCACCAGATTACACATCCCATTTATACTGAGCATGCCCTGTCCCATAATATGAACTTGGCTATTTAATGAACATCACCTAAAAAGTATGTAAAAATTTTGTAAGATGTTAATGTTTGACACAGTCAAGAAAGATATATAATTAATGGATTCTCTCTACTCTCCCATTATGATGAACTTTTATAAGCTGTGCACTTTACTCTGCATTCTGTATTGTTTTACCTTGTACTACCTCAATGCACTGTGTAATGAATTGATCTGTATGAACAGTATGCAAGACAAGTTCTTCACTGTACCTGGCTACAAGTGACAATAATAAACCAATAATAGATTATAAGCCTTCCTACACTTAGCTTCTGGAAGATAGGCTATTTTTTAAAAATTTCCCTCCCCAATTTTCTTTCCCAGTCTTTTCTTTGTTATAGAGGTAACTCCATTGTCCACAAGGTGTGTACAAAGTGTTTCGAAATAATAAAATCAATAAGGGTAAAATTTCATGTCACTTGGAGCAGTGATGGATGGATAGCAGGAATCCACTCCTAATATGGTCAGGTTTGTCTGTGAACCACAAGGGATCATTTAGGAAATATTAGTAGGTCTAAAAGTATAAAAATGCTGACTGCCTTTGCGTTTTGTAGCCAGAAAATTCGGAGGATTCTGAGATTTCTCTTCCAATTCTAGCCTCTTGAATCTTCCAACTTGAATTCATCTATCATTCAGCTAACTAAGCCCCAAACTCTGCAACTCCAAAATACAAATCTACCAACAAAGTGCAGCACAAGGTCAAGCAACAGCACCTCATCTTCTGACTGGGCATTTTACAGCCTTCTGGGCCCAGCACTGAGTTCAAAACTTTGAAATAATCAGCATTTTCATTTCAAGTTTCCAGCATCTATGAATTATTTCTCTGGGAGTTTCAAATAATTGTTCTGGCTCTCCTATTTACACTTACTCCAGATTGACCTTTTGTTCACTTAAATAAAAGCAGAGGGTGCTACAAATATTCAGCAGGGCAGGCAACGTCTGTGGAGGAAGAAGTAGTGTTAACTTTGTGGGTTGAGAATATGTTATTCGTCTTGATGAAAGAACATCAACTTGAAATGTTAAATATATGTCTCTCTCCACAAATGCTGACTGCCCTGCTGAATATTTCCAGCTTTCTATATTTTTATTGCACATGTTGGATGCAGCAGGACAGGGAAATAAGGTGTTTAAAAAGGCATAAGAGATGATTTCCTTTACCATCCTGGGGTGAATGGGCAGTTGCTAAATTGGCATCACTCATGTCTCTGTGACAGTAGATTCAATTCAGACATGAGTACAAAAAAAAATCTAAAGTTTCCTGAGGACGTGTGCTACATTGTCAGAGTATCTGTTATTGAGTGAGAAGTTAAAGGGAGACCCCCCATCTACTCTCCCTCTCTTGTCCTCTCTCCTCCTCTCTCTGAGGGATATAAAGGGTCCAACGACACCACTTCAAAGAAGAGGCAGAGGCGGGGGTGAGTGGTGGTTTCCCCAACATCTAAGTCAATATAATATCCCTCCATCAATGTTTTTGAAAACTGATCTGCACTCCATCACATTGCTGTTCATGGAAGCTGCAGTATAAAAATTGACAGCCTTGTTTCCTACGTTACACAGGAGCATTAGCTATAAAGTGGTTTGACATATTGTGAAAGAGATGTGGAAATAGTCATATAAATGCATGTCTCCCATGTCTTCTTTCCCTCCCTTAACCTCCCCACTTCTCTACTCTCCTTCTGCCACATCACTCCTCCTTACTCCTTTTAAGAACCTTCCTTACAACTTAAGTTTTGGAGCAAACTTTTGGTCAAAAGTGCTGGATCAATGCAAGCAGTTGGTGGATGCATGTTGAAGCCGGAACTTAGCCTCAGACCATGCTTTCCAAATTGTTTTTGAATAAAGAGCACTATATCTATCCCCCAAGATTCTGCCTTGACAGAATTAAAGGGGGCAACTTAGATCTCAGATGATAGTGTAAAACAGGCAATATTAATTCAGCTGCCCAACTCTCCCAAGTTTCATTTACATTGAAGTTTCACATTATCGGGAAAAATCAAAATTAGCTGCAGTACATCAATTGCCCTAGTGCAATTTTATGATGATCATAGTTCAGTATGTAACTGAAGGTGGTACATCTGTCCTCAGCACATAGAATTTACCTGCAGAACAGAATACGTAAAGGATTTACTCTCCTTCCCTTTTCAAATTATGAATTGGACGATGTGCAAGTGAATGCATTTATAAAATATTCATGGTGATAAAAGATACTCAATTGCTGATGTTTCCCTTCAGTTTCCAGCACAGTAAGACCACCAAGCTCTTTTTTGACTTTGTACACATTACACGTTGTTAAACTGAGATGTTTAAAACAAAACTCACTTCAAATTTCAATTGTTTCTTCATGCCACTCTGTCCAGTTCCTTTTTCCATCTTCTTCTCAGCTGTACCGATGAAGCCATCCGTGTTCTCTGGAGGCAGAGCAACTTCAAATTGCAAAAACAAAGGTTGGGTAAGTTGTCCAATTCATTACAAAAGAACATTTCAATAGGTACAGTCAGCAGAGGTATTTTTGGTACTGTACATTTTTTGCATTTTTCACATAAATTTCATAAAAATGTAAACCAATCTCGTAATCATAAGTACCAATGTCCAAAATATAACACTATGGCAAAACATAGTAAAATACATTAAAAATCAAATGTTAAGAATTTATCATGGAAGATACAAAAGAAATAAATGTTCCACTTGTGTCTCAGCAAGGTAACAAATATAGAACCAAACCCCTTCCCCCCCCCCCCCCCCCGCCCCCCCATTCCTCACACATATCCATGATCTTTTGGGTCTTTCATTAAAAGTACCCTTTCCTTCAAGGCAATTCAGACAGTATAAAGAGTATTGCAACAACCTTCACAAATTCCATTACTACTTCATTTAGACTTGGGTTAAGTGCCAAGCCCTGACCTCAGGACTTTTACTTAATGAGGCGACAGAATACATAGAAACACAAAATCAGTGCAAGAGGACAAGGGCTTGGTATGGAGCATTCAAATATAACTGTAGAAATGAGAGAAAAATACTTAACCAAAGAAGCAAGTCCACCAAGACAAACAAAACTTCTATATGATTTTTCTCAAGTTTGTTCTATAGAATCTTAGAAGATTTTAGCACAGCAGTATAATACCTGCTGCTCCAACAGACTAGCATTTGACAACTTAAATTATTTGCATTAATGTTGCAATTATTTTTTCCATTATTTATTTATTCATTGATTCCATTTCAGAACATTGCTTAAAAATGCAGCTGGTTCATAAATAAAAGTGTATTCTTTAATATGGTTGACTATACAGCCCTGTACACTATTGATAAAATCTGAGACAGCAGTCGTTGGGTACCTGTAAATCTAAGTGATATGTTTTGACTATTTTTAACCAGGTCCTGAGGCATGTCTCCTAAGCATCAGATTGTATTTTACACCTGTGATCTAAAGTCAGAAATTAAAGTTTAAAGCTGTCTAAATCTCTTCTCCAGCAGGAGCACCTGGACACACACTGTTCGTCAGTAATTCACCTCTGAACCCACAAGTGACAGCTTTAGTTCTTAAACTTCAGTTAATCTTTTCTTTCAAACTGTAATCATCTAATTTCCATAAAGCAACAATTCAGGTATTATATTTTCCTAGAAGCCACAAGATTGATTGAAGGATTTATTATTGCATTCTGGGACACCATTAGGATGCCATTCATTAACAAGCACATTAAAGAGAGAGTAGCAAGTGGTACTAATGCTTCAAGTGTGCAAGTTTAGTGCCATTTAAACAATTATGTAAACCATCTTAAAACTTGTCAACAAATACAAGCTGGCCACAGTAAGCTGATTCTTTTCTCCACACCAACTTCCCACTCCTAAGACGGCACTCATTCTGGGATACAATTTAAGATATACCAACAATCTTCCATTACCTCACACAAAGGGCAAGACCTCACATGCTATTGGATAGTACAGCAGAAACCCTGGCTGACTTCTGCCTTCCCTAGTCCAAGGACATGGATTAGGGAGATTTGTATATAAATAGATCCATGTTATTACTCATATAATAGCATATGAAGAGCCAAAGAGCCTTGTTCCAATTCTTTTTTTAAATTTCAGATACCTGCATTCCCTTGTTTAAAGTTGTCTTGCCATCATAATTATTTATAAAAAAATAAATTAATTGAAACAATCCAGTTTTGGTAGTCTTTTTGTTTTCTTGACATTGAAGCACTATTTTGCCTTAACTATTAGAATTATCAACAAATTAGGAGGGGTTATTGAGCATCCAACTTTAACTGAGTTCCATTATTTCCCAACCAATATTCAACACTTAAGCAAGTTTCAATACTTAAGCGTCAGTCTTTTTCGCAGGGAAAGGGAATCAAAAACTAGAGGGCATAGGTTGAAGGTGGGAGGGGAAAGATTTAAAAGGCATCTGAGGGCAACTTCCTCACACAGAGGGTGGTCAGTATATGGAACGAGCCACCAGAAGAAGTGGTTGAGGCAGGTACATTAGATACATTTAAACTTGGACAGGCATATGGACAGGAAATGTTTACAGGGATTTGGGCTAAATAGGATTAGCTTAGATGGGCATGTTAGTTGGCATGGACAACTTGGGCCGAATGACCTGTTCCCATGCTGTATTATTCTATCACTTTATGATTCTAGTGATAATTATATTCAAAAGTGAGCTCTTGCACGTGGTATCAAGATTTTTGATAATCACCCCCGAGTGCAGAAGTTCCCACTTCACATCACCCTGCCCCAGCCTGATCACAGTGATGCAGCTTGTGAGGTGCCAGTTTTATAAAACATTTATCTCAACTTGCCCAAACAGCTACACATAGCAAGGTGGTATGGGAGTTAACATACTACATGTGGCAGTTGTATGTGTGGATTTCAGGCCTAATTAGTTAGCCATTAATCTCCCTTGCAACAGAATGTTGCTGAGGAGAGCAAATAAAACTGCAGATGCTGGAACCTGAAAGAAGATAATGAATCTGATGCAGGGTCGTGACCTAAAACGTCGACAATTCCTTTCACCCCCACAGATGCTGCCTGACTGGCCCAGTTCCTCCAGCAGTTTATGTTTTACTCCAGATTCCAGAATCTGTAGTCTCTTGTGTGTCCAATGACTCTCTGCTCTCTCATAGTTTTCCATTATCATGCTCTTTTATTATCTTATCTTACCATTATCTTTTCTCACCGTTTCTTTAAAATGCCTCCCTAATAGTCAGTATGCATGCTCCTTAAGGTTTGATCTATCTTAACCAATCTCCATATTGTCTTTTGTCTGACACCTCACTCCTCCTTGCTTTGCGTTGAAAACCAACAACCCACTCTTCCCCCAGTTCTGAGGAAGGGTCCCTGACCTAAAATGTTTACTGGTTTCTCTTTCCACAGATGCCGCTTGACTGGCTGAGTTCTTCCAGCACTTCTGTCTTTGTTTCAGAATGTTGCTAAGGTTTGGCATCTAACACAGACCCAGAAAATGAGCAATATGTCAGTTGTGGCAAATTAGAGTTCTGCCTATCTTCCTCTATTTACTCAGAGCACACAGATGCTGTGCAGATAAAGCTCAGAAGATAATGCACTGCCCTTGCTGCTTTGTCCTGAATTGATTGTAACATTTAAGTAGTGGATGGCTGAAAACATACCAGCCAGAGCAGTTATAGTCAAGGATTTGGTTCACTCTGTAAAGTTTGACAAAAATTCTGGAATTGTTTCAACTTCCCGCCATGCAGTGCTCTGAAATAACTGTGCCAAGCTGAAGCTCGATTGGAAAAGTTATTCTTGTGCCATGCCAAAGTCATATTCTTCTGGAAGGTTATGCCCAGGAACCCTCTAGTGGCCTCTACCCTTTATTGATCTTCAGTGGTGTTCATAAACTGCTCAACCTTTAAAGTTAACAGCACACAGTCTTATTTTCTGTGAATGAGCAGGACTCCCCATTCATCCGAAAATCCAAGCACATCTAGAGCTTTTCTGCTTTCACATAAATTTGCAGAGAAAATGCAAATTGTTAGCAAGGCCTGGGGAACTCTTGCCATTAGACAAAACATAGTGGAACTTGCTGTGTGCTCTACCTGAAAACCTGTTACTCACAAAATCAGATATTGAGATGAGAGAAAGCACATGGTAGTCATAATATAAAATGCTTCCGAAGTTATCTACTTTGATTTGAGGATGAGTAACTGAACACCAGAGACACCTGTCTGATGTCTTCAACTGATTCAGCCCTGTTGGGATCAGCACTGTAGCTTTATCACTAGAACATTTTTCATTGAAATTCCTGCTGGTACTGCACTATTAATGTATCATTCAGCAGGCTGCTGAACAGGTCTAAAGGTTTCAGAGATGACTGATCAGTTATATAGTGAGCGCAATGCAGTCTGAGGGAAGCCAATCAGTTGCTTTATTGTTTCAGCCTGGGGCAATCGCTATCCGGCAGAGAAATGTTGCAGGATCAGGACTGCCAAATGGCCACTTCACATAATTACCTCATCACAGCAGGTGTTATAATGAGGAAATTCCCAGAAATGTCCAGTAGCTCTTTGTTCTCCAGTGTTTTGCAATGAGGTATCCCAGGATTAGCATGTTGTTTCTAAAATATAGGGTCTTCCTGAAGAAGTAAACTGATAAGAGAAGCAGACAGCTCAGCAAACCTTGCCGATTGGAATGATTCCAGGTAAACGCAGGCACAGCTTAGTTTTAATCGTTTAGATCTGGTTCTGATTTAGTACCAGTTCCAATTATCCGGGGTGGTCTGGAAAAGCAATATCTGGCTGGGACTAGCGAACAATAGTACTCTAATGAACAGCCTCTAATAATTTAATTATTATAGAAGTATTTGAATTTACATAATAGTCATTACTTACTTTCTATGAATAATTTATCAGAAAGAATTCATGTTTATTATGCTAAGCACAAGAAAAAGAGATTTATTTTTGGTAACCTGCCAACAGATTGAATAATTTTGTCAGTTGAAAGCTGAGGCAGATGAATTAGACACACCCTTAATTTAATAGATATCCAACTGCAATCCTTGGCTTGTAGGACAGATAAACTCTGTGGTGGCTTACTGGGGTAAAGTTTTAGTTCATTTCATAGTGTATGGCCTTAAGCCAAAATCCTAATTATTGTGCCTCAGTATTAATAATTGTTCTCATCCAACATGTGTATCTACAAAACCAAAACTTCAATATATTTCACTAAATTTACTCCACATCCATTTCATGCTTGAGATATGGAAACACAACCAATTATCAATGTAGCCCCCTTTTTGGTCTGGTAGCTTCCTGCCACTACAGTAATAATCATTGCAGCTCAAAACCTGGCTCTATTCATCTCAAATTTACATTCTGCTGAAAATTGCTGTGTTGAACTTTTCGATGTTTGTCCCCACACAATTTGCTTTAAAACTGATGTATTCCAAATTAACATCACTGCAGTGGCTGTGTATGAAAATGTACACTTGATAAAGAGGACAAATTCCTTTGCAAATGCTATTAAATGAATGCCTAGAATAATGGTTATATGATGCATACTTTAATAATTCATTGGTGATTAGTACATATAAATTGGATCAAATGATAAGTTGACAGAAAATTGCTAGATTTCACAACAGACATCTGATTTTTAAAACTTCACTTTCTGGGATGATGCATTAAACTTATTCCTCAAGCTAGTATTTTTAAACGTGTTTTGTAATCCAGTTAATCACAAAAATATGGAAATAAACCATATCCCATTTTACACCAGTTTCACTTAATCCTCACTGAAGCCTTATCAAAGGAAGACAGCTACAAAAAAAAAAGAAATCCGCACAACAGGAGTTCAGAAATATATAGGAAGCATAGAAGTAATTAATTATATGGAAATCTGACATTTAAAGTCATTTTAGTATTGGATTGCTCTTGCAAAATATGACTCAAGGTACAGTAATACTGTCAATTTTGTATCATTGTGAAGTGGAGAGAAGGAGCGTTCCCCCAGATGGATTTGACACTGCATGGTGCATGACCCCTGGGGTCCTTTTGAACATTTTATAAACTTACATTGGAGCAATTTTCACTGGGTTGTAAAGGCAGATGCTTTTCTCCCTCACTCACTCTTGAAGGGACCATCAAAAGCCGTGTTCTCTGCATGGGCATAACTACACCCGCACCCATCCTCTTGTCTCTGACAATCAGATAGGGACCAGTTGGAATAAACAAGGTATTGCTTGGTTGTAAGTAATTCTTCAATTGCAACATTAATGTGGAATAACCTTCAGTCCACAAAATAAAATCAAACTCTAATTCATATCACCAATATACCCAATATTAATACTCAGCAAAGGAATTTAGTAGGAGTGTTATTTGCACTTAAGAATAGCATTTAACTTCCTTTTGCAACCTCTGCCAGCCCAGTCAAGATTCCACCGCCAAGTACATATTTCCCTCCCTTCCCTTTTCAGCAGTTTGAAGGGTTTGCTCTCTTTGCAATTCCCTGGTCTGCTCTTCTGTCCCCACCAACCACTCTCTATCTTATTGCACTTTCGCATGTAACCACAGGAGATGCCTCTTCTCTTCCCACCATCCAGAGGTTCAAAATGTTGTTCAAGGTGAAGCAGTGATTCACTTGCACTTCTTCCAGTCTAGTGTTCTTCATTCAGTAATCACAATGTGGTCTCCTCTGCATTGGAGAAACCAAACACAGTTTGGATGATCGTTTTACAGAGCACCTACACCAAGTCTGCAGCAAGGACCCCGAGCTTCCTATTGCCTGCCACGTTAATTCTCCATTCCACTCCCACTCTGAACTACCTGTGGCCACCTGCACTATTACAGTGAGGCCTAACACAAGCCTGAGGAACAGCTCTCATTTTCCATCTTGGCATGTTGCAGCCTTTCAGACAATATTGAATTCTCCAACTTCAGATAACTGACTTTTTCTTTCTGTCCGTATCAGAATTAAACATTTCTGCCAGTTCTGCATATGTGATTTTGGCTCAGTGTTTCTCTATTAGTATTGTCTGACCTCACAAGATCACAAGACAAGGGGCAGAAGTAGGCCATTCAGCCCATCGAGTCTGCTCCATGAGCTAAAGGAAAAGAAAAAAAGAAAAAGATAAAGAAAAAAAAAGGAAAAAAAAACTATTCCTTTCTAGCACCAATTTCTGGCCTTATCCCCATATCCCTTGATACCTTGACTAATTAGATACCTATCTATCTCCTCGTTAAACACCTCCAATGATTGGGCCTCCACTGCTGTACATGGCAAAGAATTCCAAAAATTCATTACCCTCTGGCTAAAGAAATTTCTCCTCATCTCTGTTTTAAACCAGTACCCTCTAATTCTAAGATTGTGCCCTCTGGTCCTGGACTCACCCACCAAGGGAAACAGCTTAGCCACATCTACTCTGTCCAGTCCTTTCAACATTCGAAATGTTTCTACGAGGTCCCCCTCATCCTTCTGTACTCCAGTGAGTACAGTCCAAGAGCTGACAAACACTCATTGTATGTAAGCCCTTTCATTCCGGGAATCATCCTTGTAAATCTCCTCTGAACCCTCGCCAACATCAGTACATCCTTCCTAAGATATGCGGCCCAAAACTGCACACAGTATTCCAAATGAGGCCTCACTAGTGCCCCGTAGAGCCTCATCAACACTTCCCTACTTTTATACACTATACCTCTCGAAATGAATGCCAACATAGCATTCGTTTTCCTTACTGCTGATCCGACCTGGTGGTTAACCTTTTGGGTATCCTGCACAAGTACCCCCAAGTCCCTTTGTACTTCTGTACTTTGAATTTTCTCCCCTTCTAGATAATAATCTGCCCGTTTACTTCCTGTCCCAAAAGTGTACAACGGCACATTTCTCAACCTGTTGGGCACATACCACAGCTCTGTTATTGGCAGAACATTACACAGACAAAGAAACATAATATGCTTCTAAATGCCACATTATTTGGTCTCTCCCTATCAGGGGTTTTCCCTTTGTTTCATCCATTTCTCCCACCTTCTCTGTAACTGAAAATGAACTTGTTTTCTCTCCCAGTTCTGACACTGGGACTTGGACCTGAAACATTGACACTGTTTCCCTTTCCACAGATGCTGCCTGACCTGCTGAATGCTTCCAATGCTTTCCATTTTATTTCAGATTTCCAGCACCTGCAGTATTTTTGATTTTTTTTAAGAGTAGTGAACTAGATTTGATATACAGCACAATTATGCGAAAGTTGCTTACTTTATTATTTTGCAATTTGGTTTTGATGCCCTAGATTACGTAGATTTAATTCTTGACATTATGTCAATTTCATTAAATTAAAACTGTACACTTCAGAATTCCATAAAAATGTCATACTTTACATATGGAAAAACTAGCTACAATTCTGCAAATCCAATACAATATATTATGTAAAAAAAAACAAGTTTTTTCAGTTATAATGCCAAAATTTTGTGCAAACAGTTTTTTTTAGTTTAAAAGTCCTAGTTATGCTACAAGCAGTGCAGATCATAGTCTGGATCACTAAGGTTGAACTGCCAACTGTGTATAAACTCTGTTTATCCTATTAGGTAGCAACTGCCAATTTAAACGCTTTATTTGACCATATTCACTTGAAACTCTTTGATTCTCAATTCTCATGCTAAGAAAATGCAGTTTGGCTGTAGATCAGACAGAATTAAATAGAATTACTAATTCATTAAGTTAAAATTTAAACACTGTTTCTATGTTAGCCAGAAGAGTGAACTTTTTTCGAAGATCAAAGAAGATTCTCCCCACCCATCTCCAAAGCTAAAGTTAAAGCACTCCCAGCATTCTTCTGTGGGGTTACTTAAAGCTCTGTGACCCTACCATTGCTAATTTGTATTTAAGGAACAATGAAACAAAAAAACTGCCGCCTTCAAAGCTTAAAACTTTTAAATACATTAAAAACAGACATGCAACCCAGAGTCTTTTATCTGCATATTTGTGTCTAAAGTAATGATTTTTTTTTCAAATTCCTTTTCCAGTTTTTGGATGAATGTTTAAGGCACAGTTTACATTAACAACTGTACTGACAATTCTTGAAAGTGATTGTTGTAAAACAAGGTGTGTGGTATTAAGAAATAGCATCATAAATTCTACAGTCACAGAAACTTTCAATCTAAACATGTGATAAATGCTGCAAAATTTGATTAAAATACTTGGAGAAAGGTGAATATTTTTCAATAAAAGGGGTTTACTCGACTGTGAGGTAATGTTACATTGTATTATCAAATGGGATGTCATGATAAAAATTCATATTCTTAATAATAGTTGATCTAAACAGAAAAAATGAAATTAATATATTGCCCAGCATTTATAGTGTAACTACTCTGAGGTTTGAAAATTCATACAAAATGCATTATATAAGAAATGTATCATAACAATTACAATAACTCCAGCCAGAGAACATACAGTTGTCAAGGGAAACTACTCTAATTTTAATCTTTCAGAGAGGAATTTAAGAACTATTCAGTAACCCTAGTAATTTCCAACTACACATCATGAAATTCACAGTATCAACCCCGCTGTTCTAATAAATGAGGAGTGACTCCAGTTCACATACAGATTACAGTAAGAACACTAATTCAAAGCAAAAACTGGAACTACTCCACCTTGTTGAAGCAGTCTTACAGTTGGTTGATTATAAAGCCCCACTGATGTCAACCATAGCAGGTGTGATTGATATGGACAGAAGTAAAAGAAAGATAGAGGAGTTACTTAAGAAAAGCTGCAGCAAGATTTCTTGATTCTCTTCTCTCTTCTCCATTCCAAAATCAAATATATGTACTAAATACACCAGACAATCAGAGACAAACTGTTTCTCTCCACTTCATATATATTAAATCCAGCACTAGGTAGAAGTAGTAACCTTTAAGCTGGAGTTTCACTGAGTCAACATCTACTCTCACAGCTCGATACTTTGATGTTTATTTCGTTCATTCTACAGTTCAAAAGGGCCACTAATGTACCTGGCTCTCACCAAATAAATTCTCAATTCAGGAACCTGCAACCTTGTCTTCCTGGCAACAAAGATGAAGGATCAAATCACACTTTTTCATAACTGATTAAAGTTACGTTCCAACATCTTTCATTTTATAGAACACACTTTCATAGAAAAAAAACAAAAAGCAGTTGCACAGCTTCCCAATAGCTCAGAAACTTCAAAGAATTTTTATTCATCCCAGATAAATGAAGGGAAGTTTGCTTCGAAACTGAATCAATTTGCACCCACATTTTACGCGCAGATCACACATAAAAGTGATTTAACCCACATAGTGATCATTTCAGGATGAAATTGAACACACAGGGGAATTGGACCAAGCACTTAAGATAAGATTTCTTTATTAGTCACGTGTACATCGAAACACACAGTGAAATACGTCTTTTGCGTAGAGTGTTCTGGGGGCAGCCCGCAAGTGTCGCCATGCTTCCAGCGCCAATGTAACATGCCCACAACTTCCTAACCCGTACGCCTTTGGAATGTGGGAGGAAACCGGAGCATCCCGAGGAAACCCACGCAGACACACGGGGAGATCATACAAACTCCTTACAGACAGCGGCTGGCGCTGTAATAGCGTTATGCTAACCGCTACACTACCATGCCTGCCTCTGCCATGCAGCCTTGACACCTGGCATTTTCCTTAATGACATAACTATTCCTGCTGCCACCATTTCTGCCCTTACTGATATAAAGTGGAATTCTAAAGGTATAACCTGCCCCATTTAATGAATAGTTACAAAACAAAACAAGGGGCACATTGAACTGAATTCCCCAATGAGATGGAATAGAATCATAGATATAACACAGAAACAGGCCCTTGCTGACCCATTTTTACACTAATACTTTCATAATCCATTCTATTCTCCCCATATTTCCAT
The DNA here is from genome assembly GCF_009764475.1 of Pristis pectinata. Taxonomy (NCBI): domain Eukaryota; kingdom Metazoa; phylum Chordata; class Chondrichthyes; order Rhinopristiformes; family Pristidae; genus Pristis; species Pristis pectinata. Next base: position 31,749,686 of record NC_067417.1, on the reverse strand, counting down.
CAACTACCTGTCATCTACACACTAGGGAAGTTTACAATGGTCAATAACCCATTATATTATTGGAATGTGGGAGGAAACTGGAGCACCCAGAGGAAACCCAGGCAGTCACAGGGAGAACATACAAACTCTACATAAGCTGCCCCAGAGGTCAGGCTTGAACCCAGGTTGGTGGCACGGTGAGGCAGCAGCTTTCCTAGCTGCTAGTTATATTGATTGACTCACTTTTCACAGATGAAAATATTTTTCTAATCGCTTTCCTTACTCGCCCATTTTATGCACTTCAGCGCATGATGATGCAATCTCTGCTTCATTGGTCATTCCCTCCTTGTGGTGGACTGGAGACACCTACAGCACAGGATTCCATCAGAGTGATCGAATACATGGAGGATAGCCACACACATCCACAATTCTCATGACGTCTCTCTCCTGCATTTGCCCCCTCCTCCACAGTCTTCTCAGTTCTGAAACCCTCCCTGTGCACAGCTCAGCAAAGGTGTGAAATTGCCAATGGATCTCTGCCGCCCATTTGAGCATTGTGCAGGTCCCGTTTTATCGCATCCTTTAAGTTAGAAACCATCTTAGTGCTGTTTCAAACCTCTCTTTGGGAAATTTCATGTTTTTTTTTGCAGGGAAAATGATTGGCCATTAGCAGTAAGCACCATGATATCTTAACACATCTAAAACAGGTGAATTCCGATTTCTAGGCAGCTATGTATGTTATAAATATGATTCTAATGTTAAATTCACATAGAGCTTGAATGGAAAGAGCCAAATTCTCTCTCCACCTGTGACAAACTTTAAAAGCTTGTCTGTTCATGGGTTACTTTAAAATTTAGACACAATTCTTGTTGCTGTTATACACAGCTGGTATGCAAAAAGTGCATCCGTCACCTTGAAGCCAAGTATTAAACCTGAGCCAGATTGGCTGGAGTTAAACCACATATTCTACATTACTGTGAGGTCCAAAGACCTTCACAGCAATATGAAGCACACAGTATGATTGACCTATATAATGTTAAATAAAACCACACTTTTTTTTAAGCAACATTCCCATTGACTCCATCACATTCCCAACAATCTGAGGCAAATACTGAAAAGGGATTCATCAATATTTCATAGGAAGATAATTTCTCATGCTAATCGATACCTAATGTGCACATCCACAATTTAATGAACAATAGCCTTAACATTACAACACCCACTTTTAAAACATCAATTCCAATGATGCTGCCAGGATTAGAGGGCCTGAGTTACAGGGAGAGGTTGGCCAGGCTAGGTCTTTATTCCTTGGAGTACAGGAGAATGAGGGGTGATCTTATGAAGGTTTATAAAATCATGAGGGCCATAGATAAAGTGGATGGTAGCAGTCTTTTCCCCAGTGTAGGAGAGTCCAAAACTAGGGGGCATAGATTTAGGGTGAGAGGGGAAAGATTAAAAGGGACTTTAGGGGTACCTTTTTGATGCAGAAAGTGGTGAGTATACGGAACGAGCTGCCAGAGGAAGTGGTTGAGGCAGGTACAATATCATTTAAAAAGCACTTGAATAGGAACCTGCAGGGATAGGGCTTAGAGGGATATGGGCCGAATGCAGGAAATTGGGACTAGGTGGGTGGGCACCATGATCAGCATGGACTCGTTGGGCTGAAGGGTCTGTCTCCATGCTGTATTGCTCTATGACTCTATGAATAATTTAAGATTGTGCATTTCTATATCCAAGAGCAAGAACCTCTTGATCAAATAAAGCAACTTCACCCACTGTGAGAATAATTACCACAGATCAACCTATTTATAATTAAATTCACTATAGCTCATTAGCAAATTTACAGAGCCATCATCAGGTTAAAACTTAATCTTCCTAAGATAAAATGATATTCAATCACATTTTAGTCTTGCCCTCAGTCAGTGAAGAGCTAATTTACCTTGAAACTCTCAAAATATGGGAATTGATATGGATTTTAAGTTGATCCACAGCTGATGGTAAATCAATGGCTCATGTTGCATCATGCCTCGTTTTCTTTTCCACCATGGCCAATAGAATATAAAAGTCAGGCATACTGTGAATCAACTGCCTAAATCCTGCCCACCCATTTTGCACTGCTAAAAATGACTGATTTCACTTCAAGTTGATTTTGCATTTGTTCAAATTTGTATTCAGATTTAGAATTACCACTCCTAACAGGGATAAGGGATCTGCTGCATTCACCTACAACAGAAGTAGACCCAGCTACCTAAAGGAAATTAGTATGGATCAATAATTGCTGGCTGGCATGGACACATTGGGCCAAAGGCCCTGCTTTTGTGCAGTATGACTATATGAGATGTTTGGTCAATACTTCAATTAGAATTTCAAGACCTTCAAATCACACTTTGGATTCCCAATCATGCTTATAGGCTATTCCAAAACAAAAGATTGTTCTATTCCTTCAGGAGTCTTGCCTCCTGTTGAGAGAAAGTGCAGGAAACATTGCACCCGAGTACAGCTGGAGAGTGTGACTCGAGTTGCACTTCCCTACAACTCCAGGAGATAAAAGTGTTTATCATCTGCTACAGGGTCCATCAGTGACAAAAGTTAATTTAAAAAAATGCCCAGGTGTTACATGGTGACTAGGTTGCATTATTCTCACCTTTTCTGCATCCTAATGCATGGACAGATTACTCTAGTAATGTGACTGACTGTAGTCATGCTGAAACAAAAAACTGGAAGCACTCAGTGGGTCAAGCAGCATCAGTGGAAACAAACAGCGTATGTCAATGTTTCAGGTCAAGACCCTGCTGAGTTATTGTCTCCCTATTCTGTTCCAAAATCAGCAATAACTTCTCATGGTTTAAATTTGTACTTTTGTATATATCTCAACCTAAATAGTTTTGGTTCTCTTGATTTATCCTTAAAATGTACCTTAACATCTTACACTCCTTATAATAGGGTCCTGAACATTTTAGTTGTGCTCCAGGCTTTTTCAATGATAGCTTTTCATGAGACTTGCAAAAACAATGTAAAAGATACGGTTTGATGGCACTTTGTAATATTTTTATAATGTTACAGATTATGTTTGGAATAACTCAGTGTTATTGTGCATGGCTACATAATTAGTAGAAGTTACTCCTTCATATGTGAAGAACTTGGAATTTAAAACATGCCTCACAATCCAAACATTTTGGCTGTCTGTAAATAAGGAAAATAAAAATGACTGCTGAAGAACCTCCAAACATTGAACTTGATGGTTTTACTTCTACCTGTGCACTAAGTCAATGGGTAAGTTGTTCAGATCTAAGTAATAATCTGTTGCCTTTTATCTATTTTGTAATAAACCCCTGACCTTTGCTGAAAGCTAGCTTCTTCCCTGGAGATCTGGGGCCAGTATAACTGCTCATACCATTGAAGTCTACCATTTGGATTCCCCACATACTGGTGGGCCTGGAAAGATTCACTATTGGAATACTCCACCTGTCTGGCCATGTATCACCCTGACTGTAATAGAGATGGATATTGACAGCTGCAGCATCCACCTACACCAGATGAAGTTCAGCTTGCTGTTTGATCAGCACTTAAGTTACAATTTCAGGGTCTGCAAATTAAACTCAAGAAGCCCAATCGTGATTGTGGGTTGTGCTAATAACAAAAGGTTTTCTTCTTTTTAGTATCCTTGCTTCGCAAAAAAAAGAGTGGTGCTCGAGCGTAGCTGGGAGGGAACTTGTGTGGATCCAGTTGCGCTTTTCTATGATTGCAGGAGTTAAAGGTACACACTCCAGCGATGATAAATGTACAGAGAAAACACACTGCAGTGAGCAAACAATGAAACACCTAAAGAGACAGGAAGAGTGGGTGCTTCAGATAAACAGAAATTTAAAAAAACTGAATTGTAATACTCAGCAAGTCAGGCAGCATCTTTGGAGGGAGAAATAGAGAGTGAGCCAGTTCTGATCAAAGGCCAGGGTGAATTTTTTTTCAGTGTTGTGATTGTTTTATGTCACATCTCTAGTGAAATTAAGAAAATGGAGGCTCTGTATAAAGAATTAATTTTCCCACTTACTTTGACCAGAGAAAGGCCAAATACCACTAAATGTGCATCCATGCCTTTATCTACAGTGTGATCAGTGTGCTAGGTTTGCTGCCATTTCTAACAAGAAGTTCCTATTTATATTGATGACATTCCCTGCCATTACAGCTGGGACATAAATGTCCTGTTGCTTTAAATTAGTGGGGACATTGAAAAATGAGGTGGGGAATGGAGGGCTGAAACTGGATTGAATTGAAAGGGGTAGGGGTGTGGAGAGGAGAAACCAATGAAAACAAAGGGTGAAAGATAGCTAAAATTGATGTTGATGAAGTGTGTGGAGGCAGTGGTAAATAGAAGCCAATGAAGAGGTAAGGCAGGTAAAACAAAACTCGGAGTTTTATCAGATAAGGTGAGAATAAGGGAGGAGCAGGAATTGATTGGCAAGTGTGAGGAGAGAGTGATACCATGAATTAGCAAACGAAGTGCCAACATGGAGAGAAAAAGAAGGCAGGAAAAAAAACAGGAATTTTAATTGTTAATTGATGGAGAAGGGAGTCAGGGAATGAAAAGTTTAAATAGCTGTTTTCACAGGTAAGCAGTCACTATTCTTGAGCAGTTAATTTTTTGGTGGACTGTATCAGCTACTCTGAAGGCATCAGATTTCTCTAGTTTTCATGCATGTGTATATTTACACGAGGAATTCCTCTCCTCACAATTAAGCTGTTTGCAGAGATCTACTTAATCCTACAAATGAAGCTACCGTTCATAGCAGTAAAGATCTGAGTGCCAAACATACCAGGGATAAAAGAACATTAAACTTATCACTTCCGGATTATACACTGCTGTTGAAATATTAACTTAACTATATTTAGTTAAAGCTACCATAGCGATACATCAATCAAAACAAATTCATAGTTCCGGCAATAATGAAATCCAATACTCAAAACATTTGATACAACTTCATCAATTCAATAACAATGAGCGACATTGTGATATCATCGATTTAGCAAACATCATCAGACATTACCAAATCCATTACTAAAACATGTTCATTTAAAAAGCTGAATTGCTGCTGAACAACCAAGTAACAAAGGCAGTATTTTTAAAAAGTGATAAAATAGTCTAAAAAAGTTTTCCAATCACATAATGTTTTCTAAATATTAGAAAAAGCATCAAGCAGAATGTAACTTAATCCCTAAAAATATTGATTTATTCTAGATCAGTACTTATAATCTTTCCTATGGCCATTTTGTAGGAAAAGATATCTTCTATAAAGGATCAGCTTATTAAGAAGATGAAGACTGAATTGAGAGCAGAATTTTGCAGACTCTTGCAGACTCAGTCTCTTTTTATCTGGAATGACCTGCACAGAGATACCTTTGTGTTGCAGTTGCTCCATGAACCACAATATATGCTAATGCACTGCTAAATCCAAAACATGCTAATTCTTCTACAGATTTTAATTTTTCTGTAAAATATGCAAATAAATACACAAAAAATATTAATCCCTCACACCTGCTCTGAAATTTATAAGTGAACTGTAATCTCAGAACACTTGAAGAAAGCAGTAACCACGTCACAAATGGAATTTGCAATAAACAAAAATAGGAAAACTAAAATTATTTCTCCTTACAAAGCGTTGATAATTACCTTCTAAAGGATAAAGTTCTTCACTGTATCCTTCTCTGCTAAATTCACCGGTCGACCCCTGCAATACAAAACCCAGAGATATTTTATCTTCAATGCAGATAAAGGAAATAATCTTGTATCATTTTAAATGAAGATATTTTCTGTACATAAAGAACTCAGGAACTCAATTTTCTCAATTAGAAATTTCTAACTCAATTAGAAATGGCAGCAAACCTAGCACACTGACCTAGCACACTGATCACACTGTAGATAAACAGAGCTATAATAACTATAAAAATAGTTAAATCCATGAAACACATTGTATTGCAGGTACAGAATGGTTTTAAATGGTAATTACATGACAAGCATTTGGTTATATGATGTATACAACTTGCATAGATGCCCAGTTTCACAGCAGAGGAAGCAAACTCCTGTAACCTGGATATGAAGGAGACTGATCCTGCAATAGTCAATTGCTTACTGATCAAGCTTAAAACACAGTAATGCTTGGATTGAAACTCAAAGAGTGTCAAATTCCTACCAGACACAATGTTTTCTTCCTTAAGCTTCACCCACAAAAAAAAGTCTTAAATACTATGTACTTCCACGCAGGACAGGGAGAGAGGGAGGGGACTTCAATCATTTTCATTTTGATTCTGATCATTGCAGAAGATCACGACAACTTTGACTGCACAAGTAGGAGAGGGGAACACAAAAAGGAGAACAACTGGGGAAGACTAAATTTACACTGAAGGCAGCTGCGCTCCAATTCCAGATAATAAAAGTAAAAAAAAATACATTGAGGTTCATCAGAGGGAAACTTTCTTCATTTGGATTACCCCTCAGATGCTTTTTTTCTTCTACCTATCCTTCCTCCTCTTTCACTCCCAAAATCTCCTCCAAGCCCACCCCTGGAATCCATTTCCCATTCTATGCCTGTTCCCTCCTCTTGGCTCATGGCCCTCATTCTCCTCCTGGGCCATCTCCTCCTGCTCCTGGCCCTGTCCCTCATCCTATCCTCACCATCCCTCACTCACCTCCATTCTTCTCCTAGCCTTCTTCTCCGTGATGCCCCCTTGTCCTGGCCTTCCTCCCCCTTTCCTGAAGCTGCTCTCTCCTCCTCACCTGCCCCCACCTCCAACCCTTCCCCTATTTCTTTGTACAATCCTTTCTGCCAGCCAGCCTTGCTTTTGTAGATCATTTCCTCTCCCGAGCACATCTCTTTTACCTCCAATTGCAATAAAAAAGATCCTCCAACCCGAATATCCAATTTCTGGGACCTTATTTAAAACACAGCCTTGCTTCTTCTGTCAGTCTTTTAAGGCCTAAATCCCTGATGCGGGGTCTTGACCCGAAACCTTGACTATCTCTTTGCTTCCACAGATGCTGTCTGACCTGCTGAGTTCTTCCGGCAGCTTGTTTTTTTTTTGCTTCAGATCCCAACATCTGCAGTCTCTTATGTCTTCTAAAAGCCCACTGGCTTGGCACTGTGTTGACCCAACCATATTTCTTTTACTGCCTGCTGAAAGATTACCTCCCTTATCATTGTGCTTCGAGGATGTGGTTCATTTAAGGAACACCGAATAACTGCAAGATGGTGCTGTTACTTGATGAATGAGTGAAACAATCATGGCCACTATGGGAAATTTTCCATCGACAAATGGTAATTAACATATGACTAATCCCTCTCATTAAATTCAAGGAAGAGATGGGTAGAAAAAGTGGAATATCTCTGACAGAGCGACTCTAAGTGAGTTAATGGGGACAATATCAGCACATTAAGCTTCTTTGTCTGTTAAGTGTATTATAACTTGCGAGGCTGTGGGATGTGTCCAGCAGACTAGACTACATGTATAGAATAAGAAAAACTGAACCAATATGAGGCAGAATAGCCATTTCTGATATAAACAGAAGGAGACAAACAGCTACCTGGTTGGAGATTTCGATCTCGAGTCTGGAAGGCTACAATGTGCCCAGAAGAAAAATGAGGTTTTGTTCCTCAAGTTTGCATTGGGCTGCGATGTAACTTTGCAGGAGGTCAGAGTGGGAGTTGGGGGGTGAATTAAAGTGGCAGGCAACCACTAGCTCAGGGTCACTCCTGCGAATTTCAATTAGGGTTATCCCTCTGCATGGAGGTAATGTTGAGAACGGATGCTGGAATGGCTCCAAAGGTTTTCACAATTCTTTGAAACAATTAACACCAATCACAAGCAGAGTGGGCTGTCGGGCCCATGAGCCTGTTCCACTATTCAAGACCATGGTCGACTTTCTGCATGGTTTACAACTAAAACTTAGCATTTGGGGAAATACAATATAGTCATCTGCATCTTTGGAAAACTCCAGCTACCACAAGTATATTCAGAAGAGAGCAGGATAGAGGAAAAGAATTGCTGGATGGCTGAATGTGTGCACATCTCCCCGAAGTTTGAGAGAAGGGCAAAGTATAACATTTCTTCCTTCTCTTTAGGAGACCTCTTCAAAATCTGAAGTCAATAAACTGACCACTGTCAGAATGTCATACAATAGGAGAACATGCACCAATAGAAAACATGGAAAACATCCAGGGCACCAATGCTCAATACAAGAGGGCATGGCTTTAAAGTAATGGGTGGGAAGTTCAAGGGAGATATCCAAGGAAGGTTTTTTTACCCAGAGGGTGGTTGGGGCATGGAATGCGTTGCCTGGGGCAGTGGGGGAGGCAGGTACATTGGTCAATTTCAAGAGATTACTAGATAAGCATACGGAGGAATTTAAAATAGAGGGATATGTGGGAAGAGGGATATGTGGGAAGAAGGATATGTGGGAGGAAGGATAGTCCTAGGCGAGGTTTAAAGGTCGGCACAGCATTGTGGGTCGAAGGGCCTGTATTTTGCTGTACTGTTCTATGTTATGTCTCATATCCCATGGTAAATTCCACAAACCAAATAAACAATAACTTCTGGACTATCAAAGACTATGGATATGTTCAACTACCCAGGAAACAGACACAGTGTTTCCATTAAACTACTGACAACGCAGCAGCACTTCCTCTCCAGACTGGCAGACAATAAGCCCAAGTGGGCTATTGTGTCACCTCAGAATATTTTATAAGCACTACATCTCCCATAAACACCTCGACAGTCAAATTGCTGATTGAGAAATGTAGAAGCACCCCTCACCAGGGTGTTAAGGATGAGAGTACACAGAGTGCCATGTTACTCACAATTATTAAAGTGCATTTGTCTGCAAAAGTCAAAGGAATAATTTAGGAAGTGGCATATAAAACATAGCCATTACTATAAGATGCATTTAGTGTAAATGATCCTACAAAGTTACCTACCCTGGCTTTCTCCAACACCTTCATCCTACAAGGAGAAATGTTATTATGAGAAATTGAAATTAAAATTCACTGAATGGTTAATAATCATTCACATACAGCAAAACTAATCTCAATCTATCAGTGACTGGGATATAAATCACCCATTTCCACAGAGGAGCTGTTAAAGGGCTCCCAACTCTCGACTCAGGGATACTGGAGCATCAGTTGCCCATTGTTTTACTTCACAACACCTGGTTCCATTAACTTTAACATCCAGTGTGTGCCAGAGACCAGAGATGAATTTCTGTCCCAAAGTACTTAATTACAATCCAGTTCATGGCGACATGAATGTGAACGTTGTTGTTTGAGATTCCTGACGATGCCATTTAACACACTGAATCAGAACTGGTCACTGTATTCTCAACCAACTACATCTTGATCAAGTGGGAATAAAGTGCAGCCTCTCCCGGTCTCCTTATGTCCTTGGGAACTGTCACCTCAACACCCGTCAAATCACAGAAAAGAATAGAAGCTGCAGTATCCAAGTGGCTCAACTTATCCAATGAATGGCTGAGCTGTAGAGATCAACATTTACTTCAGTTTGCTCCTCTGCCTCCACTGATGCCATTAGAGATAGGCATGCCTTTATACCTGGGCAACATCAAGATTAGTCACAATGGATCTAATGTCAACTGCATAATCTGACAATGCTCATAAGAGCCTGTCTATCAAACCAAGACTAAAAGAACCCAACATGCATCGGGTTTGTGTCAAGTTAACTTTGAAAAGAGCCAAGCCCTTGGGCTCAGGTTGGATTGGACCAGGATGATTCTTTATGAATAAATGCACTAATTCTTAGTACCTAATGAAGAAATGCAATATTTCATGTTAGCCGAGGCCATTATTGGGCTCTGCAATTATGGGTCAAGAGGATGTGTGCCATATGCTATGTGCGCAAGCCAGTCTTGGAGTCAGATTAAAATTAGCTGTCAGGTTGCATCGGGATCAGGTTGGGTTTTAATTTTATATACAGGCAGATCTCTGCATTTGCTATCAAGATTCACACATAAGATATGGCCACTTCAGCAAAATTCTGGATGCTAACACACACACAGTTGTGTTGTTCTCCAGCAAGGAGTCAACACCATTTGAACAGAAGTCTAGCAGAGAAACCTGGCAAAAGAGACACAAAATCTTTATTTTTCTCCATCTTCAGTGCCTGAGCAGCTCCTCCAACCAGATACAAGCATTGATTCTGTTTCCTATCGAAACACTTGCTTCTCCCAACCAGAGCAGAAAGGCTCATGAGGAGATGGTCTTTCCCAACAACTGTCTCACTAGGAACTGTCCCAATGCTCACACTGATGACAAGCAATCAGCCTCTGATCTACAAAACAGCTGATGCATTCTCCTGAAAGTCCAATATGGAGAAAACCTGTAGAAACACAATATAGGCACCTGTGCTCCTTTTTTGCAAAAAGATATAAAATATGAAAAAGCTATAAATGAGGCATTGTTATCTTGCCTAGTTTAACAGAAGAAAAGCAAACCTGATATTTTGGGCCACCAATGCATTTAATTGCAATAAAACTTCCAGTGCAAGTTACATTTTCTGAGATGTAGTTTATAATTGTTTGCAAGTCCAGAGAGACAACATTAAGCAGCAATCTAACTAAAAGCTGAATGCATTCTGCACAATGGTAAAGCCAGCTGTTTGGCACAGTTACATCAGATGACACTTGGCAGCAAGTGCACTTCCTGCTGCTTCCCTCCCCCCCCACCCCCCGCCCTGATCACTGTACAAAGATGATATCAGTAACTGGCATCAACATGCATGATCTGCGATGAAGGATCAAAAACCAGTCTGAATTCAGTGTGTAAAGCATGCCCAGAGATATATTGAAATCCACAGAAAAATCATCACTGATAAGATTACTCGGATTTTCAGTACAGTTGCTTTCTTTTGGGCCCACAGGCTCCTCTCACTGGGTGGTCAGCACTCAAATGTGCAAGTCGGTGATTTGACCTGGATTCTTTAATGTTTGAACTGCATGCGGCTGTCATTTAAATCAATAGTCAGTGTTTATTAATAGGATCATGGAAAAACTAGTGACACTGTGTATACATTTCATTTCTGAGACGATTCAAGTAGCACGCAGTGGGGATACTGTGACTTAAGGCCTCTATTTGTGAAGGATGAAATTACAACAGTTAAATCCATCTCGGCTACATGCAAGCAGTGAACAGCAGAGCACACTTAGTATCTTTTCTCTTCACATTCCAATAAGATTTCATAACAAGACCAATGTACAGAATTCCCACTTTAAACTCGTTTAAGCAAAAACAAAACACAAGGACATTGTAGCCTCGTATAAACAACTATTTTTTTTATCATCCAGTTGCAAACAGAGGAAATTATAGCCCATGTATTTAACTGGGCAGTGACTAAAATTAAAGTCTTATGTCTAAAAGATGGATAGAACCTAGATGCATGAAGTGGTCAGTGTGTAGGGGCTGATGGTTGATTTATCTGAGGGTCTGCTGCTGGGTACTTCATTACCATTGAGGCCAGGTCTTGCTGAGCAGCGAATGAAACCAGCTAAGTCTAGGGTGTGGTCACATGGTGGGGGGCTGGGGCTGTGGACAGGAATGGGGCCACTTTCCAGGACTAACACAGACCCTGCAACCCAACTTGCCATTGCACAGGGTTGCATATGCAAGGCATGATCTCCTGCACAGAATGTGTTGGAGACCTGTAAACAATAGATTATTACCGCAGGGGGCCAACTCACAAAACAGGCATTGGGCGCTTTTCAGTCCATCGACCTCCATCAAATGTCACTGGTTTAATGTACCATCTGAGATGCAGGACAATTTCTAAACTGAGTTGTATCAATCTTTTTGGTAGAATCAGATGAGCCATCATAAACATTAAGATAAAGAAACTTTATCTTCTTGATATGTTTTGTTTGACAAAACCTGTCCTAATTGCTGATGGATTCCCTTGTGCAAATCTACATAACTCACATTGTCTAATAATCCGAATGCTTACTGCAACTTAGCTCTGTAACGTCAACATTGCGTGAGAGATCCCGAGTAAAAGATCCAACATTCCTGTGACAAGCCTACACAAGAGAACATTTCCTTAAATGGAATGCTATAACAAAGGTGAGGGTTTATCACCTTTTTTTGATCTTTTAAAACTCAGAGTATAATTTTAGTCTGTAACTGATTTCACTATTTTGTTTCTCAATCCCTAAAAGTTAACAGATGTGGCACAGCAAGGTTTAAATAAAGGTTGCTGATAGCCATGCAAAGCGATAAGACTTTAAAGCCACTATTAAAATTTGACCATGCACCATGTACTGAAACTTCAAGCACAGGGACTTAAGTGGATTATATGGTTAAAACGATGAAAGAATCTGCACATTTCAACTTTCAATAGCTTTTATTCATTACATTGTTTCTTTAAATCCTCCAAGTATGTTAGGAACCTTTATTCTCTGCTAATGAAGAACGAGTCGCAATCTTTTGACCTGGATTTTAAGTCCAAGTGGGTATGGAGGTGGGGTAGAATCTTTTTCCAAGAAATGAGGCTCTAGCCCCATCTTTGCCCCTGGGTCTGATAATATCTATCACACTGGCCTCTTTCCTAACCATTCATAGGAACAAGCTGATGGGAAGCAGCTGAAGGTTCTATCATCCAGAATCCACTCCTGGGATTGAGTAACTTGCTACATTGGCTTCCAGTGCCACCTTTGGGCAAGTGCTTGGTACAGAAAGTTCAAATTAATAACAATGAATTCCTAGCAACTTCCTGTTGCTATTTTAATTTCTATCTTGTTGGGTCAGTACAGGGATTGCAGTTATACTTTCTGAAGTCTCTCTTGAAAAGGTGGATGGAATTAAACTTGTCCTCTACTTAGGAAAAATTGAGTCAAATTTGTGAAGAAAAAGGTTGAAAAGATGCATCTTTGTGTACAATGATGTTGTATTAGCGGAATCCGGGTCTGAGCAATTCAACATGTGTATTTACCAAAAGGGAAGGCAAAAGCAATATATATTTGGAATCTTTAGCATGGCAGCCACGAGAATTTGTTACAAAATAGATTATATCTAGATTGGATTATTGTGATCAGACAGGCAGATGTGTTCATCTCTCTGTTATTCACATTCATCACAAGATTCATGACAAGGCATGGAATTTCTCCTAAACAGATTTACAAAACATCTCAGTAAACATCCTGCCAGATGTTATAGTTTCCCTAATGCCTTTGTCCTTTCCACCACCTATAAAAGGTTAGTGATGACAATCCAGTGTAAAGGTAACTGAAAGGGCTGGAGCATATGGTTAACTTTCAGGACAACATTTTGACTTGGACTGAATTATGCTTATTCCAGATAAAGTTATTATTTGAAAATGCTAGTTCATGGATTAACAAAGTAAAACATTTCTAACAGATAAAAAAGGTGCAAAAGTAAACATTGATAAAAAAAAATGAATAATTGATAATCATTATTCCAATTTGCACAAACATTGCAGGAGGCATGAACAAGAACAGGAGGCCAGAAATTCAGATGCCTATAGATGTCTTTTTCAGCACAATTTCTTTAGAAAGCAGTGGTGACATTTCTGGGTTTGATCAGGAGACTCCAGAAGTTCATCCATGGGCTTATGTCCACAATGACACAATTTGCATATGTAATACTTTCTTTCTCTGTGCCACAATGATGCCCAGTAAAATAGGTCACATATTCTAAAGAATACTGTCACTGGTTGCTCCCATACGGCACTGCTGCTATTTAAGTGGATTTTGTGGATCAGATCCATACCCAGAGATAGGAAATGAATTCAAGTAAGTATTTTGTTTAGACTCATCTGCTCCCTCAGGCCACCAACCACCCAACCAACACCAATCTACTTGATGTCACATATAACAAAGTCCTAATTCCCCTAACACAACGCTCTTAGACATGCAGAGAGTTGGCATACATTCAATCTTTGTTTTTGTAAATTAGGTACTATTTTTATTACCTGACTTGCAAACTGAGCAGCTTACCAATTAAAGTTACCAAAGTCACTTAACTGCTGAACACCATCAAGAATTCAATTTTAACCTGTTAAACTTGTATATCATGACTGAATTCACCATTTCCCTTTTCCCTGACAAGCAAGCGCCAAGAGGTTCCAAGTTACACAAGTTTCCAAGGCCTAATTAAAGACAGTTCTAATTTCCTGTCTTTCTGCCTTCAATTGGAAGAATAAACTTAAGATAAAGATGGGCACCACTACCCAATTACAAACGTAGTGGCTTGTAAGAGGTTTTATCATCAATCATTTTTGTCAATCTCTGCTTTGGTGCTTGAATATCTTGCAAATAAAATCATTAATGCTGCAGCAATTACTCTCGAATCATCAAGTGCTTCTGACAAAAAGTGTGGCTTCACACAATAGCTCCCACTGAACTGAAACCATGACATATGTTCTTCTCAAAGGTAACATGGTGATCAAATATATAATAATTCCAATGACCTGTTCAAAAGAATGAGCCAATCTGGAATACTCCCCAATTTAACATAGCATGCCAAAGTAAAAAAAATGGTTAGTCAGTAATTACATTTTCCCAATATCTGTAGTCCTCTTCCAATATGTCATAACTAGGAAATATAACTCACTCCAATTAGGGATTGCTTTATATGCATAATGCACTGCACAAACGAGAGAAAGGACACCAAATTTGCACAGCATAGGGAGAGACAAACCCTTTAATATTTATGAATCACACCACATTGCAACTCAAAACTACACCTCTACCAGAAATGTACTTGTTTCCATTTATAGTCACAAGATATATCACCTTTCTAACTCTCAACCAGAGAGTCAAATTCAAACAGCATGGGAACTAGAAATAAATTAATGAAGTACAGCCAAGGTAGCTCTGGGCCTTGTTGGAATTGTGCCCGTTTCTGAGGTGCTGATAGACTGGCATGCTTTGATATATATATTGGCATATCAATGAAAATTATGTTATCACATACAGTACAAGTACTTTAATAGCCGCAAGCTGTCGTTTGAAATAAACATTAGTGTGTTTCTGAAAAGACATACACAGTAAACAGTCCTCATTAGCCTCATTTCTACCCTGTGTGAAACTATTTCACTTCACACTCAGCATGCACAGAGCAGTCGAAAGATGGACAGTCACGCCATATGCTAGAATAAACATCGTTAAAAGCAACAAGCTGGTCATAAGGATGACTGAAGACAACCAAGTGAAAATGATGTAGTTCTTCCTTTCTCTTTACCAAAAGCCATCCCTTTTCTTTCATTTACCCAAAATGTTCCTCCCACCACAGAATTAGGCAAGTCAGAAAATCTTTGTGGATCTAAGCTGTAGTACTTAAGCCAGGTCTTCAATGGAAGTTTACAATGAAGAGAAACTCAAGATGAGCACAATCCCTCTGCATAGAAAATGGCAACCATCCATGTAACTCCTGTGAAGTGCAGTAGAGTCAGTAAGTCTGGTGTAGTGCAAGAAGAGTTGCCATGGATTTTTTTCACACATCATAGGAGTGATTGGCACTGGAATGAGGGAGACAAGTCACATATTTTCTCTTCTGATAACTGTGCTTCATATCTCATTTGATTGCATTTTTTGTAATGAGCTCCGATGGACAGTACTGATTGAAGAGTGTCTCTGAGACTGGAAGGCTGTCAGAAGTGGGTTTCCACAAGGCTCTGTATTCAATCTCTTGCTTTTTGTTGCATATATTAATAACTTAGATTTAAACATTAGAGAAAGACATTTGTAGATGATGCAAAAACTGGCACTGTGGTTGACTGGGAGGAAAGCTTTCAACTTCAGGAGGATATTGATCTCCTGGTCAGTTGGGTAGAAATTTGGGAAATGAAATTTGACCCAGGAAAGGGGAAGGTAATGCAACAGGACAAGAAAATATACCATAATGGGAGGATATTGATAAGTGTGAAGAAACAGAGAGATCTTGACTGTATTTCTAGAAGATAAGATAAGATAAGATGTTTATTAGTCACATGTACATCGAAACACACAGTGAAATACATCTTTTGCGTAGTGGTTTTGGGGGGGCAGCCCGCAAGTGTCGCCACGCTTCCGGCGCCAACATAGCATGCCCATAACTTCCTAACCTGTACGTCTTTGGAATGTGGGAGGAAACCGGAGCACCCGGAGGAAACCCACACAGACACGGGGAGAACGTACAAACTCCTTAGAGACAGTGGCTGGATTTGAACCCCGGTCTCTGGCGCTGTAAAGCATTATGCTAACCACTATGCTACCGTGCCTTAAAATCCTTAAAAGATCCTAAAAGGTAGCAGCCTAGACAGATACAATAGTTAAAATGGCAAACGGGATGTTTTTCTTTATTAGTTGAGGCACAGAACATAAGAGCAGAGAGATTATGCTAAATCATCTACAAGGTTTGTTAGACCACAGCTTCAGAATTATCATAATTCTAGTCAGCATATTACAAGAAATATGATGGCACTATAGAGGGTGCTGAGGAGATTTACTAGGATGTTGCCAGAACTAGAAATTTAGCAACAAAGGAGAGCTTGTACAAGCTGCAGTTAGTTTCTTTGGAACAGAGGAGTCTGGGGAGAAACTTAATTAAGGTATGTCAATTTAAGAGGGGCCTAGACTGAGTAAAAAGGAATCACCTACTTATCTCTTAGCCAAGGGGTCAAAAACAAGTTAAAGTAATTGGAAATGGGAAGAGGGTTTTATATACAGTACACCCCCAAGTTATGGAGGTGTTGCATTCCTAGAAAACCATCTGTATCGTGATTTTCCATAATGCAAAGCCTTGACAAAAATGGACAGAATTTGTTGTTTCTTTTGCATTTTGTGTTTATTTAGTTAATTTTTCTCACATATTCCTTGTCTCAAGTTTTTTGGTTGCGATTTATGAATTCCGTAAGGGCAAATTTCCGTGTCCCGGACTGCCATAACTTAGGGGGTACACCACACACACACACACACACACTGAAACAGGCCCTTTGGCCCATTGAGTTCACACCATCTATCAAGCATCACACCAGCACACGCACCCCGGCCCCCCCACCGCCAAAGTTGAGTTGTGCGAGGATATTGGAACACCAGCGGAAACCCATGTGATCACATGGAGAATGTGCAACCTCCATACACCCAACACCAGAGGTCAGGACTGAACCCAGACCACTGGAGCTGTGATGCAGTAGCTCGACTAGCTGCACCACTGTGCCACCCTTGCTAAAGTGAATATGTTAATACACTTCTTCTGCCATCATTGTGCCCACTGTTACCCTGTCTATATCCTTCTCAAAATTACTTTCCCACCCATCTCTGAATCATCAGCAAATTCAGATACATCACATATTGTCTTTTCTTCTGTTATTAATAAAGATTTCAAGCAGTTGAAGCCTGAATGTTGACCCCAGAGACACCCCACTGGTTAGAGCTGAAATTGTTTGTCCCTGCTCTCTGTTAATCAATCCTCTAAACATAATAGATTCACCTCAATCCCATGAGCCGTTTTCATATGTAGTAATCTGTAATGTGGCACCTTATCAAAAGTCATTTGAAAATACATTACAATACATTCCTTTATTCTGCTGGTCACATCCTCAGAAGAGCTCTAATAAATTTGTTAACTGCAATGTTGCTTTTGTTCAGCTATATCAACTCTGCCTAATCATGTTATGCTTTTCTTGGTGGTGTTATCACATCCAACAGTAATGGATTCCAGCACTTTCGTAACAACTGATTTGCAGTGCCCCATCTTTTCTCTCCATCTGCTATTTTTCAATTCCCTTCCACCTTTCAGAATCTAGAAGTTTGCAAAACCACATCCACTACATCCATTTTCTGTTGCCATCTCCTTTGCTTTCTTTCTTTTCATATACTTAAACAAGTAATTACAGTATTTGCTTATATTCCTTGTTAGTTTACTCTATTTTTATCCTCCGTCAATATTTTAGTCCTCCTTTGATTTTCAAAATATATCCAGACCTCAGGCCCAGTAATATTCTCCACAACTTTACAACCTTTGTCATTCAATCTAATACCATCCTTAACTTCTTTAGTTACCAGAACGCTCCGGGTGGGGTCCTTATTTCTCAATGGAGTACATGCTCTGGAGTACCTGTTTGAAACACGTGCAAAGTAAAAAGAGAAGAATAAAAGAAGAGCAATGTAGAGATGTAATAAATGTAGAAGAGCAACGCAGGGTGATTCTGAATGCACTGTATCACTGTTTAGTCTTTGTGCCAGTTGGATTTAGGCTGGTCTACCAGACTTGTGGAGGAAGAGTCTGTCTCCCAGAGAAAGGTTTACTAGTAAGTGGCTTAAGCGTTAGGCATTAGGCCATAGCTGTCAAAACACATTTTTAGTGAGGTAGGTAATAATCTAGACAATGTAATAAAATGTAAAAGTTCATCTTAATGGAGGGAAGATTCCAATACTGTTGTAATGTGCTCTGGCACTATGCTAAAATCCTGAACAGCACAGCAGCAAAGGCAAACCTTAGCAACATAAATTGCAATTCCATTGAAGCTACAAAAAGTACTCTCAGCGGTCTGGACAACTGCAAAAACCTGAAACGTTAATGTCGCACCAAGATAGGAGTTCAACATCAATGCACATTTAGGTCAGTTTTTAAAGAACCTTGCAATGTTTCACTGCCACTATTGTTGGCAGAATCTCAGATGGTGATGAGGAGGCATACAGGAGTGAGATAGATTGGTTGGTTGAGTGGTGTCACAATAACAACCTCACACTCAACATCAGCAAGACCGGGGAATTGATTGTGGACTTCAGGAAGTGGAAATCGGGAGAACACACACCAGTCTTCACTGAGGGGTCAGTGGTAGAAAGGGTGAGCAGCTTCAAATTCCTGGATGTCAACATCTCAGAGGATCTATCCTGGGCCCAACACATTGATGCAATCATGAAGAAGGCACACCAATGGCTCTACATCGTTAGGAGTTTGAGGAGATTTGCTATGCCACCAAAGACTCTTGCAAATTTCTACAGATATACGGTGGAGAACATTCTGACTGGTTGCATCACTGCCTGGTATGAAGGCTCCAATGCACAGGATTGAAAGAGGCTGCAGAAGGTTGTAGGTTCAGCCAGCTCCATCATGAGCACAACCCCACCCCGCCATCGAGGACATCTTCAAGATACGGTGCCTCAAGAAAGCAGCATCCATCATTAAGGACCTTCACCACCTGGGACATGCCTTCTTCACGTTACTCCCATCAGGGAGGAGGTACAGGAGCCTGAAGACGCACACTCAACCTTTCAGGAACAGCTTCTTCCCCTCCACCATCAGATTTCTGAACGGTCTATGAACACTACCTCGTTATTTTTCTTTTGCATGATTTATTTATTTTTGTAACTTATAGTAATTACTGTACTGCTGCCACAAAACAACAAATTTCACAACATATGTCAGTGATAATAAACCTGATTCTGATTCATTAGCTTGTAATATAGTTGGGATCAATGCCTTACACTGTACACTGTTTTCCACAAAACTTCAGCACATCATTCGATGACTCAGTAGCATAACTAGCTCAGGTACTGTCTATGTGGAGTTTGCACATTCTCCCTGTGACTACGTGGGTTTCCTCTGCGCACTCCAGTTTCCTTCCACATCCCAAGGATGTGCCGGTTAGTAGGTTAACTGCTATATGTAGGTGAGTGGTAGAATTTGGAGGGGGTTGATGAAAATGTGGGGAGAAAGAAAAAAAATAGAATTAATGTAGGATTTGTGTAAAAGGGCAGTTGATGGTTGGGTCCGGGCTCAGAGGATGAAGGGCCTGTTTCCGTGTTGTATCTCTCTATCTTACTTAAAGAGCTCTTCAGAACACTGGTGAAATTCATCCTGTGTCACTTGCACTAAATCAGCAATATAGTAGTGGCTGCACATTGTACTACCTCCATTGAAATAGCTGGAACCGAATTTCATTAGCAAAGTACAATGAAGAGCAGTTGCTACACTGCATGTTTTGTTTAAGTGATTAAGGGTGAACTGTTACTTCACTGTGACTTCATACTCATCCAATTGAATGAATGCCTCAGGTTTATAAATTGAAATTTTACCATTAAAATTACAGCAAGTTATCAACTAACAGTGTAGTCGTTTTTATGCATTTTGTTTCATCAAGCACATTTGGGATGAATGGCAGGATCTCTTTTTTAAAAACTTTTATTTTATTTATACAGCACAGTAACAGGCCCTTCCGGCCCAATGAGCCCCCACCGCCCAATTACACCCATGTTAACCTACTAACCCGTATGTCTTTGGAATGTGGGAGGAAACCGGAGCACTCGGAGGAAACCCACACAGTCACGGGGAGAATGTACAAAGTCCTTACAGACAGTAGATGGAATTGAACCCCGATCACTGGCGCTGTAATAGTGTTACGATAACCACTACACTACTATGCCGCCTTCTGTTGCAACAATTCTTTTTGATTGCATTTTCTGAATCTGCAAAACATATCCAGCTGACAAATGTATCTTAACACAAGAATAAGATTAATGCCTATCTTTGAGCAGTCCAAAATCTGGAAACACATTCAAGATTCAACAGCATCTGAAATACAGAAATAAATGGTGTTTGATGGTCAAACAGCCAAAAGCAAGAGCCCATGTTTTTGTTTCAAAAGCCAATTAACCTGCTGCAAATATCGAGCATTCTCTGGAGCAACAAGCAAGCTGCTGGAAGAACTCAGCAGGTCAAGCAGCATTTGTGGGAAGAAAGAAATTGTTGACATTTTGGGTTGAAACCCTGCGTCATGTGGGGTTTCAATGAAAAGTTGCAATGGTAGGAAAATTCCAAACAAAATGACCACACTTGATGGCCCAACTTTTATTGGAAAACACAGTCCGTCCCCTCTGAATTTCCAATATTTCTCAACGTTGGTGCCAATGTTTCAGAACCATCGCGTAAACAGACAAACCTTGATCTCATAGGCCAAGTGTCATTGGCCATTTCCTGGCTGGATTCTGCCATTTGACTCCTCATCGATTTCAACAGCATTGTTACCTATGTGCTACCTCATGCTCAGCACTCATTCTCCTATCACCTGCCCTTGAAATGATGAAAGAGCACCTTATTGTTTCCCATTATCATCCTTATGTCCCCTTCTCACCTAGTTTCTTTAAAATGCCTCACTAATGACCAGCACACATACTTCTTATCACCTAATCTGTTTTAACCCAATATAGTCCTTAGTCTTAAAACTCACTCCTCCCCCCAGCCTTTCTTTGAAAACTGACAACGCTCCACTCTTCCCCCAGTTCTGAGGAAGGGTCCCTGATCTGAAACATTAACTAATTTGTCTTTCCTCAAATGCTGCTTGATTGACTGAGTTCTTCCAACATTTCTGTTTTATGGAACATTATAGCACAGTACAGGCCCTTCGACCCACAATGTTGTGCCGACATTTTATCTTACTCAAGATCTATCTAACCATTCCCTCCCACGGAGTCCTCCATTCATGTGCTTAACTAAGAGTCTCTTAAATATCCCTAATGTATCTGCCTCCACCACCTCTGCCGGCAGTGCATTCCACGCACCCACCACTCTCTGTGTATAAAACTTAACCCCTGACATCCCCCCAATGCCTTCCTCCAATCACCTTAAAATTATGCCCCCTCGTGTTAGCCATTTTCATCCTGGGAAAAAGTCTCTGACTGTCCACTCGATCTATGCCTCTTATCATCTTGTACTCCTCTATCAAGTTACCTCTCATCCTCCTTCTCTCCAAAGAGAAAAGCCCCAGCTCGCCCAATCCAGGCAGCATCCTGGTAAATCTCCTCTGCCCCGTCTCTAAAACTTCCACATCCTTCCTATGAGGTGACCAGGACTGAACACAGTACCAAGTGTGGTCTAACCAGAGTTCTAGAGAGCTGCAACATTACCTCGCGGCTCTTGAACTCAATACCCTGACTAATGAAGGCCAACACACCATATGCCTTCTTAACAACCCTATCGATCTGCATAGCAAGCTTGAGGGATCTATGGAGGTGGACCCCAAGATCCCTCTGTTCCTCCACACTGCTAAGGGTCCTGCCATTAACCTTGTATTCTGCCTTCAAATTCAATCTTCCAAAGTGTATCACTTCACACTTTTCCAGGATGAACTCCATCTGCCACTTCTCAGCTCAGCTCTGCATCCTATCAATGTCCTGTTGTAACCTACGGCAACTGTTCTATATATCTACATTACATGCAATATATAACTGCATGTTATTATTGCAGTTACTGTTGTTAAAGTGACTCAAACCCTTAACATTTACACAATTCCATAACTGCATATGGATGCACCTTTTGCTACATTAGTTTTCACTTGTCACATTGGCTTGAATTTTCAGACCATGACTAGGGGACAGCGTTTGTGGCTGATCTCCAAGAAACATGCCATAAGGATTCAACAGGCTCAGTGGCATAGTTGTCCTCCTTCCCAATATCAGCTGCTTTGGGTGCCACCTATCGAGGCCCTATAATAACATCCAGCAACAGTGTTGTCATCAAACTGGCTAATAAGTAAGCAGTTAATCATACTGAAGAACTCCCACAGGAAATAAATCAGAAATCTTAATTTAACTATGCTTTACTTAACTAAATTTTGAAGAAAGCAAATAAAGATCAGGGCATAGACAATTATATCACAATCTGATATATCATAAACAAATGGTTAAAAATACTTTTATTATTTTAAAAGTCATAGTATTTAAAAATAATTAATCTTAGCAGATTCGATCCCATTCATATAATGTCAGCTTTTCGTGGTCGGAGGGGAAGTTGGGCCATTATCAAGGTTTAGTACATCACTAAATTCTTGGTTACACTTCAGTTTACAAACAGCAACAATTTCAATGTCTGTTAACAATAAGAAAACTGTAAAATTCTTGTCAAATTACTGATTCTTTTTCATTGCCTCGGCAAAAACTGCAGGATTACCCGAACTGTTGCAACATATGAATCAATGAACTTTGAGCGTCCTTGTTTATAGATGTGCATACTCCAAATTGTTTTCAAGTTTTCCCCATTATAACAGTGAGAACTGATAACCTCACTGTTACACTCAGTACAAATTCCAGCCCTATGCAATAAGTAATGAGTTTTGGCATAGAATTTAAAACTGTTTATTCTACATTCTAGCTATATAAAAATCAACTTTGTATCCTGTTTTACAAATAATAAATAATCTTACTTCTTACTATTTGCAGTCATTTGGCAAAATTATTACCACTTCAGTTGCTTCTTTAAAAATTATCAACTGTAGAACAAAAATAATCCCTTTTAAAACCCTCTGGAAGGATAAAGGATCTCAAACTTTTTAATTGCAGAGAGAATATTTATATTTCTGAACAACGTTATTTATTTCCAGATTGAACACAGAATAAGTAAATTGGCCAGAGTTTTTAAGAACAAACAAACATTAGAGGCTGGCTGTTATTTTCTCAGCTCCCATTCTAACCGTGTGCCAATTGTCATGTCTAATTTTCCTGCTTGATATGTACCCTACCCCCAACCAGCACTTTTCTTTTGCAGCCATCTGTGTTTCTAATCAACGTGTCATCTCCAGCAAAGCCCAGATGATGAAAGGGAAACATCTTGACTCCAAAGCCCACTAGAAAGACCGCTTGACTGATCAAAGGCCAGAGTCACTGCTGTTTGCACTGTATTGGCTTAATGAATGCCATTAAGTGCTCAACAGATTTGATAAACATTTTGTCTCTGATTCCACACAATTTGTGGATGAAATTTAGATTTTCATCCAACAGAAGTTCTGTGCACAGGCAAAATTGATGTAAGAAATCCAATGCTTTAGAAGCAATTTCACATTCGTATCAGTTTATTGAATAGCTGAAAATCGCTCAGCTAAAGAGGGTGGACAGAATCTCTTATTTCATGTTTTATGGATATGTATTGGAATTCAAGAAAATGCAGAAAATCTAAAAGCATTAGGCACACGCCACCTACTTTTATCCCTGTCGTCTGTTGCTTCTCTCTCTAGTCAATTACCAAATGTGAGTTTCAACTGGCAAAACTGTCAGTTGTTTATAATGTCATTAGTTAAGTATCCTCCAACAGGTCAGGAGACAGTTAGGATCAATTACAAGAACAACCTTTTATCTCCCTAGAAAGGAACAGAAAAGATACTGGGAAAAAAAATGTTTTAGAGGTGGACAGAGTTCTCATTACGAAAGGTTAGTACATCAAATGCTGCAAAACCAGGGTCAAGCCCATTCCAGTAAGATTTGAAAAGCGCACCTATATATTTTACTGCCAACGAAGATGAAATTTCAATAGAGTTGCACATCATTGTTTAGTGATTTTATTTTATTGTAGTAATTTTGTATAAAGTAAATTTATTGTTTAGTAACTTTAATCATCAGTAAACTATTTTTGAAATTTTGTTTTACTTGTTCAAAATTTAGTTGCATAGCATCGCTGGTGTATTTATCCATTGGCTGTAGACTTGGAAGCAATGATTGAGTTAATTATCACACGTGTTAGCATCATAAGATCTTCTGCAGTCAGGATCACAATATTCTCAATATTTTCGTGCGATTTTAACCCTACACCTTGTCAATCAGGTGGGTGGTCCAGTGGGCTCCTTTGAATGCATGCACCAAGTCCCAATGATTTTTTTCAGAGCCAAACTACAATCTTGCTTTGCAGCCCAATGGCAATTCTGCTATTCCTTTCTCATACATGACGAGTGGGATCTGGAGCCAGGTTATGGCCCAAAACTTTCCTCAGGTGGACTAAAGGAACAAACGCATTCCTCCAGGCTCCACAAGGAAAAGGTGTGATTTCCCCCTGCCCTGGATATTAATAAACTGATTCACAAGTGTGAAAGACTAACATTTCATAAAAGCCTTAGGTGACAGTAAATAAGGTGATACATAGTAGTTTTAAAACACAGTACCAATATTCCTTTCAGCTAAAATAAATTGACTGCATTTGTGCAACCTACATGGACTAATTCTGTATTACTTACACATGCACCACAACATAAAGTTCATTCCCATTACAGCAGATTGGGCCCTCTGTGAACTGCACTGTCTCCTCTCTTGACTTAAAAGTTGCAACTGCTTCCAAGCAAAGGACAGATCATGGGGGGGGGGGTGGTGGGGAAGGTGGTGGGGGTGGTTAGCAACAAAAGAATTAGCTATAATGAGATCGGATTCTATTTTCCCCTTTGATCACAAGCCCACACCACAGAAATAGCCTGGATCCCTTTTGAGATTTCTTGGACTGCATCAATGGATTGTTTTATGTCGACCTATTCTACACTTAACAGATAGGGTTAATTGGTCGACAGCCTTGCAAAACATCAAAGAAAAGACTAAGAGTATAATCACAGTAAACTCAGTGAACATCACAAGAACTACCGGCTCCTCCCTCTTAAATCTATACTATTCAGGAAGGAACTTGGTGCTTGCATTTTACAATCATATGCTTTCCTAATGCTTGCTCTTGACACAAAGAAGCTTCTTTCTTCACCATTAACCCCTGACAAGAATCTTATAAAAGAAGGTGGGTGCACTCTTTCACCAGTAGGTGTGAAATTTCAATTTAAGTGGCTGGATTTTCACATTTAGGTTCTACTGGTTCTCTAATTCTATCATTCTCAAATCTTTCTCCTGAAATTTGCCCCTGTAGTGTTTATTTTTGGTGCTACATGTGACTTCCTGTAATAGATTCAACGACCACAAATGTAAATGAAAATTAATCAGGCCAAAAGGGTGTTTTTTGTTAGTATGTAAAGGATAGCGAAAGGAAGTACAAAAAGTCCAAAATACAGATTTTTTAACTGTATTAGGTCCATTTGATTTTTTTTCCCTCTTTTGTTCTTAATTAACCTTTTATGGCAATCTCTTGTAAGCTACTTCAAAGCTCTCAGGAAAGACCCCCAAAGTGCAGCAGACCTTTGGAATTCAACATGAACAGAAAATGTAAGTAAACGTTTGTTTTGTTCAGTTCCATTTTAATTTGGGTTCAGTTTTTTTTCTGCTGGTGCTAATTGCAATATTAACTCTTAGATAAACAAGTTAAAGCCACAAAAGAACATAGGATTTTACTTTACTGTATCCACTTTCCAGATGGCATAGCAAGCTTTCTAACGAAAGGGTATCATTTACCAATACATCTTGAAAAATAACATTCTGCAGAGAACAAAGGCAGTCATTCTTTGTTAGATCAGAAGTAACAGATTCCTGGAATTTTCCAAACCTGTCCGTATTTAAACTCCTGCTGACATTGTTCTTAATTCATGGCAATGCAACACACAAAAACAATTAATACAGAACAAGGGTTAAAAGGCAGTCAGTCCTTGCTGACATTCCACAGTTCAGTGTCACTTAGTAAAGATAAAATATAACCATATAACTGTCCTCACAGAAAACAGAACTTCAAATTATGTGGAAATCTAATGGACTAGTCAAACCTCTGAATGAATTCAACCATGAGACCATGCATTACTGATATTAAAGTAAAAGAAAATTCATACTCGATTAGAAACTGTTCTGTAATAACAAGATGCTGAATGGCTTAATTATTGTAAAGTCATTTGGAGTCACTTATATGGAGCACATGTGCTTCACTGGATCTCTCTTATGAATTTTCAACAGCAAGTAAATTGCAAATCAAGCTTTGCACTCCATTTTTAGTATTTCCCTTCTAATTTAATAACAGATGTAGAAATCATTTTATCTATCACTTATAAAATAATAATTATATTTAATGATTCCAAGTCATTTTTATTTGTATGATTCAATTTGCAGATCTAAAGTGGTACATTGCCTCAAATCATATGCCTCAAATTCATGATCAATCTTCTTTCCCAAACTCCCGGCCAATGGCTCAGCAAATGAATGTACATGGTGTGGTAAGAGGCCAAAGAGATGTTCCTGATCTTAGTCTAGTTTGATGCTTAGCCCAGAAGTAGGACAGAGGCACTGCAATTGGCCTCAGAAACAGGGAAACAAAAAAGTGTTTCTGCTGATGGAAATGAGCTGGCGATGCTTGCTGGGAAAGGCAAGGTTGGATTCTGCCTTGATGTCCTCTTGATGACCTTGCCTCACATTTAATCAACATCCACCGGATAACATACCAGAAAGTTACCAACATCCTGAGCATAACAATAATACTTTGGGAATGACAGCAAATTGAAAATAAAAAAATTTGCTTTATGACAGAGTTACCAAGAAATTTCGATTTAATGGAACGCATAATGTGATCAACATCAGTGATCTTGTGCCTTTTCTGCATTCTTCTCCTTTTCCTTCAACTCTTCTCTTCAAAGGTTTGTGCTGTGGCACAGTTTCATAAGTACCAGCTGCTCTCCAGCAGCTCATTCACATGGCTATTCTTCATGCACAAGTCTGCACAATTAGTGTCAAAAGGCTAATTTATATCAATGGTAGGGGTAAAAAAATCACTGCTGAACTTTCTCACCTATCGGATTTACTTTACATCAAGACTTAGTAACTAGCAGTTAAAAATATAAACCAGTCTTCACTTTCTCCTTTTCGTTATCCATGAAGATTTAAAAGACAATTTTAGTAATCCTACTACTGCTCTTCTTGTTTACTCACACATGCTGCTGGTGAAATGCAGGACCTTCCAAGTCTAGATACTTGCATATGAGGCAGTGCAATAGCAAAGTAAGCTACTGGGCCAACACTGATGTCCTTCTCAACCTTTAGAAATATGTCACTAAGAAACCAGAAATGATCCAATTCAGTTCTGCACAGAACAATCTTGAATGTTTCAAGACAAATCCTCCATGATCTTTGTTCATTAAAGCACAAGCAATTTGCTGACCTCCAAAGGGACCAGATCCTTGGCTGATATTCCAAACAGGAAAATATGTCAAGTACACAGCATGATAAAGTAAATGAAGAGACAGCCATGATACACATTTTCATCTCTATTTTGTAATTTTTTTTTACAACCTCAGTTCTTGAACTGGAAAACTGTGCAGAGCATTATTTCAAACTGACAGCTTTTTTTTGCAAAGGCTTGGAATCACTTTCATGTCTACATTTTCCTCTTACAACATCCAGACGTTTATCTCAAAGTTTACACTTTATCTGTTGGTGTTTTTCAGATATTACAAACTATGGGGTCAGCCAAGTACCACAGTTCTAGGCGTAACAAGGCTTCAAATGACAACTTCTGCCCCAGTTTGCACAGATTCACCTTAACCCTTTGCTGGTTCACTGAAATACTCTTATTTATTTAATAACTATCTCAAATAGAATATATTCAGTGAAACGCCCATTATAAAGCTGTAAGTCCCCAGCAATGACATTACTGAAACTTACTTAAATAATAATAATTCAGTACAAACGTGCAGCTACAACTCACTACCCATACAAAGTAGATTTGCTCTACTGCTTAGTGAGTAAAAGCAACACAGTCTATAAAAATCCCATTTCAATTCTGTTTCTACAGTCAGCTAATTTCACCTATGGTTCCAATGGGAAACCACAGTGGTTTCTTTGTTCTCTTCTTATTGGGAAAATATTACAAAGAATTTACAGCAAAGAAACTAGCCATTGAGCCCAAACAGTCTGTGTTCCATTTGGCCTTATTTCATCACATCCCATCTACATGTCAATCTGTTTCTTTCTCCCTCGTGCACTTAGCTAAAATCACCCAAAAAGCTTCTAAGCTATCTCCATCATCTACCCCATGGAGTGGCAAATTTCACATTCTCCAAAGGGAGCATAAGAAAAAAAATACTCCCTATTTATATGCACTTAACTCAGCAAGAAAATGCAGCAGAAAGTGTGAGTGAGGACTGGCTATGATGCTGTAGAATGATTGGCTGACGCACAGCCAACCGAATGAGACAGGAGGCACTTGTCATTACTATATCCCAGCAAAGGAAACAGGGGAATGGGGACAAAATTGGAAATAGCAATCTACAATGGTAGATTGGAAATCCACAATGCTTGGCGCCTGATTGTCATAATGAAAATAGAAAATACCATACTGTGAATTTTATGAGGGATGGAAAAGTCCATTTTTAAATGGACCATTGAAGGTGCAATTGGAGCATCCAGAATACAGAAGCACTGTAACCGAAAACAAATGCTAAGGTTTTCCAAAGATGCAGCACATGTATAGCTTTGTGGCTCCCAAATTTATTGAACAAAAGCTCTTCTTGTTCACACTCAGTGAAATACATGCACCCCCACCTAATGGCATTATGGGCCACTCATTTTGAGGAGATGGGGCTGTTCCGGGCTAGTAGTCCCACAGTTGGGGCAGTTAACATTTTCAAGCTTTCTAACTAAATTATCACAATGCTATCAAAGCCTCAGAGAACTCCTATAATCTTTGGCATCCATGCCAAGGGAGTCACACACCTTGGGTTGAGTACCAATGGTAAAGCCAATCCTTTAACTCCATTCCAAGTTAGGACCTGATATCTTGTAAACTCAATTTGATTACAATCTGTTTTACACTTATCTTTTGGAAACTTTTAAAATTGCTCGATCACCATGCACAACTGGGCACAGGAATCACAATATACTATTAATATGTGTCCATTTTTTCTGATGTGAGCAGCACATCACCTTCATGCTGCCTGTTCATTTGGATGGTTGCTGTGTGCAACCACTGCTATAAATGGCACTGTTCAGTGGCTGCACACCTCAGCAGCACAACAATATTGCAAGGGACTTGCACTACATAGAGGAGAGGTGCGCCTTGGCTGCAGCAGGTCGTCAACCTGCTTTCTGGAGCTCCAGTACCACCTTGTAGACATTGAAAGTTGGGCTACACGACAAAGTCAGGGTTCCTTAGGTTAGAAATGCTGTACTTGAGAAATTGATGGAAGAGAAGTCTGATCTGTTTTCACAAGTCTTCCAAAGAAACCCTCAAACACTGTTGGAAACATCACAGCCATATCTAACAGCTTGCACATACTGTTTCTATTCAACATAACACATGGTAACTCACCCATATATACTTGCAACATCCTCTGATATATTTTTCTCTCTCTATACTGCAGGAAAAGGTGACATAGAATTGGAAGCAGCAGCAACTAACTAGCAAGAGGCAGGTACAGCTGCACAACTTTGCCAGTAGGGAGGAGGTGATACTGTCCACCTTCTTCTTCCTTCCTTTGATCCACCTCCTCCCACAAGCTTTTGGTCCTTAGATGCTCACCATACAACAGCTGGCAAGACAATGCCCTTATAATGGGAGATTGTGCAGCATAAAGCAGAACACTTCCAAACTTAGACCGTCTTTGGTGAGTACTGCAGGCTTCCTCCAGTGCGACCCAGACAATGCAGCATTGTACAGAATGCCAGCAGTGCGCTCCTTTAAATTCCACATAGCATCATAGCTTTTGTTGTATGTATATGGGTTGCAAAACCATACCATCAACCAATGATTGCTCTTATTCACTCATAGGTATCCTTTGGTTTGCCAAGGTGGTTATAACTCTGAAAGCATTGCAGGCCTTCATGGAATAAGGCAAGACATCAGGTACTGATCTGCATCTGTGCTGCTTATGGTCACACCCAAGCAGGACACTTTAAGTGGTGAAACTCCTTTCTTTGCAGTACACATACAACGTACATACAGTCAATGTCAATCTGAACTACAGGGGAGCACAGAATCCTTGCAAAGCCATGTGCTCATGCCACTTGCTGCTCTCTGACAAGAAAAAATCAAGTATAGACAGCATTCTTTGAATAGAGAGCCCCAGCAGCCTCCCTGGTCAACACTGGACAGCAAACTATAGAGGTGCCGCAAATAGTTCCAAGTCCAGCTGGAAAGAGAATGACCAAAGAAAGTCCATGCCATGGTTCACTTGCCAACCACAGGCATTGTAGTCCTGATTAAGGTTGAACTTGTGGCTGGGATAGGAGATATATTTCAACAAAGGTACTATTTCTGAAGCACAGGCATTTTACATGTGGTTCCTTGTCGAAGTTCTGACAAGAGAATGCATTCAACAAACTGAACAGATATGGTCTCTGGCTGAGATCCCCTTGACCAGCTCCTCCCCACCACCTACAACCCAACAGCCACACCTCATGAACAACCACTCCCATCCCCAGCTTCTTCCTCCCTCCTTTCCTAACAGCTAGTCCTGCTGTGCATGCCCTCTGTTCATTCCTTTACGCTGCTATACTTGAAAAACGTCTACAAATATACCCATGAGTACACCACTGTAATGTCTGGTTTGTCCAGAAGTTTGTCAGCATCTGACAAAGCATCGCCTGTAAACTTTAACAATTTGAATGATCTTTACAAAGCCCTTAACACTCATACAACTATAGCAACAGCCTGAAAGAATAAACCAGCCACTAAACCGAAAGCAGATGATCCTTTCAAATAGCACTAGCAGGGGGCGATGTTGGTGTGGAGGGGACATGGGTTCCCTCCTGCTGTTGAATGATTGTTGCATTATATGGAGGTTCACAGAGTGTTGAGCCCCGCGATGCCAGTACTAGTGTCAGTCCGCACACCAACTGACTTTACAATATTCCAACTCAGCAAACTGCCCTCAACAACATGGCATGTGGCACCACAAATATGCAAAGTGTATGCACTGGATGTTATTTTGGAACTAATGGTGCACCTATACAGTCAAAGTTGAAGAAACTTTAGTAGTTTAATCAAGAGAGCAAAACATATGGAGATTACAACATTTAAGTACGGAAAAGGAGAAACTTGCCCCAGCAGGTAATTTTGCTTCCCTTGTTATAAAACATAATGAAAGGAACTGTGAAATTACAAATTGAATGTACAAGTCTATCATCTGTTTCATTTAAGGCACAAAATTAAATGAACTGCTGTACAAAAAAGTCACATTTGTTAATATTCCAAAACTCCCCTGTTGCAGGAACTGCTCAATTTATATTGCAGCACAAATTCCACAGCACATCTGGCAACTAACAATTATACTTGTTCAATGGATAATGCTGCCACTGAAAGAATTACCTCTTTAATTAGTTCTCCATGTCTCCACAGGCAGCGACACCATCTCATTTACAGTGCAGGCAGTCAGGACTGCAATTAGGGGCTGCACTTCAGTATAATACTAGCCTATCAATTACATGGGCAATATCATGTATTAGTTTCCAGCAGTAAAACCAATGTGCAATCCTTAACATCAATCTATAGCAAATCCTATTGTTCAGATGTTAAAAGTGGTTCAACCCTCCCCTATGCCCCCAAATATTAAGATGAGATACAAGAGTCAAGGATGTACAGACATTACTTCCTTCTTCACGTAATTTGTGACTTTCCCCCTATTTATCCTCTGTCTAAATCCCTCAAATGAAAATTTCCCACTCCTCCCTCCCCAACCTCCTTCATTTACAGGTTCTTGTCCTTCACTAATGAGGGGTGGGGTCTCCAACTAAACTAGAAAGTCTTTCCTTCTGAAAAAAATCTCAAGAGTAAAGTCAAAAGATACCAATTTCAAAAACCAAACATGATAGGGAATTTTTTTTAAATTTCAAAGCATTCAAAATGAGTGACCTCAGAAATATGCTACGTTTTTGGTTGCACATTGTCACTAGATACACTGAAGCACTGGGCCATTAATACTGGATATATATTTAAGCTGTCATTGAAGCAAACAAGCTGAATGCAAATTCCATACCCAGTGGTCCACAAAGACGCGTGCTTCCCTGTAAAATGCAGAACTCAGCAACACAAGAGCTACATCCTTTCTTCTCCTCAACTGAGGCAACACATTGAATTCTTGTCGTCCAGCTATTTGTGCAGTCAACAGTGATCTCAACAAAATAGACCACTTGACTGAGAATTCATGGGTCTTTTAACAGTTGTAAACAGAGAAGAATGGCTTTCATGAGCTAAGCTTTTTTTTAAACACAGCACCATTTTGGGATTTCTCTGAGCACCAGCTGCCCCATACAGTACACAAGACTAATACGGGGTTATATTTAAACAGTAAGTATTTCCTTAACAAAAGAAATACAGGTAATTTAGAGCTTAGTTATATAAAGAGGTCTTTGTTCAAAAAGTTCCAACTTAATAATGCTATGAAATGTTCATCCATGTAGTTAATAGCAGGAAAAAGGTACAAGACACACATCAAGGAGAAAAACAATTATTGATTAATTTGATAAACTATAATATAGAATTATTAAAACACAACTTTCTTTCAGAAAATTAAGACCAGTAGATGTGCATTACAAATTACAGGAAGTATCTGCATCCTCTTAATGGTAGTGTTTTAATACTTTTAAAAAGTGACAATTACACAACAATTTTTTTGGTTATCTAGGGAAATCACTGACAACTAAAGCAAATCAAACACAAGTGCTATCTTTAAATAATAATCTCGATTTATGAGCATCTAATTGTTCAAATGAATTAGTGATCTCCTCCACCACCGCCGCCAACTCCCTGCCTCATCTGCTTCCAGTACCTCACCCAGGAGCCTAGTCAGGAAATGTCAACATGCAATTTTGCCTAAGAGGGAAGGGTGGCAGCGGGAAGCATCACTTAGTTTCTGTCTTCACTTGACATCCTACTCATGTGCTCTCCTCATTAAGGGAATAGGGAACAAAAAGATTAGTTGATATTTCCTTCCTTTGTTATCAATAAGGAGGCTAATTGCCACTCTGACTGATCAGTTTAGATCAGGAATGGAACCTGGGATCACCCCATACTCTGCAGCTTCTTATCTAACCAATCAATGTAGTGATCCTTAACAAAGGCGGCAGAGGAGCTGATTAGTTAACACATCAATTGCATAACCTTTTTCAAGTTATTTTTATCCCTGAAATATTACAGATATTATCCACAGAGCATTTTCATTATTTTCAACATTTTCTATTTTGGCAGCTTACGTCAGATTTAATCCAAATGAAGAGTATGAAGTTAAGAAGTCCGTTTGCAACAGTGAGTATTAAGTCTGCAATAGTACATTTTATATAGTGACGCTTTATGAAAGGACCAAGTAAACATTATAGAAACTTTCTTCTATATTTCAAATTCACATAGAAAACACATATCGTATATTTAAAACTTGGGAGATTCTTCTTTTAGTTAAATTAAGATAGTAAAATAACAAATGAAAATTCACTCCATTAACTGACAAAGTAAATTATTCTAACAGGTAACTAATGTATCATTAACACGTGTACAAAGTACTTAAGGCAACCGAGTAACCCAAGGTTTGTACTTCCCTTGCTGGTTTGGACTGGAATCAAGAAAATGAGCAATGTAACTGCGAAATCAGCTTCCTGTGGTGACTCCAGCAGATGTCCCAGTATAGCAGAGACCCTCAAGCTAACAGACTCTAAGGGTCTGCTTAAACATTACCAAAAAATCCAATGGAACTTACACTATAAAGTCAAAACCTTTGACCTTAGTTAAGAGCTTTACTGAAACCAAACGTAGACCATATTAATACAAGGGGAGGTGAGTGGGTGGGTCTCAAACTGCATCAAGCAGGAAATGTGAATGCATCAGGCACCAAACTGAATAATTCTGTATGAACGACTAAATAGTACTTCCACCCATAAAAGACAAACTTTAAATCTCAGAGAACTGAGGGTTGTCAGCCAGGTTAGCGCCGATATTACAGTATCAGATTTTTGAAAGAAAATGCAAAGTTGTGTTTGAAAACAGTTGACACTTCAACAGTTCCAATACACAGCTGTTCAGAGCTCCAACATGTCGACACTATTAGGACCGGATCAAGCTTAATCCAGCCCTCTGCCATGTGCTCACTCCCTCTGCTTTTTCGATAACACTCACTATCTTCTAGTGGTCGTCCAGGATGATTGAGGAGGAATCTTAGCTGCCATGGCCATCTCATTAGGTACGTTGTACCTGTAACCTCACTGTACTTGTACACTTGACAATAGACTCAGCTTGACTTGACTTGACCAGAACAGTCTACAAGTGACAACTTGACATCAGGCAGATCCGAGGCTGCCGTGACAGGGATGCCCAGACCGCTTACTGCTCTCAAAGCCCTTTGTTAATCAGACACATTCAAAAACAGTTCAAATGGATTAAACAAAAATCTTTAAAAAATAGAAAAAATAACTAAAGTACTAGAAGTTACTAAACAAAGTAAAAAAATAGCAAACGCATTTACCTCCACTTACCCTATTAAGATCAATGATCCCATTGGTCAAGCAATATACACCAATCATAGTTGGTATGAGGTCAAAGGACTGAATACAGACTGCATTCAGCCCTCTAGGACAGGACATGCATGCTCATCAGTGCTGAGACCAGTGGTGGGGCAGGAAGTCAGATGTGCCAGCATCTGAACTCCACCTCATTTCTGACCCCCAGACTCCAATGAAGTCAGAGATGAGCTGACCACTAGGAGGGCAATGCTGATGGTTCCCATATGGAACCCCCACAAAAGATAAGTGCATTTAAACCCATTATGATCTGGGTCTACCCACAGGACGTATCCTTTAAACAAACTTTTATCTATCTAATTTTTATTCCTTCCACCACTGAATTTGTATTTTTGATATTCCAAGCTTGAAATGCATACATCAAGGCTCTATTACATATTCAGTTCCTGTACATCATCCCAAGAAAAATGGACTTGGAATAGCATCTGGGTGTCCTAGTGCATGATTCACACAAGGCTAATATGCAGGTGGCAGCTGCTCCACAGAATCCTGTGCATTTTCATTGAGATCCCTGCCTCAACTGACTGAACTGCATTTCCATTTGAGATTCAGTAAAAATAATAAAATGTATATTGATGGTCTGCATCCTGCCTAACATGTTAGTCAGGATTTCACATGAACCAATAAGAGTTAGTAGCAATGAATAAGCCATTCATCCTGTCAAAACTGCTTCATCATTGAATAAGATCACAGTTTATGTAATTATAACTCCAAATCTGCAGTCCTGACGACCAGCAGTAACCTTTCACCCTCTTGCTTATCAGATTTCTTATCTACCTCTGCCTTAAATGTTTTCCAAAACTCTGCTCCGCCATTCTTTGAGGAAGTAGTCCCAGGACCTGTGGCTCTATGGCCCATGATGCACTGAGTGAAACAAATTCATCTCATCTCTGTCTTAAGAGGGCAATCTCTTATTTCTAAATCATGACCACCACCCCCCACCAAGTTCTATATTCTCCCTTAAGAAAAAACATCCTCTCCACATCTATCTGGTCAATTCCTGTCAGGATATTATATGTTTCAATCAAGTCCTCTCTCAATCTTCTAAGTTCCAACAGATGCAAGTTTAGCCTCTTCAACCCTTCCTCCGTAGACAAGCAACCCATTCCTGGTTTTAGTGTAGTAAACCTTCACTGAACTGCTGCCGATAAATTAAACAACAGTGGCATGGAATTTATTGGGAAAAAAAAATCTGAGTGACAAGATTAATCAGCAATTGGAGATGGGGGAGGATTGATAGTTCTGACTGACTAATTCGACTGAATTTTTTAAATTTTTAAAAAAATTTTATTTACAGCGTGGTAACAGGCCCTTCCGGCCCAACGAGTCTGCGCCGCCCATTTGAAACCCAAATTAACCTCCCTGTACATCTTTGCAATGTGGGAGGAAACCGGAGCACCTGGAGGAAACCCACACAGACACGGGAGAACATACAAACTCCTTACAGACAGCGACGGGAATCGAACCCCGATCGCTGGCGCTGTAATAGCGTCGCGTTAACCGCTACGCTACTGTGCCGCTCCGTGGGCAGGGCAGATGATGTTTTCACAAAGATGACTAAGTATGTAGATAATGTTCAGTGAGGCCTCAGACAAGGTCCCACATGGAACACTGGTCCAAAAGATAAGAGCCCGTGAAATCCAGGAGAATTTGGCAAGTTGCATCAGAAACTGGCATGGATCAGAAACAGAGAGTGATGGTTGAAGGATTTTTTGTGATTAGAAGCATGTAACTAGTGGAATACCATTGGGATCTGTGCTCAGAACCTTGCTATTTGTTATTTACATTAACGGCCTGGATGTGAATATTGCAGATGACATGAAGTTTGTTGGCATTGTTGGCAGTCTTCAGTAACAGAACAATATTGAGCAGATGGTAAGACAGGCAAAGAAACGGCAGGTGAAATTTAATCCTGAAAAATGTGAGGTGTTACATGTTGGGAGGACTAAGAAGGCTAGGATATAGATAGAGAATGGCAGGAACCTAAGAAATACTGATAAATAGAGAGATTTTGGTGTACATATTCAAGGGATCCCTGAAGACAGCAGCACAGGTAGATCCGGTGGTAAAGAAGACATGCAGGATACTTGCCTTCATTAGCCAAGGCAAAGAATATGAAAGGGAGATAATTATACAACTCAATAAAACAATGGTTAGGCCACAGCTGGAGTACTGTGTACAGTTCTGGCCAGCACACTTCAGGAAGGACATGACTGCATTTGAGGGGGTCCAAAGGAGATTCACCAGGATGTTTGCTGGGTTGAAGCTTTTCAGCTATGAGTAGGAACTGCATAAGCCAGATTTGTTTCCTTTAGAGTGGAGGAGACTAAGAGGTGACTTAGGTATACACAATTATGAGGGGCAGAGATCGGATAGAAACCTATCCCCTTAGCAGAAATGTCAATGATCAGAGGACACAGTTTAAGGTTAGGGATAGGATATTTATAGGGGATTTTAGGAAGATTTTTTTCATCCAGAGGGTTGTTTAAATCTGTAACTCACTGCCTGAGTGGGTAGTGGGAGCAGAGACAGTCAAGGCATTTAAATATTGGAAGAGCAGTTGAAATGCATTAGCATAGAAGGCTGCAAGCCAAGTGCGAGGAAATGGGATTAGCAGAGATAGGTACCTAATGGCTAGCATGGGCAAGGTGGGCTGAAGGGCCTGTTTCCATGCTGTATCACTCTGTGACTCTAATTTTCCTTAAATAAGAAGACCAATACTGTGTACTCCAGAAGTGGTCTCACCAGTGCCCTATATAAATGAACCATAAACCCTCTATTTTTGTATTCAATCCTATTTGCAATAAATGATAATATATTGTCAGTATTCCTAACTATTTGCCTTATCTACATACTAACCTCTTGCAAATCATGCACTAGGATACTCAGATCCCACTGCATCTCAGAGCTCTGCAATCTCTCTACACTTAGAATAGTGTGCTTCTTGTTTTAATGTGCTTCTTTGTTTTATATGCCAAAATGCACAGCTTCACATTTTCCCACTTTATATGCCAGATCTTTGCCCACTTGCTTAACATATTTATATTCCTTTGTAGCCTCCTTATATCCTTATTTCAAATAAAAGAACGTCCTTTCCTAAATGCAAACACTAGCAGAACTTAACAACATCCATGTTTCTGATCAGCTCGCTGCTGTCAAAACCATACCAATATTACAAATCCCTACATGTTTCTTAGTCTCCAAAAGCAGGCACAAAATCTGAAGTTTCAAGAGTCAAATCAAATCTCAGTCTTTCTCTCAATAAAATTGAGGACACCAAGGCACGTACTTGATGGTTGGGAGTACATCTGTAACAGCAGAATATCTGCCATTCACTGGGAGCTGCAAAATATTCAACCATTCAAAGGGGGACGATAGTTTGAAAAAGTAAAAACAATTGCAATCCTATTAAGACCTACTCTAAAAGGCATATTTGAAAGGATTCTTCTTCCCCCACCCTTCCTTGGGATATTTTTACAAGGAACAGTAATTTTAGAATACTGACATATCAGAA
Source organism: Pristis pectinata (assembly GCF_009764475.1). Lineage (NCBI taxonomy): Eukaryota > Metazoa > Chordata > Chondrichthyes > Rhinopristiformes > Pristidae > Pristis > Pristis pectinata. The sequence goes on along the minus strand of NC_067417.1, from coordinate 31,711,032 downwards.
GTCATTTTGACAGTGCTCCATTTATTATGTTTGTGGCCCTTCTCAAAGCTTGCCATTTCTTAAATGTGTTCAATATTATAAGGCAACCTATTCATAGCTACTAGATATCTACCAGATAATGGAGCTTTCATAAACTTTAACAGGTTGAAAGTGACCTCCGTACCTAACTGTGAAAGCATAGACAGTAGCAGTTCAAATTGACAGTCCACTGGTATCTCCGAGCAATATCAGCCTTACCAGTGATACCCATAGCTCAAGAATGAACTTCAAGGAAACAAAACTACCATGCATATCACCAGCATCAGCAGAGAAATTAGCAAGGGGGTAGTTCAAATATTTCAAAATCACTGCAATACTGAAAATAGCTGAAAAACAGCCTTGTTGAATCAATCATTCATATGTGTGTATTCATATATGGTGCAGTTTTGTATAATGCAAATCTCACTGATTTAGAATGGTAAACTACCAACTACATTTTACTGGTGGAGGCTTTGAATTTCTTTTACTGAAGCCAGTACATTTCTGCTTGTGGCAGTATCTTTTCAAGACGTGTGTGCATTCTTTTAACCAGAAAATGCAAAAGAAATCTAAAGTCACATTCACTTTACTGCATATATAGCTGGGAGGTAGAAAGCTGACCTGAAAGAAACTACTCCTTCAATAACCATTTTTTTGCTTGTAAATGTTTGGTAGCAGCTTTCAACATCAGTAATACATCACCCATGAAATTATGGAACTGATCTCCATTCTGTAAAGCTGCCACATCCCATGCTCCATTGATACCAATCCCCAAAACAGACTTCACAAAGTCACCACAGGAGGCCAATCAGCCCATCAGCCCATCATATCCATGCTGGCTCATTGAAAGGGGTACCCAATTAGACCCACTCCCCCACATCACTTCCAAATTGTTCTTATATCCAAATCAAAAGATTTCTCTTTGCCTCCCCTCTGGTGCTATTGCTAATTATCTTGAACTGCTATCCTTTGGTTACTGAGCCATCCGCTGAGGGAAACAGTTTCTCCTTATTTAATCTATCAAACATCCTCAAGTTAAATATCTTGTACAAAATTATGGTGCAGCTTTAATCCTAATGAAGCATGAGTGAAAATCAGCAGAATATGCCAGCTCTTTTACAGCCATAACCTAATTATGTTACACAGCAGCATGAACTGGTGAGAAGGTGAGATTCAGGCAGTGCTGGGACATTTAGAGGGAGGTTTTGGAAGAAGGAAGTAGAAGAGTATGAGCAACACAGTGGCACAACTGACCAAGCTGCTGCCCACAGCTCCTGCAACCCTGACCTCTGGTACTATCTGTGTGCAGTTTGCACATTCTCCCTGTGACCGTGCGGGCTTCCTCTGGTTGCTCCGGTTTCCTCCCACATCCCAGAGATGTGCAGGTTGACAGATTAATTGGTCATTGTAAGTTGCCCCTGTTGTACAAGTAACTGGTAGGACCTGGGGGAAATTAATGGGAATGTGGGGAGAGCAGATTACAGGGAAAAATTAGTGGAGTAATGGATTGCTCTGTGTGCTGCCATAGCCTCGATAGGCTGAATGGCCTCCTTCAATGTCATAAGGAAATATGGGAAGTTGGGAGTAAGAAAAGAAAAAGTACTTGGGAGTAGGAAGTGGCTCATGAACACAAGCAGAGAGTAGGTGGGCAAAACGGATTGTTTTGCCGGTGCAGATTCTAAGTAATTCTGCACAGACTCCCAAACCTGAAGGTAAATTAGAGGCTAACTACTACCGACTTTTAGCAACATAGATACTTGCTGAAGAATAACAAAGTGGAAAGGCATGAATGTTAACAGAAACCAGATGAAAAGTTTCAATAAAACTTCTTGCCTTTTCATTGTTGCACAAATCAAAAACACAAGATGAAAATAAAGTACTTCAAACACAAGTTTTGGAAATGAATGCTAGTTCCTCCCACATCAAAATATTACACCCAAGGGGAAATAAAGATTTTGGATGAGAAAAATTATTTGATCTGCATTAGTTTATTAACTTGGTTTAAGTTAATCGTTAGAAAGATAGACAGAAGTTGAGAAAAAAAAACTGTCTCATTCATTGAGTTGTGACTGCCAGGAGCTAGAATTTACCATCTAAAAGGCAATAGAGCCGTTACCAGTGGTGAGCACTTTAAGAGCTACACCCAACAAAACTATGTATCAAGAACTAGGATGCAGTGTTAACCAAAGGCCAATTGTTGGACAGCCTGGACAGGATAAACCAAATGAAACATCCCCCAGTTTATCATTGCAACATCAAACCATTGCTTAAATGTAATGGCTTCAGGATTTCTGCTTCCACCACATTATTGATGAATCTAATGAACTCCCCAGTACTAATCCAAATGTATTCACTTACTTTTAAATATAAGATTCCCATCCCTTGTCTAATTCATAATTTAAAGTTATATTTCAAATTCTCTATTATCATTTACTGTATTTTTCATGGGATCAGCCTCCATTAACATACGCAGAACTCAAGTGAACAAATGAAACTTAATTCCAGCCATCATGTTTTGCAGGTCTGTTTATCCAAAAGTTATATGTGCTCCATTCTCAGTTTTAAATGACTGCATCATTATCTTGGGACTCTCCCACTCTGGGAAACATCTCAACATCTACTCTGTCATTCCCCCTTAAGATATTATATGTTTCCATAAGCTCACCCCTCATTCTTTTACATTTCAAAAAATATAGATCCAGAGAAAACAACCCTAACCTAAACCATCCTTCCCCAAGACTATAATTCTCCAGGCTTTGCCACATTCTCAGAAGAATGCCCTACACTTTCTTGAGTAGCATCACATCTACCCTGTGGTGTTACAGGCAGAACTGTGCACCTGTGGTCTAACAAGTGTTTTATACAGTTCTAATATGGCCTTCTGCTCTTGAATTCTGTACTCAGTAAGCGTCTCATTTGCCTCCATAACATCTACCTCTTCTCAGACTTTCATGGATCAGTGCTTCACCTGTTCCTCCACCGTCTCAGTATTCTATCATTTATTGTCCATCCATTTGCCTTATTTGCCTCTCCAAATGCATTACTTCACACTTCTCTAGATAAATTCTACTTGTCACTTTGGTGTTCACTTCTGATATCTTCCTGCATCCTTAAACTTCCATCAACCGCAATGGAAATTTTGCTCTTGTCAACAAACCTCCTAATTGTAGTCCCCTTCATTTAAGTCCAAATTACATACGTGTGTGTGTGTGTGTGTGTGTGTGTATACACACACACATACATATATATATTTTTTCAACAAAAAAAAAGACCACCAATAAGTCCTGTGGAACCCCACTACATACAACCCCACTACATAAAAATGTCACTTGTGAAATACTTAGATCCATTTTATCTGTACAGTCCCTAGAATACTTGAAGAGGAAACATCTGCAGATCTATAAAGAAAGATCATGGATTTGGGAATTTCAGAGTGCCTGCACAAGCATGAAGGTCTAAATATTCTTCATTCTATGATTCCTTTACAATCTGTGCATTGTAAATAACTAGATAAATCCATACTAGACACAGTCAGTTCCGCACTGGCATATTTTCAAAATGTATTTTCAATGCTATAGGCTGAATTTAATGTGATAATAAGTAAACTATCTGCACAAACTGTAACTTTACACAATGCTCTACTTAAAGGATCTTCCAAGGACAATTCACATACTTCATCTCCATTCATGTAAAATTGCTACAAAAAGATTTTACTACCAATGGTAGGAACCAGTCACTTTCTGAAAACCCAAGTTCTCTTTAAATGGATGCTACAGTATTGCCTCTGCTACCGGACACTATAGCAAATATAAACTCAACCTGGTTAATCCTTCTGACCTTTCAGCAAGGTCGGTTAATGGATTTCTACAAAGATATGCAATGGGATACGCAGTGAAAAACATTCGCTTGATGGTAGTTTGATCATTTGTGTGGATAAATGCCATCTTAAGTAATAGAAGTATCCAAATAACACCATCAAGAACATACCAACTTACTGTCATCACTGAGACGTTAAACAATGCATCACATAAAATAATAAATATTTAGAATAACGTTATCGATCCTTCTCAATTGTTCAGAGTGCAGAAAAAACTGCAGTTCCACAAACAGGGAATAGGAAAAGTGGAGGGAGAGACGGAATGCAGTGTAAAATAAAAATTCCAGTTTTTTCACTTCCAGCAGCTGTTATTTTAAAATATTTCAAATGGCCTCGTGCATGCTCCCTTCAAAGTTACCCATACTGTGATACAACTAAAGTGTTTCACTGACGTTCAACTAAGATCAAGTGCCTTCCCGCAAATTATACGGTGACTTTGGACCCCTTCCCACTATACAGTGGTCCCAGTGATTACATGATTTATGGTGGTGTTTGAATGAGGCAATGCCAGGAAAATGGTTGGTTAATGAGATTCTTCTACCACATTGACATCACCTTAGTTTTAGCAGAAAGTACTGAGAACTCCATAAATGGTCGCCTTCTACTGCATGTTAAAATACTGTGGATACTGGAAACATAAAACATTAACTGTTTCCCTCTCCACAGATGCTCTCTGACCTACTGATTTTTCCAAGGATTTTTTGAACTGCAGTTTATTTTAAACAAATACTGCAGTTTGACTACAACATGAAAGGAAATTAATGTTTGCCAGCTTTCTGAATGGAAGGAGGAAACATTCATACTGTCAATGTGTGAGTGCTTTTCAATTATTTAACTACACAAATAATGTTAGTGCTACGATCTATCTCCTTCACACAGCATGGATATGAAATATAATTGTAACCATTATTGCCAATGGTAAAAACATCTGGAACTTGAATGAAATTGTACTTTAAGATCACAATGTTACTTAATTCTCCAACATACTTAATCCACAATTGAAAGGATCACGGGGCATATAAAGTAAAATACTTGCAGGAGAAATATGTATTTAATTTTTATCATAATTTCATCATGGTTTGGTCAACCTTTGAATCAGCAAAACAAATGAATAACTTTTGGGTGGAGGTGGAGGAAACCTTCTGAAAAAATAAGAAAACTTTGATACAGTACAAAGCGTACCTAGAGTTCAGCTGACAATTTTTGCAACAAATTATTCAGGAGCTTAACCTTCCAAAAATTCCTCACCACAGCAACAACGCTTCATTGAAAATGCTTTGTTGTCCAAAAGCACATGTCCCTATAAACCTGTACAACTACACAAAGCGCTCACTGCAAGAAACTAACAGAAGGCAGCTGCAGTGTTTCACAATATCTGACCCAAGCATGGATTCGGAAAATGAGTGTGGATTGGGAGAGAGAAAGCGCGTTCCTTCATGTGCTGCTGGTGGGTCACTTTTTTTCATCACTCAATATACAACACAAATTTTCACTTTACCCCTTATAATATGACCTTATGATAGGCACTTTGCCAGCACTATTCAATTTACAATTTAACTAAATAACAAAAGTGAACTAAAAAGATTGCTTCTTGAACATTCAATGCTCTCAGTAATGCTACTTATCTGTCAGAACTAATGGGCACTTCTTTCAATATTAAAAATCTCATTAGCTGAGCTGAAAGTGCACGGACACCATGCAAATAACTGTACATGTACCTGCTTCTCCTTTTGCTCTGCATTGTGTGTGGACACAATAATTAGGGATCCCTATTAAAGCAGATAGCAAAAATACAGTAGATGCTGCACTAGTGACGGAGAGAAATAGCCTATAAATTCATTGCCTTCTCATAAAGGCACCAACATGGCAGGCAATGGTTCTGCATTCACCGGTATTTTTTCAGTCTATTGCCCAAGTGGTCATTTTACAAGTCTGAATTTAGGCAGCAAATACTGAGGGTTTGTGGAACATTAGTGCATCACCTCCACATCTGATCCTCCTTTTATTTATTCTTCCATACACAGAGCTTGCAGTAAGACTGATTGGAGAGAGATCAAAAAAAAGTTTCATGGATTTTGAGAAATTCCCTACCCCAGAAATACAGATTTATGGTGCTTCCATTTTGCCTTAGCTATGATCAGCTAATCCAAGACAGACAAGAAAAAAAGCCTGGGACTTTCAAGCTTTGCTTGCCCCTGTACTATACCAGGTGGTGTAGATTTACTCACTGAGCCCCCAGGGAGTCTTACAACAGCATTAAATAACAACAGAGCACTATAGTTTGACACCTTCCCCATGATTTTTATTCCATAAGTAAGACTGACAGCACCACAGAATTATAATAGAGTTAAAGCAAAGTCATAAAAAAAATTCTTTGCACTATTCTGTTCCTATTATAAATGGATTTTTTTCTGTTTTTGAAATATTTTTCATTTTGAATTTCTGGTTTTACATACATGGGATGATGAATGCTGAGTGACATCTGATTTCTATAATTGAAATGCATCATACATCTATGGATGGGAAAATTATACATCATTACATTCAGCACTAATGGGCAAAGCTAACAAAGTTGGGAATGGAATTTGCAGATCCTCAGATTGCTTGTCAGGAGGCTGTTGTTACATGGCTTCTGCTACTTTTCATCCAACACTCTGCAGGAACTCAAGATACAGTTTCATTCCATTCACAAGAACCCAGCTCAAGCAGATGAATTATTTTCTCCTTTTCTTTCTTTTATTAGCACATGAGCAAAGGGAGGGGTGAGATGGGGGTGGGGGGAGGAGGCACAAGGGCCCTTTAAAAAGAAAACCCTTCTCCCAGTGGTAAGAAATCTGCAGCAGCCAAGAAACTCTTGGCTCCACGTGTGAATCCGTCTCCTGTAATCCATTCATTCACCAAGAAGTGGACCAGATGCAGGATTAGAGCAAATTCCAAGCAGCCTTATTACAGCCAGCTTTAATAGCCATTCAAACCCATTTGGAGTTGCCAGGTTTATCAACCAATTATCATCATTCTGGGCAAGTTTCATTTGATTGGATATCTTTAGAATTTAAAACAAGTAATTACAGTGATTTAAAGTAACTAAAAGCATCAGCCACTTTAAATATCATAAATCTCCACGGTGAACAACTAATAAACATTATACTATACAGAAAACTAATGAAGAACAAATATAAGTAGTACCTAAATGTCAAAAATTGCCAATTAAATCTAATGATTGTGTCAGATGTATAAATATATTAAAAGAACACATAAAGCAAACTGTTATTGAATTTTAAATAACCTGCCTTTGATATTGCAGTTATCAACACACTCAGACAACACAAATGCATTTTCCAAGTTTCCAAAGGATTAATTGTAACAACTTCAAAGCTTTCACTCGACAATGACATCTGAGTCACAGCCTCAACACTCGTCTTTGCACAGATAATGACCAAGCCTCCTTCTTGTTTTTCCTTTAAGGTTTCATTCACTTCAAATGATGTGCATTTTATTACATTTTACTTGAATGTAAGATAAAGTATGTGCCATCATCCCAGAGCAAATTACAAAGACAAGACAGAACATTGAAAAGAGACAACAAAATTACTACATGCTCTGGACACACATCCGATTTGTCTATCCCAGGAAAACACCAGACATTAAAATCACACTTAGTTACAATACGGAGCTCTGAAGAGATGTACATCTCAGTCTACCAGGCATCCTGCCAGAATCCAATTCCTTTGATGTAAGAAAAATATCCTCTAGTTTGAGTACATTTGTAAAACCGCGGGGCAAGCTCTTTAAATAATATTTTCTTCAGTGATCACCTGGACTTTTCCCAAACTACTGGCGCCTGTCTTAGCTTTTCAAACAGCCCTCTCTTCTTCCACCCCACCCCCAAGTAAACCATTGGGAGAAACTGACTCCAGATCTCGCTTCCCCTGAAAACCTAGGATGCAGACATCTGCGGGACACTTTTTTTGTTGGGGAGGGGGGAGGTGGGGAGGGGGAATGAAAAGAACATCTTTCAGATCACACATCGATTCTGAGCTTGAGCAGCCGAGCTGTTCAAAGGAAACAGGAGTGTACAAATGGGAACTTGTAACACTTTCCATATGACATCTGAATCGCGGCCGCCGCATTGTACCAACTGGTACCATTCAGCCCGTTCTTCCAATACACTCCAACCCCCGCCATTGCGAACGTGGTTTCTCTGCAGTTTCTCAGTGAAACAGGCAACAGCTACTTGTAGTTCCACATATTACCTTAGATGTTGTCTCCAAGGTAGTGTTAAATGCCCGTTGAGATCAGACACAGTGCGGTTCCTGGGGGGAGCTGCATGTCCAGTTTTAACAATGAGAACGGACGGGGAGTAGGTGAGGAATCTCCTTCCCGGACCGGTCTACTTGGAAGGCAGGTTGAGCGGGGTCTCCGGGCCGGGCTGCGCTGGGGTAGGATAGGGGAGGAGAGGGGAGGGAAGGGGGTGGAGGGGGGTTAGAGCCGCTTACCGTGGTGGAGAGCCGGCAGCCGGCTCGCTGGAAGCCCTGCGGATGTCCAGGGACGTTCTTCTGTTTGACGATCCACTCCTCCAGCCCCTTCCGACTGAGACAGGCATTCACCACAAAGCTGTCACCTAGATCAACAGAAAGAGCCGTGAGTTCCCTGCCAGTCAACGCCAGCGATGGCCAAACATGGACGGAACTTTTTTTTGCAAGTTTTGCAACATCAGAACTTTTTTTTGTTTAAGAGGAAGAGGTGCCTACCTTCAGGACTCTCTCTGGGTTTACAAACGGCGGCTGCTTGGTGGAGGTGTAAAACAGCGGAAGGAAAAAAAAGAAATGTGGGTTACTTTTTTTTACAATAAAACGAGTATAATCGCTTTGATCACTGCTCCCTTACCATGCTTGGAGTGAAGTTTACCCATGTCTAGCGTTCTTTCTGCATCTGCCCGTGTTTGGGGGACATTTGGAGTGCTGGATAGTCCGGGTTCAGCTGGACTCTCCGTGCTCCGGGCGGTTTAGATGGAGCCTCTCTCCATCCTGCAGCACAGCGACTGATCCCCGGGTCTGCTCCCAGCTCTTTCTCTCCGATCTACAACCCTCCCCCTCGCACACTCACACTCACACACAGAGGGAAGAGAGGCGGCAACAAAAAGAAACTTCACCCACCAGGGGACATGATTGACACCTCCCCGAGATTACAGCACTTCTGGCTCCGGCCCCACTTTTACTGTTGGTTGGCGGGCGGCAGATGAAAGGAAACTTGGTTCCTTTGCAGTCTCCAAAATAAAAGGGCTCCAGCAAGCACTTCCAGCCAGGCGAGAGCAGCAGCCAAGGATTGAGGAACATCAATCCACGCTCAGGCACAGCACACTTTAACATACATAAAACAAACTCTGGAAAATGCTGGAGAGGCTCGGGACCAGCGGCACAGAAAGGAAATAACGTTCCAGGTGTAGTATTTGGTTACCATACACACTTTAATTTCTAAATTTACCGACACCCCCCCCCCCATTTCTGCAGGAATTATTAAACTCCTGAATACCGTTGTGATATAAAACAAAACCCTAGGTGCACTAAAATTGTGTTTTTCTTTCATTTCCTTTATAGCTTTAGTTATGAGACAAAAATATATTAGTGAAGGAAAGGTGTTTGAAGGAGGCTCTATGACCACCATCAGGCATACCTAAAAAGGTGCCAACCGGGTGAAGCTATTACAGAGGACCACTTGCGTGTTAAGCCGTGGGAACAGCGGGCTATAGACAGAATGTAGCAGTCTCACAACCGAGGGATCAGATCAATGCTCAGCAGACCTACCACATCCAATCGTGAATGGTGGTGGACAACTAAACAGCCAATTTGGTGGGGATGGGTGTGGGGGGAGGGGGAGATGTCCCATAAAACATTCAGTGTTGACAAAGCCCAGAGTGTGAATGGAAGAAGCAATATAAACAGAAAACATTGGAAACACAGCAGATCAGACAGCATCTGTGGAAAGAGAAACAACTAATGTTTCAGATCTAAGGCCTTCTATTGGTATTAGTTTATTATTGTCACTTGTACTGAGGTACAGTGAAAAACTTAAAAAAGCAATGCTGAACTCTCTTTAGCTGTCTGTGGCCAGGAATGTTGAGTCAATGATCTGTCTCAGCTTTGTCCTTCCGTGTCCACTGTCAGAAGCCGACATTAAACCAACACAATTCACTCTGTACTCAAAACAAGGCCAAAAGCACAAGATACCGTAACATCGCAAGACCTAAATACATCCCAGTCATAGTCTTAGAAACACAGCCAGGATGTCTCCAAGACTCATCTCTAATTAAATTGTCCCCATATTCCAACACCACTGGCACCTATCCAGCAATGTTGAAAATGGTCAATTCACAAAACCAAAGATAGATCAAATCCAGGCAATTGCTTCTCCTGGCAATTTACTCTCGAATATCGGCAAAACAATGAATGGTATTGTCCACAGTGCTAACAAGCAACACTTAGCCCTATAATCACTATAACACTTACTCACCTATGTTCTTTTTGGGTTGCACCAGACCACTCAGCTCCAGACTTCATTATGGCTTTGGTCCAAACACAGAGAAAAGTGTTGGGTTCCAGAAGAAAGGGAAGGGTGACTGCCCTTGATATCACTTGGCCAATTTGACCAAATGTGCCATCAAGAATTGAGGTTAATGCAAACCGACAGAAATTCTGCAGTAACTGAAACTTTAACTAACACAAACAAAGATGATTGTGGTTGTTGGAGGTCAATCAATTCAACCCCTGGATGTTATTACAGAAAGCATTTGATAAGGTGCCACATGAAATGTTATTGTGGAAAATAAAAGCTCACTGTGCAGGAGGTAATACATTGGTATGAATGGAAGATTGGTTGGCTAACAGGAAATAGAGAATAAGCAAAGTAGGTCTCTTGATGGTTGGCAGGATGTAACAAGTGGGGTGCCACAGGAATTGGTGCTAGGGTCTCAACCTGATACCATTTATATGAATGACTTGACTGAAAACACCAAAGATGTGACTGCTAAATTTGCTAATGGGCCAAAGATTGGTAGGAAAGTGAGTTGTGAAGAGGCTACAGAGGAATATAAATAGGTTATGTGAATGGGCAGAAATCTAGCATATGGAGTATAGTGTGGGATAATAAGGAAAAATAAAAAAAGCATATTATCTGAATGGTGAAAGATTGCAGACTTCTGAGGTGCAGAGGGATCTGGGTATCCCTACTGCATGATTCATAAAAGGCTGGTGTGTAAGTACTGCAAGTAATTAAGAAAGCTAAACAAACGTTACTGTTTATTTCTAGAGGAATTGAATGCAAAAGTACCGAGGTTATGCTTCATTTATTTAGGGCTTTGGTGAAATCACATCAGGAGTACTGAGTACAGTATTGGTCTCCTTTAAGGAAAGTAGTTAAGGTATTGGAATCAATTCACAGAAGGTTTACTGGACTAGTAACTGGAATGAGCGAATTGTCTTACGAGGAAAGGTTGGACATACTAGACTTGTATCTGCTGAAGTTTAGAAGAGTAAGAGGTGACTTGATTAAAACATACAAGATCCTGAGAGGTCTTGACAGGGTGAATGTGGGGAGGATGATTCTTCTTATGGGAGAACCTAGAGCTAGGAATCATTGTATAGTGGAGTCATCCATTTATGGCAGAGAGGAGGTGAATTTTTTTCTCTCAGAACTTCATGAGTCTTTGGAACTCTCATCCTCAAAAGGGTGCTGGAAGCAGAGTCACTGATTATTTTAAGTCAGAGGAAGATAGCATTCAAGTAGCACCCAGTGCCAAACCATTTTCAGCTGCATCATCAATGACCTTCCTTCCACCAGTGCATCAGCAGTAGGAATGTTCATTACATAAAGTTTGTTTCCATTTACAGCTCCTCAGATAATGAATTAGTCCAGGCCCTCATGCAACAATATCCGGGCTTGAACTTTTAAATGGCAAGCTAGGGGGCTTAAGTTATGGGGAGAGATTGGACAGGCTGGGCTTGATTTCCTGGGAGCAGAAGAGGCTGAGGGGTGACCTGGTAGAAGTATATAAGATTATGAGAGGCATAGATAAGGTAGACAGTCAAGATTTTTTTCCAGCAATAGGGGTATCAAAAACAAGAGGGTACAGGTTTAAGGTGAGAGCTAGGAGTTTTAAAGAGGATCTGAGGGGTAGTTTTTTTTACACAGACAGCTAATGACACCTGAAATGTGCTGCCTGAAGAGGTGGTGGAATCAGATACAATGACTACATTTAAGAGGCATTTAGACAGACACTAATAGGCAAGGCATAGAAGGGTGAAAAACACAATGATTCTGGAGGAACTCAGCAGGCCAGACAGCATCCGTGGAAAAAAGCAGGCGGTCAACGGTTGACAGAAGGGTCCTGACCTGAAACGTTGACCGCCTGCTTTTCTCCACGGATGCTGCCTGGCCTGCTGAGTTCCTCCAGCATCATCGTGTTTTTCATTTAGATTCCAGCATCTGCAGTCCTTTGTTTCTCAAGGCATAGAAGGATATGGTCCTAATGCAGGCAAGTGGGTTTATTGTAGATGATCAAAAAGTTTGACATGGTCATGGAGGGCTGAAGGCCCCATTTCAGTGCTGTACAACTCTCTGACTCTATACTTGTATCACAATTAACACGTAATTATCCACTCAGCATGAGCCAGTCCAGTCACGTCCCTTTGGCATTAAGTGATATTATCTTTGTTGAATCCACCAAATTCAACAATTGGGGGTAGCCAATGACTAAAAATTTACAGGATCAGCCTCATAATTACATTGATGCCTCTCAGGGCAAGCAGGACGAGTTCCTAGGAGAGAGAGCAATAATGGAATCATCGGCAGAATGGGTCACGTACCGTTATGTGGAAAGGGATGCAGAACCCACAGCACTGCTGTGCCTGGCACCTGGCATGAACTTCTGCCCTCTAAGCTGCTGCACAACACCATGGACAGAACTTGGTATGAATCCAGCAGCAGATTGCCCCATAGTGCAGTGTGGAGAGGCTGACTGCGAGGGCTGGTGTTGGGCAGGCTCTCTGGGAGTATCTGGGTTAGACAGGAGACAGGAGAAAGCAGATCCCATCACATCCAACAGAAGACGATGAGAGAGTAGGATCTGTGCAGTCTGTCAACACATACAGCAGAAGCTGACAGTCCCCTCCAATGATCCACACTCACTGGCCAGGGTCTCAGTGCTAAACACCTGCCCCGCTCACCCTAACCTGCTCAACACTAACTTTCAAAGGCAAGCTCTCCACACCTAGCTCTGGGGTGATTCATTCCATGCAGAGCACAAATAAATGGCAAGGATTCATACCAGGTTACAGGTTTTTTTTATTTGAAGAAGATGTATTCATAAAATAATGGCTTTCTTTACATTTGCAGTGTTGTTAAGTTCATACAGTCATAGTCTTGAGTCTATAGATTCACAGTGAATCCATTATCTGTATAGAGCTCTTTGAACAATAGACCAAGTGTTTGAGAGGCTGTCACACAGGATCCAGATCCTCAGTGTCCAGTGGCAGCAAGATCTCAGATCACATTCCTTCCTCACAAAGCCTTTGCATTGGCTGCACCAAGCTTCAGTGTGTCCCTGAGTAAGTACTCCTGTCAGCAGCATTCACTTATGGACATCTCAATGCACTGGAAGGCCAACAAGCTTCAGGCAAACCGAAGTGCATCTTACGCCAAGCTGATGATCTTCAAGCAGCACCACATGAAGGTGCTGGGGATCTGGTTTGGAGGAACCAGGGCACATGGCAAGAATTAGCTGGAGCAGAGAGCAAACGTCAAACAAAACTGGGGCTGTGAGAGCAGCTCTCCCTCTTGTGGTAGGCAAGAACCTAGTTATCAGATGTGAGGTACTGTCGGTGCTACTGTATATGGCACAGGTGTGGCCCATACCCCGCTCCTGCACTATGGCAGTCACCCGAGCCATCTTCAATTTCATATGGAGATCTAAGATGGAGCACATCCAATGGGTCATGAGTCTTGAGGGATAAAGTGCATCCAACATTGCCCACTTCCTGGTCACCACCTCGGTGTGGCTGCATCAAGCTGTGTGTTGAACCGAAGTACACAAACACAAACCTCAACCATGCTGAGGTGCTACCTGTCCCCAATATTGGGAAGGATGGGCCTAACCTCTTTGCTGCAGAATTTCACATTCAGTTGGAATCTGCTGCTCTACCTGTCCTTGTAGAAAAGTTTCTGTAGAAAAACTCTTTTGACCACATCCATCAGGGAGTGAGAAGCACAGAACATCGTGCAGGCCCTGTGGAAGAAAAATAGGATGGATCCAGAGGGGTGGTGTCCCAAGTAGACTGAATGCCTCATCGCCAGGACTCACCGACAGTCACCAAGACCTCACTCGGCTGGCGGTAAGAGAGGCCCTCCCCATCAGATCTTTTCTGTGTTGTCAGAATCACACTCCCAACGCATGTTGCCCTCAAGATGGCTGTGATCATCCATCTTGTTGTTGACTGTGTGTTGCAAAGAAGGTCTGGGAAACAGTGCAATGGCCCTTGTCGAGATTCATCCCGAGCAGCTGCGTAACAGAGGACCCTCTGATTTACAAACTGTTCCCAGGAACACGTACAAAGAACAACATCAGATTGCTGGTTATATCTAAACTGCTGATAAGGCTGGATGACAGTGTGTGAGGAGGATGCAAAAAGACTTAAGTTGGATATGGACGGGTTAACTGATGGCATGAACATGGCAGATTGAATATACGTGGAAAAATGTGAAGTCATCCACTTTGGTAAAAAGAAATTAAAAGGTTAAGTATTTTTTAAATGATAAATGCTTGAAAAAGGTTTTGGTGTTCAGATGGACCTGAGTGTCCTTCTACACGGAATTTAATATGCATGTACAGCTATTAATTATAAAGGCAAACCATAGATTGGCCTTAATCTGAATACAAGAGTGAAAATATCTTGTTCCAATTATATAGATCCCCGAGAACATATCTGGAATATTGCGTACATGTCTGTTCGCTCTATCCAAGGATGAGTATACACAAAAGGGGAGGTTCACCAGATTGACTCCTGAGATGGAGGGTTATCATATGTGAAGTTATTGAATAGACTGGACCCATAGAGTTTTGCAGAATGAAGCTGATCTGCATGAAATTTACACATTTTTTTTTCCACAGGGCTTGACAGTGTAGATCCAGAGATGATGTTTCACTTAGCTGGACTATTTAGAAACAGTAGTCACAGTAGTGGGTCAGATATTTAGGAGAGAGATGAGGAGAAATTTTGGCACCCTGAAGTTGATGAATCTTTGGAATTCTTTACCCAAAGGGTTGTCCTGGCTCAGTTACTGAGTACGTTCAAGACAGAGATCAATCGAATTCTAAACCTAAAGAGAATCAAGGAGTATGGAGTTAGCGCAGGAAAGTGCCACCAAAATAAATGATCAACAAAGGTCTTATTGAATGTTGCAGCAGGCACAAGGGGCTGAAGGGGCCACTAGATATTTTCCATATTTTATAACAACTTAGAAGCAGGTCATTTGGCCGATCAAGTTTATGTCGATTTACAGAGAAATCCCATTCTCCCACTAATTTTCACTGTAATCTCTTCTTCCTCCATTCCTGTCAATTCTACCATCCACACTATTCTAGGGACAATTTACAGTGGCCAATTAACCTCCTTACCCATACATCATTGGGATGTGGGAGAAAACCTGAGCACCCAGGGAGAACATGCAAACTCCACACGGAAAGCACCCGGGGTCAGGATTGAACCTGAATTGCTGAAGGTGTGAGGCAGAACTCTACCAGCTGTGCTACAGTGTCACTCCTGCTTCTATTTCTTAAGTTATTATGTTGTGAGGCCAGGTTATTGTTTGTAGACCACTCAGCATTGGGACAGAGCTGCGGCATTGAGGCCTGGACGATGCTTAGCACAGAATACCACAATAATAATCAGAGACATATGAAAACAAATGAAATATGATTACATCACTTAAAATAGCAAAATTACTTACATTTTTAAAAAATAACAAATGTACTTAAAATATGTTTAAGTGATATGGGTTAATTAAAGGCATTAAGATCAACTAAATAAAGAAAGGAAACAAACCACTTACTCGTACTTACCGTTTTCAATCCAGAATTGAATGGGACTGCATTATACACAACAGCCATGGCTGATCCGAAGCTAATGGGCCAGATGCAAAGTTTCTATTTAATGAAATGATGCAATGGGACAAATCTTCTTCCAACATCCACATGGCTCTGCTGATGGATATGCTGGGAACTGGGCAGTTCCCCAGCAGAGTCTGTAGCTCAGCCTTGCATACAGCAGAATGAGCACATGGTCTCTGAACATTTGTGTATGTTCTTTTGTCTTTAAATCTTAACATTTTACTTTGATATTATTTTAAAAGTTTAATGTTATTTTTTATTTTTTTTTACAACCCCTGTGTGATTTTGAATGTTTTTGAACACCAAAGACATTCACATGTATTCAATTGAAAAGGCATCTTTGACAGCCAGCGAGCCTGGGGTGGGGCCTCACTACCTGTCAAAGACGTTGCCTTCAACACGGCCAGTAACTTGGACTAAAAGAGACCCTGAAATACCCTGGTCTTCACCAAAGTGTTGAGAGCTGGCCTCCTGGTGGAAGGCTGCACTTGGTACTAGATTCCAGGGCATAAACAACTAGTGATACAAGGCAGCAGAAGATCTGCCACAGTGCTGTATGATGTGAATCTCATTTTAGCCATGGAATTCAGCCAGAACTAAAACTTATGAAGAACTGTTTAATCATTCCAAAAGCCTCTACATTTGATGCTTTCAATCATTTGGAATTAAAGACAAAATAGTGTAAACTGTTGCATAAAATGTTGATAAGCAGATGCTCATATGGCATTTGGTTTCTGAAGAAAAGTTAATGCTTTGACAAAGTACAATTAATTAGCATATAGATCAAAGTCCTGTGTCTTGACTTATTTCCAGGCCTATTCGACTTGGCCTAGTGCTATAGACAAGTTGTCTCCAGGCCGTCATTCGAAATTAGGCAAAGAAAAAAATCTCCTCTTTTAGATTTGGTTACTTCAGACTGGAATGATGGAAAAAATGGAGGAAGGAATGGAGGAAAGGGAGGGAAGGAGGGAGAGTGGATTTGTTTTTAATGTGCCATTATTGTTCCAATGTGGGAAATTGGACTATTTGTATATAGCAAAGTAATAATGACTAAATTATCTATATTGTTAAAATTCATTGAATCTAAACATTGGCTGGGATAGTGGGGATAATTTCCTTTTTCCTTGAAAATTACAGCCTTGAAATCTTTTACATCCATCCAACAGAGCAGGCGTGGACTTCATTCAACGCCTTATTTGAAAGATGACACCTCCAATAATGTAGCACTCCCTTGGTACTCCACTGGAGAGTCAACCAACAATTTTGTGCTCATGAATCTAGACCGGAACTTAAAACCTCAACTATCTGACTTTGAGGTGGAAGTGCTACCAATTGGGACACGGCCAAAGTATAATCTAGACAATGGCTTTTGAGACTTTCACCTTGATTCATTTTCGCACAGCTGAAGGGGCATATTTAATTCCATAAGGCCCATTGATAAATTAGCTGATTAAGACAGTTAGAATGTTCAGTACCAGAAATTACTCAGGTTCAATTCCTCATCCAATATTGGGGTAATAGTTCGCTGTGTTACTAAAACTAGTGACCATTTGTTAAAAACGTGTTTGTTGCAGTTGAACAACATCTGCTTTCCAAGTACCACAGGTTAAGTTTAAAAAAGGACCTCAGTTAGGTCAACCATAATTGAACTTGTAATTCTTGACTATAATGCACCTTGAAAATTTAAAGAATAACATTAGACTACATGACTAGTTTACAGTCATCACAGGAATCACAATTGCACCCAAATTTAAAGAATATTGCTCCTTTAAATCAGAAGTCAATAATGACTCATGAAATCACAGCTTTAATGAACAAGCTATACAATTTCATTACAGAAATGTATATTTTAATAAGTGTACCAAGTTTATTCCACATTTTAAAATATTTATATCTGTACAATAAGCTCAGTCATTACCACAGTTTTCATTGTGAATAAGTAAACAGTCCATGTCTTTTGACAGACATAAAACACGCTTTGGCTGGAAAGTCTAACCATACTATTAAAATAAATAGAAAAGTCAAAACAAAATGGGGCATCTGCATCTCTCCAAACAAGCTCCTTGTTTGATGCGTTAATGAAATATGAAAGAGATGTAGCTTGTTAAACAATGTTTTGAACTTAGCAAAATATAGAATATTTTTGGACTGGCAGCTCTTAAATAAAGGCTAAAAAAGAGGAATAAAATCAATCCCACTGAACATCAAACAGACATCATCCAGTGTATTATTTATGCATTCTCCAAAGATCAGCATGTCACAGGTACTGGCAGCTTTCTAGTAAGTTAACAAAGTGCAGATCTTCATGCATGATCATAGATAGAATGTTGATGTGCTATTTGGCTGGGAAGGTATTTCAATCCTATCTTCACAAATTCTATCCATAAATTTTTAATGAGGATTCATTGAATGGTGATCAGCAGGGGGAACCTGGCTGTTTTAACCCTGTCCAGCTAGGAATACTGAAGAAAATGTGTTGTCCTCACTAACTCAATAATAATGTGAAAACACATTTCAGACTCATTCATCAAGCCGAAAGACCATCAAAGCAGATTTTTAAAAAATTATTTTAAAATATTTAAATTGTATCAGAATATTTTTTCTACAATTCATAAGCCAAGTGCAAAGTTTTTTTTAAAAACTGAACAATTTTTCAAGGAAAATCCTCCAGAAGTAGCTGTTGTTGTGTCACCTGATGTAATTTTAGACATTAAGGCAGCTCTTTCATCTCATGGATCAAGTGTTTTGTTTGCTTATTTTTGAAAATAGCAATTTTCCCAGGTTACTGAAGAATCTCTCTTATATAAAAAAAGAACTTGATGGCACTCATTACTGAAATGTGTTGTGCTACAAATGGACAGAAAGTAATCCCCTTTTTCAGATTACTGGATGAGTGATAAAGGACTTCAAAGAAGCACAAGTGCCCTCCCCTGACACTGCCTCTCTGTCAACCTGAAAGCACAAACAATAAAAAATAATTTAAAGGCTACTTGATAAAACTTTCTCTTGTACACACAACAGCTCTCACCAATGGGACCAAGTGCTGGCACAATACACTGGAGCAGACCATTTAGTAAATGAACAATCTCTAAACATGGAGAGGGGGTGTGAAGGTATTTTGGCTTCTGCATCTGTTTCCAGGGTTCATTAAGTTAATCTGTCTCTTAGGTCCATATCTATATTTATACTGGACATTAGCTGTTTACTATTAAGAGCAAACAAAATGGACAATGTTCCACAGTAAAGAAAGGCTAATCTGTCAGTTGATACTGTACACAGATCCCACAGGCTCCAAGCCAATATTTAATAGGGACTCCTGAGTGATATTTAGTGCTGTGAAAGTGACCTGAGTCAAAATCCTTCCTCAGAAATATTTGCTGAGCTATGCTCAGTTTCTCTATCTGGCAGGCTATTCCAGTCATTTACAAGCGGAAGAAGGGGCAAAAATAGCAGCTCACTTTGACAGGGAATTAAGAACCAAGAAATAGAGTTTATACCATCTCCTGCACTCCTGTGATCAGGAAAACAGGAAGGTTATACTACTTGAGGTGAGGTAAAGAATTATGAGGGGTTTCAAGCAAAAGCAGATAGCAAGTGGATGTAAAATTCATCAAGGTAAAGCAGAAACAGATTAAAATTCCAAATAATTTGAACTATTTCAAAACGTTCAAGTATGTAAGGTGTAGATGATAAGGCTTATGTTTGCCATGATTTATAGCAACTCTTAAGTCCCTAAACCAACACTTAATAAAAGCGCAACAGATCCAAAACTTGGAAGTAAACTGTAGGTTGTTTACTGAGTAATCCCTTTCTCTTTCATCTTTTACAGCAGCAAGTGCTTTTGTGAGCATGAGAAAATAATGCACAATATGAAACCCTGGGGAAT
Organism: Pristis pectinata; assembly: GCF_009764475.1. Classification (NCBI taxonomy): domain Eukaryota; kingdom Metazoa; phylum Chordata; class Chondrichthyes; order Rhinopristiformes; family Pristidae; genus Pristis; species Pristis pectinata. The sequence continues at coordinate 31,691,091 of NC_067417.1, read as the reverse complement.
GCTATAAATAAAACAATGTTTCTAAGGATCTTACATTGGGCGAAGAACATAATCTAGCCAACAGAACAAAGAGTGATATCTGAAACACTTTTTGAATGAAAGGAATTGTGCACAGGCAGTGCAATAAGAAGGATATCAATGTTTTCCTTCTACTAAAACAGCAAAGAGCAGCCTACAGATTAATGGCCTGGTACATAGGGCTAAAATGTAACATTCCATCTTCTGTGATCTGGGGAAAGAGGGCAGTGGTTGTCAGTGAGATGGTGGGGGTGGAATTGAAGGGATGGTGCTGTTGTGGGAAGGAGGATTTGCAGCAGCAGGCTATAGGCTCAGAATTTTCTGTAGCATATTTATCAGAGCTGTTATAACACAGCCAACATATTAACAAGTTAGTTCCATGTTTCCTGGTCTATCAGGTTGAGTGGGCATCATGATGAAGATGTGTAAGACTCAAGTTCAGCTCCACCTTTAAAGGCACATTGCAGGTATGACAGAGGATATCGGGGAACATATGAGGCTGCCCCTTCTCTTCAGGTCATAACTCTCAATGTTACAAAAATATATGATTCTATGTTGAGGTGTGTGAGAGCCCAGAGTAATCCTTGCTGATGGAATTGCAGAATCTGCTCCCCAGCATCACTCCTCGCCTCACATCACTTTGTAAGCACTGCTCCACCCTCATCTAAATAAGCACCACTGACATACGTATAACCACATCTTTAAGCATTGTCTTCCCTTTCCCTCATTAATTTTCTCCATCTACCCATTCAACACATGCAATTACTCTTTCCCTCCTTGTAGAAGACGAGGAGAGATGATGAACTGGAGCTGGCCCACAAACTATCTGACAACTCACACCTGCACAGACAGGACTTTGGAGGTAAGTAACGTAAAGGAATGGATGACTACAGAACCATAGAACAACACGGCACAATACAGGCCCTTCGGCCCACCATGTTGTGCCGACCTTCAAACCGCTCCTAAGAGTATCTAACCCCTTCCTCCCACATATCCCTCTATCTTAAATTGCTCCATATGCTTATCTAACAATCTCTTGAACTTGACCAACGTATCAACCTCCACCACCACCCCAGGCAGCGCATTCCATGCACCAACCACTCTCTGGGTGAAAACCCTCCCTCTGACGTCTGCCTTGAACTTCCCACCCATTACCTTAAAGCCATGCCCTTCTTGTATTGAGCATTGGCGCCCTGGGAAAGAGGCGCTGGCTGTCCACTCTATCTATTCTTCTTAATATTTTGTATACCTCTATCATGTCTTCCCTCATCCTCCTTTTCTCCAATGAGTAAAGCCCTAGCTCCTTTAGTCTCTCCCCATAATCCATACTCTCTAATCCAGGCAGCGTCCTGGTAAATCTCCTCTGCACCCTTTCCAATGCCTCCACATCCTTCCTGTAATGAGGTGACCAGAACTGGACACGGTACTCCAAGTGTGGGCTAACCAGAGTTTTGTAAAGCTGCATCATTACTTCACGGCTCTTAAACTCGATCCCACGACTTATGAAAGCTAACATCCCATTGAATATTGGAGAAGATGAGGACCTCATCACTGCCCACTGATAGAATTATGTCATGTTACATACAATGTTCACTTGTGAATAAAGGTAGCAGCATGTGAATAATGAAAAATATTCTTACCCTGACAGCTCTAATTTATACCTTTAATCTTCCACCCATCCCGTAGATATGCAACAGAAAGATGATGACATCTCCTACCCCACCACCCTCCAGACAGAACAGAGTTCCCCTGGTCCTCACCTTTCACTCACCTCCGCATCCAGCACATCATCCTTCGCCATTTCCGCCAGCTGCAATACGATCCAACCAACAGCCAGATCTCCTCCTCCTCACCTCTTTTCGCCTTCTGCAGGGACCTGTCCGCCTGTGACTCGATGGTCTGCTCATCCCTCCCCACCCACACCTTCACGAGCCCTGGCACTATTCCCTACAACGACAGGAGGTGCAACCAATTTGTTTCTGCACCTCCTCCCTCACCACCATCCAGCGACCTAAACAGCCCTTCCAGGTGATGCACAGATTCACGTGCAACTCCTCCAACCTCATTGACTGCATTGGGTGCTCCCGATGTGGCCTCCTCTACATCAGCAAGACCAAGTGGGGACTGGGCAACCGTTCTGCAGAGCACCCATGCTCTGTCTGCAATGGCCATCCCGAGCTCCCAGTTGCATGTCACTTCAATTCCCCTTCCCCTTCCCACACCGACCTGGCCACCCTTGGCCTTCTCCATCAGTAGGGTGAAGTCCAATGCAAACTAGAGGAACAACACTTTTTATTCCACCTGGGTTGCCTACAACCCAATGGCATGTACATTGAATTCACCTCCCCCCCCCTCATGATTCTCATATCACCTCGTTTGCCTATCAGATTCCAGCACTGGTAGCCTTTGTCTTCCTGCTTATCATCCTCCCGCAGCTGTCTCCACCTTCAATCTTCCCTCTCCCACCTCGCTTCATCTGCCTCTCCTTTTTTTTCTCTTCCTCCCTCTTTCCTCCATCTGCCTCTGTCTCCCAACTCCATCCCTCTCCATTCCCTACCTGGCTCAAACCTGCCTGTCATCCTTTATCCCTCCTCAGTCCACCAATCACTTTGGGCTCCTGTCTCACCACTCCCCCTCTCCTCTTTATATAAGCCATCCCTTCTCTCCAGCCTCAGTCTTGATGCAGGCTTTTGACCCGAAATGTCGACAATTCCTCCCCCTCCCCCCCATCACCCCCAAACAGATGCTGCTCGACCTACTGATTTCCTCCAGCATCGCGTTTGTTGCTCCAGATTCCAGAATCTGCAGAGTCTTGTGTCTCCTGCTATTCCTATTAGTTCAGTTGCTCGCACTTTGATGGTTGTGGTAAGGAAGGTAGATGGGTGCACCGGGTGACACACACAAGTGAGTAAAATGAGACAGTGGACACAAGTGGAGTGTCCACATCCTGGAGTACCCTGTCCTCCAAGCTCTCCTCAGCTGGATGCAGACACCACAGCTTGTGGGCCATCAACAAACATGATACTTCTGTAGCAGCAGCAAAGAATGTGTGACATGCTGGGCGGCATTCCAACTGCACTGTGCACACTTGCAGAGAGATTGCAAAGAGATTCCTGATGAGTGGCACTGATACCTCAAATCACAGTTAAATGTTTCTCGCTATTGTTATTCAAAATTGTCACAAAATCTACTTCAGTGGACAGTATTTCTTAACTCTTAGTTTTGTTGGGTTTTCATCTTGAAAAATGTTTGGGAAAGTTATTGGCTTTTCACTAATCAGCTTATTTTAGAATTGTAGTAAGGATTAAAACCATGAGAGCTCACACAGAAGAAAATGTCTATATTGTATAAATGGACATAAATACTGGATAAAACCAAACTAACATACAATCAAAAATCTGGCTGAGAGGAAGAGCAAACACATATATAGCTAAGTTAAACTTAGACTAGATTTAAAATATTGCTGAGTGTTTAGGAAAATATATCTTTCTTTGAAGGACTGTTAATCTTACAAGACATATCAAAGATAACCTTGTGAGAAATCTGTTCAGTTCAGGACCACAGTGACATAGTTAAGCTAAGAAGCCAATGGTGTCAAGTATCAGTAACCAGTCAGGAATTTTATAACACCTCATTCAATCTGGTCAGCATTATACTTAAATTGTGATACAATTTCTTTCTAGATCCTTTATCTCCTCACATCAAATTGCTAGATCCCTTCTCCCGTGGAGTAAGCACTTGGCAACATCACTTCCGGTCGAATCACTGAACTTTGATATTCAACAGCATTACCATCACCAAGTTTCCCACCATGATCATCCTGGGGGTCACCATTGACCAGAAACTCAACTGAACCACCCACCTGAAAACTCTGGCTACAGGAGCAGGTCAGAAGCTGAGTATCCTGCAGTGAGTGACTCACATTTTGATACACCAAAGCCTTTTCATCATCCACCATGCCAAGGGCAGTCATTGGAGTCACCTCATCCCTGGAGTTCAGCTCTTTGGTTGTTTGGAACAATGCTGTGATAAGATCTGGAGCCAAGTAGTCCTGGTGAAGTCCTAACCAAGCATTAGTGAGCAGCTTATTGGTGAGTAAATGCTGCTTGGTAGCATGGTCAGCAACATTTTCCAACACTTTATTGATGATTGAGAGTAAAATAATCAGGCAGTTATTAGCTGAACTGTATTTTTCCTATTTTTTCTGAACAAGAAATACTCAACAATGTCCACATTATTGGATAAACACTAGTGCTGTAATTATACAGGAAAGGCTTGGCTACAGACACTACTAGTTCTGAAACGTGGGTCTTCAGTATTACAGCTGAGATGTTGTTCAGTCTCAAAGCCTTTGCTGTATCATCGTTTCTTAATGTCACATGGAGTGAATTAGATTGGGTGAAAATTGGCTTCTGAGATGATTGGAATGTCAGGAAATAAAACAAGATGGATCACTGACTCAGCATTCTGGCTGAGTGACACTCACAAGCTGGGCCCCACCATGGTTGAGGATGGGATGTTCATGAAACCTCCCCGTCTTCCATTAGCTGTTTAATTGCCTATCACCATTCATGATTAGATGTAACATCCTGCAGTGCTACAATCTGATCCATTAGGTGTGAGATCATTAACTCTGTCTTTTGCAAGTTCTTTTTGTTGTTTAGCTTGCATGGTTATGTTGTTTAGCTTGCCACTTCACATGGTTGGCTCATTTATCATATGTCCAGCATGCCCATCCACACACTTCATTTAACCAAGGTTTATCCTCAAGCTTGATACTAATGGTAGAGTGAAGAATCCACCAGGTCATTAGGTTACACTTGGTGTAATGACACTACCTGATGACTGCCCAGTTTGGAGCTGCCAGATCAGTTCTGAGTCTATCCCATTTTTTCTCTGATTTAATGCCAAGGAAACAGTCCGAAGCAATTTCTAGGCCCTGGCCTTTACATACTAGAACATCCAATTAAATACCTTTTGAAGTACTGTAATGAAGGGAAATACAACAGTAAATTTGTGCACATGAATGGCTCTAAAAGTGTGAGTTGAACAATTACTATTTTTAAAAATGTACAAAATAAAGTCTGTAAATGTGGTGGTTGGGGGATTGATATTAAAAAGAAATTCAACATCATGAAATGTTTAGACCACACTCACAAAAGGAAATAGCTGCTCTTAGCACATGAAACACACTTCAGAAGGTATGTGTGAGTCATTACCTAATTACCACATATCAAAAATTCAGACTAATATACTACAAATAATGAAAGTTAAGCACTTTACCATGTTATGGTGAGAGTTATATAATTGAATTGGCAGCTTTGTGCTTAAACTGAAATACATGGTGTGAATATTGAGGTAGAAATTCAATGCCCCCATGCAGGACCATATAGGATATGCACTCCATTTATGAAATTCAGTTTCAGAAGCCAAGTTCAGTGCATATAAGCATGCATGTTAAATACATACAGCAAGGGACAAATTTCTACCATTCTGCAATCAAGTAAGAAAGCACATTTTTGCCAAAAGTTATTCCTGATATTTACTGCTGCATAAGACTCAGACATATAATGTAATAAACGAAGTCTAAATGTTTCCACAGTTGCTGGGAAAATCAAGAATACCATGACCAATGTTTTGTCATAGAAATTACTGGGTTTACAATACATTCAACATGTTGATTCTTTCAATGAAACATGTAAAATGCTCTCCTTTCGGCATGGTTTTCTTCACATGTGGTGAGTTGCAATCAGTGCAGTCGTATAAAGGCAGCAGTAAGCAGGTGTCATCTTTAATGTCAGTTACCTTATGTTAGTGCATCATGAGTGATAACTGAGGAAAACGATACTGCTTGTTCTCAAAATATATTTGATGCAGGTAATAGATAAAGTATATTTCAATATTAAAAGATGTGGCATTCACCAGTTCTGTGTTAATTGCTAGATCTTAATTTCATGCAGTAATGTTGCATCTGATTTCAGTTATCAAAATGACCAACCCAAACTAGAATTGGCCTTTATATATCTTCTTATTTCACATTGAACTTCATTAAGAGATTGTTTGACAAGTAATTCCTTTGTGTCTCTATTTTTACAATAACTCAAGCATGTCAGGTACCTCGAGGCTTTCATTTCTTTGAGCCCACATCGGGTTTACAGTTTAGCTCAGCTGTTGCCTTTGGGTCTATGCCCAAGTTCCTGCAAGGAGCAGTATATCTTTCTCTACTTCTGTGAAGTAGAAACAACACCTTCCAAATTCCACTCATTTAATTTGAAATTATATTTTCCCTGTGTTCCTGGCTCTTTCATTAGGCAATCATGTATTTATACAGGTAAATTAATGGATCTCAGTAATGGTTTTCATTGCTGTAGGAACATAAATAGCCAGTTCATCAGCTACTTTCCTTTGCCGATTACATTTTATGTCAAAAATATTAACTTGCAGCCAAAGTATATTAATATTTCACAAAAAGAAGGGCCCACAAGACTTGTGAATTACTTCCCCTGTAGGCCACAGTGGTCTTGTAGAGTAGTATTTTATTGCAACATTTGTTACTCTTTATGATTTGGTTCCTTTGCTTCAGAAATTTTTTTTTTATTTGGGTCGAATGCCAGAGTTGAGGTTACGATGCTTATTTTACTTGGTCACAGCTTCCATTTTATGGGTTACTGGAAAATTTAAATTATGACCATTCTCCTGGAGAATGCAAGTCATTTTTATAAAACATATTTTTCTTTGGTTTCCTTGCACATGTTGTAATAAAATGAGCTAAAGTTATTCATCAACACATATTTTACATCTGTTCTATTGTTAACAACCATACTCTAATTCTGGAACATGGCCCAACTCCTTTACCTATCTCTCCTACTACCACAACTGTTCCCTGCATATTCAACACTACAATGTTTCATTACTGATGTTTGTTATTTGATGGCCTCCCCAATTCCACCACTTCAGTTACGCTGTACATTTTATAGTCTCGGTTCTTATTCACATAAACTAAAACACACCCAGCTATTCTTGCTCAGCCCACTGGCTCTTTATGTACCACAAACCATCAAGCTGATTTGAAAGCTTTCTCTGATCTCTTCACTACATTAATCTATCCATTTCTTTAACCATTGTTGCCTCCCAAAGTCACAATTCATTGGGATCTTGATGACTCATCATTTTCCACTGCTACGTAGCTGAATTCTTTTCTGAATTTCTCCCTGAGGGTTAAGTCTTGTGCATGCAATGAGCCTGGGATGTTACTTTCATATGAAAAGCATGATGTAAATATAAGTGGTATTTAAGATTCAAATAAGGACCAACAAGCTTCCAACATAATTAGGTAAATCTGATTGACAGAGTGCCACGTATTTAAGCATACAATTTTGAAGCTGAATCGATAACAAAAATACTATCTCTAATTAAAAAATGAGTAGTTTTCCTTCAGATTTGCATATAATCATTGAGCCATAGAATCAAAGAAATTCATCAGATAGAAAAAGACCATTTGGCCCATCAATTCAATGCCAGCCAGAAAGGGAATATCTGAATTCCCCAAGCCAGCTCTTGATTTATAGTCATTACCTGTATATCCATGTATTTTTTAAACCTGATGAGGATTTCTGACCCTGCCAACCATTTAGATAATCCAAATCCCCACCAAATTTTACATGAAAAAAAATCTTCTGCTCCCATCTAATGCTTCCAGATACAGTTCTCACCTCTCTGCCAAGGGAAAGTTGGTCTTCAGCTCCACAATCAATTTAGGGCAGCAGGGGTTTCTACTGAAACTGTTCTTACATCACAGTTATCAGTAAGAGGAAAGTGAAATTGTAGTTCACCAGTTAGCTGAGAAAAGTTCCTTTTTGTGAACGAGAAAGCAAAATTTCAATGGCTAATCATCCAGTCTATTACATAATTTCTTATTCTTTTGGAGTATTAAATCAAGTTATTACCCACAGGGTTGAGATAAACATTCTGTTGTACTGAAGGAGGAATTCATCCCCCCACCAACATATACACAATATTTGCAATCCTTGCTCAGCATTCACACTTGTAAGGAGATCTGGGATAAATACTCCAGTTCTGGTTGCTCTTCTTCAGTTCGCAGAGCTTTTGCAACTCATGGACATATACACATTCCGTGTATGACAAGGAATCAGCACAAAAGATTGCAGATTGTGCACAAAGGAGCAACTCAGCCGATTCATCCAAAAGGGAGAGTGTAAGTGGAAAGATGGTGATAACAAGATGTGTGAGGAAACAAAATATTGATTTAGAAGAGGTGCAAATGGGGCAAGATTATCTAAAAATGGGAAACTGACTATAGTATTAATGCCAAAGATCTAAAATAAAAACACAACCAAAAACAGAAAATACTGGAAATGCTTATTATCTGAAGTTGTTGAACTCAGGCCAAAGGCAACAAAGTGCAAAGATAAGTTCCTGTTGAGTTTGTGTGACTTCACTGGAACAGTTTGGGAGGGTGAAGGGAGAGAGGTCAAAGCAGAAGTGAGATGGAGAATCAGTGTCATGTGGCCGGAACTTACTGTCACATTTTTGGACTGATGTTCTGCAAAGGTGTAACCTAATCTATATTTGATTTCCTAAATAGTGAACAGCTGATAAAGTAAACAAATGAATTGAAGACAAACAAGTAAATCACTGTTTTACCTGGAAAGAGTTTTGAGGGCTTTATTGTGTCAGAAGGGAGGAGTTTGAAGGGTTAATATTTCTCTCAGTGACTATTATCATGATGGATTTTTTAAAAAATGGTAGCAAAGTTCTCCTGGTGGCTTTATGGATAAACATGCCATGTGATATCATACTGAGCACAACAGTGGGCCAAGGATGCAGTGCAATTAGCTTGATTCCAATTACTGTTCGACCATGATGGTAATGTGACATAGCACTGGGATTGGATTCATCCACCTGTGCCAATCATTATACACAAGCTTCCAACGTACAAAATGCAATTCTTAGACAAGCAAAGGTTACATCCAAGGATTTTATGTGGACCATCAAGGACTCTGCATTCATGCAACATCTTTCACCTCTGTGTGGCACCTCACGGTGGTTTTTAGTCAATTAATTACTTCATCAGTAGTTGTTGTTGTTACGTCAGAAAATCTGGCAGCCTGTCTGTGCACAACAAGATCCTACAATGGACAATGAGATAAAGGATATCAAATATTTGTCATTTATGTTGTTGGGATATATACAAGGATGATAGGAGATCTTTTAATGGAAAGGAGTGAGAGTACCTCTGACATTCACTCAATACATTGAAGTAGCCAGCATTAATTACCTGCCTAAGTCTTGATGTAGGGCTTGAACTCATTACATCTTTCTGGGGCAACCATGTTCCTACTAAAGCAAGATGATATTTGAGAAACAAATTGCCAGTTCTCATTCCAGTTTTGTTTGGTGTATTTTGTCTTCCTTCAAACTAATTGTCAAAATCAGTGATATCACAATCATCAATAATGGATGTTCAGCCCACAACTGACAATAATGGGAAGATTTTGCAAGCCATCAGTGTCACCTCCAACCCCCTTCCTTCCCCTATTAGCAGCATAAAGGAAACTACTGATTGTGAGTATGCAGTGAGGCATTTCAAGGGAGGATCAATTTGGCAGCCAAAGCACTTGGAGGAGGGATCCCTGAAATTTTCCATCATAAAGTTATACATATGGTCTTAGCAAATAACATCAGCAGTTTTCCACAGGAAGGCATGGATGTTCACTTGCTTACCTTTTGTTCTGCAGTTGATGTCCAAGTTTCCACTGGCATAGATTCAAACACAGTTGTCAGAAGAGAACAGAGCTAAAGCTGTATTTCTGTGTGGCCATGTCACTTGAATAGACTAAGAATGTCAGCGAGTGCTAGAAGCCAGAAAAATTGTTTGGAAAGCTTTTGAGTTGTACTTGGAATAGCACTTGTGCTGGCACAGTTTGGAGTGAAGCCAACTTTATTTATGCAGTTCAAGGACCCCTGTGGCAATTATCTACGTGTATGATCTTTATTTTAAGAAACTTTGAATTTCTAATCTATGACCTTGGCATTAACTCCTTTAAGAGACCATCGAAACACTAAACAAATTCATTATTGGCTGATGTAATGGATGAAAATTCTCCATTTACAAATCACAACATTCTATGAATAAGCACTGAGCTGCAGGGTAGCTATGAGCTTTACTTTGTAGATATAATCATATTGAATATTTAGCTATAATTTACCTCTGCTCATTGTACAGATTTAAGTGTTGCAGAGGTACATTTTATGTTGCCAATTTATTCAATATCTTGATCCTCTTTAGATCAAACCACTTTAAATGAGTGTACCCTTTCTTGTTTCTGCACCTGTGGTTATTGAATGGCCCAGGTAGCCTCCCTCAACAGCGCTCAGCAATGTAAATTGACCCAGAATTGGACAGGGTCCATTAGAGCTCTCTGCTTCACTGTGCCAGTATTCAATGTGCCTGACTATTCAATGGCTTCAGGTGTAGGTACAGAAAAATCAGACCCACAATAAAAATCTGAGAAGGATTTATGCAAAAGCTTTTTTGAAGGCAGATGTTGTATGCTATTTTATATAATCTTAGAACTACTTTGAAGAAATTTTTTTGCCAACCCATAGTAAGTGTGGGGAAAACCAATCAAAAGCATCTTCTGAAGATCAACAAGGAGAAAAATACCTTCATGTGTCAAATCTTTCACAGTTTTTGAGGGTTTCTTTTTGCTTCTTCAAGGACTTTTAATAGATGCAAAGCAGTGATTAAAGAGAGGGGTCTTGAAAAACTTAAAGATTAAAATGTCAACCATGTATATGAGCAAACTAGCTCTGCTTTCTATCATCACTGCCCGATGTTCTGTACTGCGTGCTGCACCTAAGCTAAAAGCAAAACTCTTCATCAACAACTGTACCTGAAAATACCTAGGGAGGTAAGTTGGATAGCCCCCAAGAATGGGCACAGGGAAGCTGATGTGTGATGAATCCATGCCCATGCATTGCAATTCAGGCAACAGGCCAAACCTGAGTATGCTCTTTTGAATGATTTCTGCATTCTGCCAGCAAAAACCATGCAGTTCAAGTGCTAGACTCATCAGGGGACAGCCAATATCAAGATTGGCTGAGTTCCAAATAAGATTAGCCTGCAATGCTTCAAACTTGCCTGCAGTTCATAAATGGGAGGTGGCTGAAGCAGGTATTAGCTATCATGCAGAAAGCAAATGGTAAAAAGTGCTTCTTCTTCACAGCATTGGATGCTTCTCTGAAGGCCCTTGCAATGAAAAATTGGGAGATGTCCAGTATCTTTTAAGCCTGGGAGGCCATCCAGACATGTGCTGAGAAGGCAAGGAGTGCAGATCTCTGTGGAATACAAGGCCAGGAATCAAACCCCGAGGATCTGGGTATAATGTCACAAAAGGTGCAATGTCCCTCTGCATCATCATGGTCAGTAAATGCAAGTGCCAATCTTAACAACTGTACCACCAGCCTTAAACATTGCTCAATCCACCACGATCCCAATGCATATCTACCTGCAATCTCTATCAGTTGAGATTCATACCCAACATTAATATGCTCCACAATTAGCACCACTGCATTTCTGACGCCCATATGCATATGTTGTCACTTGCACTGGTTGATTACATTCACTAACACATCTCTCCTGTTGAAGAACAAGGCGGTGCCTCAGCAGAGGCAGCATGAGCTAACTGGATGTGGACACGTCTCCTCTAGGAACTTGTCAGTTGATCAGCCCAACAACAGCAATCAGTGAACGAACTGAAGGTGCCTTTATACTCATGCCCAGTCCCCTTCTGCCTAATCTCACACTCTTTCTGATTTTTCCATAGAAGAGGCAAAGATGTACTCATTAGTGTCTCCTCTCCCCTCATCCTAACTATTATCCTCGTCTCTTTCTCCTTTCAGTTATCTAGTCAGGCAGTGGAAGAACAGCAGGAAGAAAGTGAAGATGAATACATACAGTCTTTACACTTGCAACAGCTCAGGTAATAATAAATTGTTGACTTTTCAGGTTGAAACCCTGCATCAGGTTCTGATGCAGGGTTTTGAACCGAAACGTCAACAGTTCCTTTCCTCCCACAGATGCTGCTCGACCCGCTGAGTTCCTCCAGCAGATTGGTTATTGCTTCAGGTTCCAGCACCTGCAGTCTCTTGTGCCTCCGTGGACAATAATTTGGTCACCCTATCTTAGGATAAGGCTTTCTGGATTCCACAAGCAGAAAGACTTTGGACACAAGTGTTTGCAGTTAAGGCCAGGAGAAAGGATGGCCTAGGTCCCAGATTGCCGCAGCACAAAGTTGTACGAGTTCTCCTACACAGTGCACAGAGAAGACTTTTGATGGGGCATTCAGACGAAATGCTTGGTGTTACCATCTCCATTACACACAGGTGGATTGACCAAGTGCAGCATCTGACGATCAACCTCTAGTTCCACTGCAACAAACATTATTGCCATCAGAAGGCTGAGTGTTACAGTGGAAGCTCAAACCACTATAATGACTGTTGTCCAGCAGTCTGACCTTCAGCATATTACCAAAGTGCTGAGGTGCTTCCCCAGGCGAGCATCCGTGGCTCCATGAAGCACAAACTTGCCTTCCTTCCAGAAGATCTTTACACCTCCAACATGGTACACAATGTAAAACAGGCTAACTGCAAGCTACATGCTCAAGGACTCACTGTGTACAGAATCACAAAATCCCATCCTAGATCAAGGTATCCAACTTTTGTGCTTGGAGGGCCAGTTTAAGAAGCGACTAGGGCCCATTTGACACATTCATGCTCTGCTGATTCACCATTCAGTGACAGTTTGATGCTCCCATTATAATCATCTGTCCTATACTTCTCAACCATTGTTTTATCCTTTCTGTCAACTAGATGTTAACTCATTGCTATAATCACCTGAGTGAACAATAGCAATGCAGATCCTCCCCTCCACCAAGGTTGCAGCAGACGGTGGATACCAGTGAGGACACCCTCAGTGGAGAAGCGACGTCTCACATGTTAGCCTAGAAATGGGATTTCACCCTGTCTGGTGTGCTGAATATTGCAAAGTTGACCAAAAGTGTATTAACAGCTGCAACAACCAATCTGCTGGAGGAACTCAGCAGGTCGAGCAGCATCTATGGGAGGAAAGGAACTGTTGACGTTTTAGCTCGAAACCCTGCATCAGGACTCTCCCCTCCACAGCCTCTAACCTGATGGTGCCCCAAACCCGCACTTCCCACTTCTATCTAAAAGTTTGCACTGTGTCTCCATTAAAAGCAGCACTCTGGTGGCTTGCACCTGGAATTATGCATTAAGGCAGGATTTATGCAGTTCGTGATGGGAGCTGCATGAAGAGTTCTCAACTCCCCAGCTGTTGCTCCGCTGATCACTGAGAAAGGCACCAGACATTAAAAGACCTCTTTCCATTGCAGCCACGAAACAACTGTAGAAACAGTGCCGTGGAAGTGTGGGAAATAAACAGAAGACAGGGACACATGATCTTTTGCTCCAATCAAGTTGTGTGCCCTGAGCAGCCCAACATCACTGTGGGGTGCAGGATGATCAATGATGCAGATCTCACAGTCTGTAGCCCTGATGTACATCACATAAAAAAACTGCAATCAGGGATGGAACAACCACTGATAAGGTTTCAAATATCCTGAGCATTGAAAACTGAACACGATGTATGCCAGACATCGATGTCAGGCTGGAGCAGTTTTAATTAACACCTCATTGGTGATCTCAGTGCAGTTCTTTTGTGAATGTTCTCTCTGACTTCTGTGTTTCAATTCACAGGCATGGCTTCCACACTACAGTTAACCAGTGATTCTCTGCAGAATAGCCAGCTAAAGATCAGTGTGATTCAGCTCAAAATATCATGAGGAGTTCTGCTTAGGGAGTCGACTCAAATTTTCAAATAGAGAAAATAATATCTATTGATATTACTAAAATAATAACAATATTTTGAAAGAATTATTATTAATTGTAAGGAACACTATGACATTCAAACCAGCCTGAACAGACTAACAGCAACCAGAAGAAGTGAAGTGTAAACATTCTCATCCATTTGGATCATATGCCACGATCCTTCAAGGCAAAAGCAAGTAGTACAAAGTACTAAGATGATCAGGTACCTCCAAGGATGTGATAGGACAGATGACTAAAAGTTCAATGTTAAAAGAAATAAAAGGGGAGCCATGAAACATTCATTTATACAAAGTTTGTTACAAGAAATTCATTTATGGATCTTAGTCACATGAGGATCTACATATGGAGACTGAAGGGAAAGCAGCACAGAAATCACTGACCAATGAGGATTAACAAATGTAGCCAGAATTTAGGACACTTCCCTGCACAAGTCCTTCCTAGTGTGGGGAAGAAAATCACTTCCATATGGCTCTGGATGAAACTGATGTAAGTCCTCTGTACAACAACATTTTACATGTGTTTCTGTGCCCCATTCAATTTCTAGCCCATAATTCTTGAAGATAAGATCAAAAGGATCTGACCCATTTTCATTGTTATGAACTAAAGGTAAAGGGTTGAAGACAGATTTAGATCATCCAATCAAGAATGATGGGGATCGCAGCAGTAAACTGGTGACCCACTTCATGTTTTACTCTGAAGTCAGTGGGTGCCAAGTCACTGTCATCAGATTTGCACTACTTGTCCAAGGTGAGGGTGGAGAGCTTTAATTTTATTTTATGTTTGGATTTTGCATTATTATGTATGAAGAACTGATTTTTCAGTATAATGCTACTAATTTCTTTGTGTGAGGTTCTTGGACATTTTATGTATCTCAGTTTCATGACCTGATGGAGCATTGGACTTTCCTGTATCTGGCATTCTATTGTAAGTGGGAAAGTCAAACACTTGCATGTGAAAGGGTTGGAACTTCTGTATTGGAAGAACAGATTTATACAAGGTCAGAGCAACTAAATTGCACGGGGAACCTGATAGCAATTTGCCAATAGAAAGTTCCTCAATATTGACCATATACTCTGATTTTAAGTTTTTTTTTGGGGGGGGGGTTGGATTTAAACATTGGAAGGAGACGGGAAAAATTTACGAACCCTTCTTCAAAATAGTGCTCATGGATTATTTACCTCCAGCATGTGAGAAGATGAAGCTTCTGTTTAATGTTCATCAAAAAGATGTACCTCCAACTATGCAGCTTCCCTCAATACTGCACTGTGCCAGATCTCTGGATTGGGGCTTGAACTTTCAACATTTAGACTCAGGTGAAAGTGCTACTGCTAAGCCACAGCTAATTCAATGAAGTTCAGTACCTGTCCATTGATTGTTCCCACCACCACCCACCACCACCACCCCCCCCCCGCCCCCCCACCACACACAATATAAATCTGCGCTTTACTCCTGCATACAAAGGTACACAGCCGTCGAGATAACCTTCCTGGCACATATAATTTGCTAATTCCAACTATTTAAAATTTGGAACAAAAACAGAAAGCACTGGAAACACTCAACAGGTTAGATTTGTGGAAGGACAAACATACACCCCTCCCCTACCTCCTCTCCTACTGAAAACTAACTTGTTTTTCTTTTTCCCAGTCCCAAAACTGAAGGGTCCCTGACCCAAAACAATAATTGTTTCTCTTTCCAAAGATGCTACCTAACCTGCTGAGTGTTTCCAGCATTTTCTATTTTTATTTCAAATTCACAGCAGCTGCAGTTTTTTTTATTTTCATTTATTTTAAAGTTGATATTCACTTATCCTAATTTGTAGATTTCTTCATTCTTGATCCCCTTTCACTCCCACTATTCACTGTGAGTGTTACATCAGAGTTAGTATTTCTTTACTCAGTGAAGGATTCCTAATGACCTCCAATGCTGGTTGAACAGTCAAACACCATTGTTTCTTCCTTGGTGTAGAAACATGTTCCAAGACAAAAGCAGAATGGATTCCAGCCCAGGAAGGGAGAATTTATAGAGGTGATTAAAGAGTTGGATATTAAAGTTTTTTTTTAAAGTAGGGAGAGAATTGGAGAGAAGAGGTTTAGAGAGAACATTGCAAAGAATGGGACAAACTTTAAATTTTGAAGTCTAGGGTAGGGCTTTGGGGAATAAAAATATGCCAAATAAATGGCAAAGGAAGTCACCAAAGGTTGGAGCAGATTGCAGAGATAAGCTGAAGATACACAGCATCAGATTTATGAAAAATTGAAGAGATAATGCACCTTATAAATTCTGGATGCCCAACAAAAAACTTTGGATAGGCAATCCTAGCAGATGAAGGGTCTTCATTTCCCTCCACAGCTGCTGCTTGACCCATTGAGTCCCTCCAGCAGTTTGTTTGTTGCTCCAGATTCCAGCATCTGCAGTCTCTTGTGTGTTCATCCTGGCTAGTGAGCTAGTCTCACTGTAGACTTTGGCCAATGCCCACTGTGCAAGATTGGTTCCTGGTGTTTATTTCTTTGCTGCTGCTCTTTACCCAAGTGTACAGCAAGGCCTCAGTTCAAGGCAATATTTTGCTCCATATCACGTTCACCTTCAGTACCTCATGTTAAAAGTACCTGTTCCTAGTATCACTCCAGACTATGATCAATGCCTTGGTACCTTTACTTAATGCCTATTTCAACCTTTACACATGCTCCGTAGTATCTTAATTCTGCCAGAATATTAGGAGTATGCAGCAGTGTTATCAACAATGGTGGAATCACACATTCAGCCCTGTATGTTGCTTTTCTTTTAAAGAGCAGTTTCACATTTGATTACATTACAGTGAAAGCATTATCCTCACTCACAGGGAATTATGTGTTGTGCACAGCTGTAAGTTCTTTCTTCCCATGTACCTGTCAAATTCCCTTTTTAAAATATCTTTTGGAGAAAAAAAAATCTCCTCATCACTCTTTTAGAACAGCCAGTATTTTAATATCTATAATTTAGATTATTGATCCATTTGCCAGATGAAGTAATTAATCTCCACTCTATCGAAACCTCTTTTCAAATTGAAAACCTCTTTTTTGTCAAGCCCTGTTCTTTACTGGTCCAAGGAGATGAGTAATCTTCCCAAGACTGATGCCCCTCATTCCTGCTTACATCCTGGTAAACCTCTGCATTATCATTTCTCTCTTTCCTGAAATCCCATGCCCAGAATTGTCCACAATACTCCTGCTGGGGCCCAATCAGTGACCTATAAAGTTCCAGTATGATCTTCTCCTTTGATTCTCCAACTACCTATTTATAAACGAGGTCACCAAATGATTCTTTGACACTTTATTAACTTCAAGGGACAAAGTATTTGGACATTGAGGCTTATACACTTTTCATTGTTGAGCTATAATGGCAAATTTGACGAGCTTAAATGGGCATCTTGGTCAATATGGACCAGTTGGGCCAAAGGGCCTGTTTCCATGCTGTATAACTCTTTGACTCTAAGGGGATAATATCTTTTAATTTTAGGCCTCCAAAAGTGCACCTCTTCACACTATTCCATAATGATGCCAAAAAGTGCCATGCCCAAAAGGAATCCTATACCTGCTCCAAAGCCCACTGGAAAATGTAGGTATCTGAAGGATGGTGGGGTCTGTGTCAGCCTCACTGAAAACAACTCTGAAAAGCTGTTTATGAAACCAGATTTCAGAAAGGAAACTGAGGTCCTTTTTAAAACTCCTGGTCACATACTATCTCTTGTATCAAATGATGAGTGGTTGCCCTGGATTATACAGGTCTAATTTACCCATAAGTATTACCATTCAAGCAGGATCTTTTCACGCACAGCATGATGGGTGATTGGCAATGTTATGGAATTGGGTGATAGAAAATTTGTATGGGTAGATTCTCAAAACTATCAGAATTACCAAGGAAATCTGTGTCTGCCATAATACCTCTTGAAAAGCAACATAATTTGTTGCCACACACATTTACTTAAACCACTACTCTGGAATTGCAATCAAAGATTACAAGGAGTCTCACACCCAGTTTTTATTTCCATGGGTGGAACATTACAACCATTTTCCCGTATCTGTCTTTTCTCCAGCTAGGCCAATTTTGGCCTCAATTAGAATATCAAAAAAGGAAAAATCAATCATATTCTTTTCATCTGATTTTGGCCAGAAGTCAGCAAAACACTAAAGTGCCGGGAAGCTACTTAAAATTGCATCTTTCTTGCTGTAAGCAGAATTAGTTAAAAAAAAATCTCTTAGATCAGAAAGATGATCATATCCCCACCAGCAAAAGAAACATGGGTGTTCCATACTTTCTCCATATGTTGATGTTAACTTAAATGTGGAGCAAGATCTTATGTTTTTTTTAAAGACTATTATTTTTGTTTACTTATAGACAACAAGAGTTTTGTGGCACAGAAGTATAATGGAGACTTAAAGAAGAAAAGTATGGAAGTTAACCCAATATGGTCCATGGGATGAGACTGGTCTCCATGGTCTTTAACCCAGCAAAGTCTAGGTACTGAAACAGAAGCTGACCTGGTCTTTATTAACTGGTTTCACACTAGCTAATGCACTTAGTAACTGAGGTGTCAAGGAATGTAGGACCACATCAAACTGGGTGGAACTCTCCAACTGTGGTGCCACTCCACCTGCATTTACCTGGGCCAGTTGCACAGGATCAGTGTAATTACTTCCTCACCCAGAAGGTGCTGAGTGAAGCCTCAGTGGCAAGCTGATGTTTGGTGACATACTGTTGAAGTTCTGACCTCAACACAGAGGAGGCAAGGTTGAGGATGGAGCCCCCACCTCATATAAAAGCTGCGAGTACTTTGTAACAATTTTAAAAAGTCACTGATGTTCAGAGACATTTAAAAACTAATAATATTGCTTTAAAATTTTTTTTAAATTGGAAAAAAATTAAAATACCAAGAAGTAATTAAAGCAGTGAAATTAATGAAGTATAAAATGAATACAACTTTTCCTCCTGATCTCCCAGCCAGCAGTCTCCATTCAAATGAATGGAGTTTCCAATCCCAAGCCAGGTCTGATCACTGTCACATCTGAGAGTAAAGTTAAGTAAAGCAGAATCCCAGCACAGTCAGGCTCCACAGTTGGACTCCAGTGACAGAGCAGTGCAACAGTTGAGTCAGCATATGGTCAGCATATCCCAGTCTGGGACTTACCTACATAGGAGCAGCTAAGCATATAATTTGGCCCATAAAAATCTGAAATTTCACATTTGCCCCAGTTTCAATAGATGGTTATTACTGTGTTGGCTCCAGCTTCAATCCCTGAACTGAAGGGATGTTGTAATTCATATCAAGGTGTTAGGATCTGGAGAGCAAAAAGTAGGCAGCATATTATTCTGTTGGATTGTACATGATAATGTTTGTGGTAGCTGGTTTATTTTCACCTTCATTACATTACACAGGTAATGTAAAAGCCCATATTACACTCTCCTGCACAAGCTGGCACATGAAGAGCCATCACATGGGAAATACAGCAGGTACCAATGAATACCTGTGGAGCTAAATTACAGCCAGTGGCAGAGAATACCAGATTAGAAGGGGAGAACTGGATGGGGACAATTTTCCTTGTGTATCAAATTCATTATCAACCATATTTGAATCAAGATAATTTTAACTAGAAATTACTCTTTGAGGTATTAGTCTATGCAAGTTTAATGGATCAAAACTTCCACTAAATCAGTGAACAAAGGAGCAACATACATTAAGCATTTATAAATTAATATCACAGATTTCCCTTTATAAATTGAATGAGCTGGATATATGCCCTTCCAAAAATGTACTCACTTAAGATATTTCCAGTTCATGAAAAGATAATATAATTGATTTGCTGACTGGAAGATATCTGTTACTGGTTGATTTCAAGAGAGAAAGGACATTGAAACTGGGTGCCTGGCATTTCTTGCATTCATCTCTGAAATTATGGCTACAGCAATTCATGATTTGCACATGCTCTAATGTATTTCATCACCACTCAGTCTGAGCTGAACTTTTATTTCGTGTAAGTCCATTCTGCTGAGGGAACTTCAGTAACTTAGTTCACTGGAACTTCTACTTATGGAAGTCAGGAATTGAAGGGAAAGGTCTAGAAATGTTTTTTGCAAACACAACATCCTTACATGCTATGCCAATGTATTTTTGTAAAAACTCATTCACAGTTACTGTGTATAACACACACTGAGATCACGGGCCATGTAAACTGACATCAAACATGTATTTGGGAGCCATAAGTGGTGTGGGTCACAAACACCACAAAAGGTCTTAACCAGAGGGTTTGGACCTGTTTCAGTGTTAGTTAATGGATCCAATGAAACTGGGCTGCAGCCAGCTAAACCAAGGCATCCACCTTCCCCCAGTTACTTCACTCCTTTTCGTTCGCCTTCTCTACTGGTGTCTTCAGGAACCCCTCCTCTCACCCTCAACAATCTCTCCAGCAATCTATCCCATCACCAATTAATCTCACTGACTAATTTCCCTTCTGCCACCATCTCCACAGCCTTTAACCCCACCACCACTTCCCCACACACACCTTCCCCCCACTCTAGTCACCTACATATTTCAACATGGCAAAGGTACCAGATCACTCAGAGAAAAGATTTGATCTTATTTGTTCATGTTGGCCTTGTGCACAGTGGAATATTGCAGCGTGGGAATCCTGCAGAATCTTGGCACAGAACCACTGTATAATGGTGATTTAATATATGTATTCACCATATTAAAACAAGCAAACCGTCTAAAGGTCTGCTTTAAAGAGACTGAAGGAAACCATTTAAAATTTTTTTATAAAGGTTTTTTTTATTGTTCATTAAATTGAAGTCCATTATCTTTGCATAGATTTTTTAAGCTTTGCACCTATTTAGTGAATACATGAGTAAATATTGTGTACTTAATAAATGTAAAAAATACAAAATTAATTTGATTGTTCTGATTCTTTTTTTAATCTAAGGATGGCAGGAAATGGAGCAGAATCATTGGTACCACTCTCACAGAGAAACTCACAGTGGAGATCCTCCGTCCAGAGGCTCTGGGACTTAAGTACCTTTCATTATGTCAGTATTCGTAACTACCCAGGTTATGGCATGGTAATGGAATGGTAGTTAAACCAAGCGCAGGGTTTGGCAATCTTTAGTGGCATATTTGCACAGGCCATTTACCCGATAAATGGGACTTTTGGATGGACTTATATTGGCAGCTTCCCTAAAGTATGCAGTGTTCATCTCCATCTGTTCCCGGTTCTTAGTGCATTTTAAACATTGGAGTGAGAATGTAAAGCAGCTGATATCAGCCACTCGTTATGCATCTCTCCAGATATTAATTATAATGAACTTCAATAGAAATGTAAATTGGAAGCAATATATAACAAGCAGCTAATCCAATATCATCTATTTTACACTAACATCCAAAGTCAAAATGCTCCCCATAGTATGTAATGCAAGCAAAATTGACCCTCATTACTGGCTGCAGATCAGCCAAGATAGACTTTTGCTGACAACCATGAGCTGACAAACTGCTTCTTCCCTCTCTATTGTGCCCACCCACATTTTGTCCCCAACTGTTTTTGAAAAGGCTGAACTTCATACTTAAGTTGCTTTAACCTTTTTGAAGGATAACATAAATGATCAGATCATTTAAGAAACAAACACTGTTAACACAAAATTCGCTTTATCCTTCTCATTTTTCCCCAGAAGTAAACATTTCCTGGTCTCAAAGATTATTTGCATACATCTGAATATAATAAATTGACCAGAATTCAAGCAAGTAATTATCAAGACAAAGCTTCTCATAGACTAGTTCCATTTCTTTTGCAAATGGCAATTTAATTAATAGAGACTTCCTAGATGAGGTTTTCCAAACTGGTAAAGTTCAGAGTAAAATGAGTAGAAGTTCTGTCTGGCAGCATAATCCTGTCCTGGCATTTATGAATCTTGTGGAGTTGAGGTCATCTTAATAATGAAGGCAGGTTCCAAACACCCTCGTGCTATTTTTTGGGAGCTTGCCTCAAGGGAAGCGACTGGTGAGAAATCTGGCAAAGCTACAGCACTTAAAATGACTCCAGCAGCCAAAAGGAACAAGTCAATTGTTTAAAGTCAATGGCTATGAAGTCAGTAACAAAGGCAGCAAGTTTGAGAGTGCTAAAGCAGGGCACAGAGCCCAAGAGCTCACGTACTTCACCACAGAAGTTCATTGTCCCAAACAGGTGAAAAGGAGGAATAAATAATTGGAGCTGAGGGAAGGAAGCCAATGGTTTGCAATAAGAATCCAACAAATTGAGTCAAACTGAAACCAAAAGCTTGTATACTTTCAGCATATGTTAGCCAAATACATTTGCTGAAATTTAATTGAGGAATTGTTACACCACAGAAGATGCTCATTTTGCCTATTAAGTCTATGTCATCTCTTTGTAGAACAATCCCATCAAACCCAATCCCTGTTTTTTCACCAAGCCTTGCAAATTACGCAAAAAGATATCTTATAAATTATTTTCTCTCAAGTCCAATTCACTTTTGAGAACCCTGTTTCCACCACCCTCAGTCAGAAAGCTCCAGATCCTAAATATTCCCATGAAAAATGTTTTCCCTACATTCCTTTGTATTTTTTGTCCCGTCAGTACTCCTTTTTTCCTTGAACCATCACTAATGGGAACAGCTTCTCTCCATCTACTCTCTCAAAACCTCTTGTACATCTGTATCAAGTCTCCTCTCAATCTTCTTTGCTGCAAGAAAAACAACTGTGGCATCACCAGTCTAACCCCTCTTTTCTGGAATCATTCCATGGAATCTTTTCTGCATCCCCTCTCAGACTTTCACATCCTTCCTAAATGAAGTGACCAGAATTGGACACAATACTCCAGGTGTGACCTAACCAGTGTTTAATACACATTCATCTTTCTGCTTTTGTACTCTATACCATTATTTACTGATACCAAAATATTTTACCATCCATTCTCTCAACATACCTCACCATGTTCAAGGCATTAGGCACAAATATACCCATTTCCTCCTATTCTTGTGACCCTTTAGAATTCTTCCAGTTAGTCCACATCGGCATTCTCTGTTCCTTTTGCCAAGATGTATAACTTCACATTTCTCTGTATTCAATTTCATCTGATCCTTGACTGCCCATTCTGCCAGCCTATGTCTGTGCATGTCCATTACAATCTTCGTCACTGTCTCTACATTTCCAAACTTTGTGTCAGCTGGAAACTATATTCTGTACACACCACAAATAATGTCAAAGTCATTAATATAAAGCAGGAAAATCAGTGGTCCCATCACTGAACCCTGGGAGTACCACTGCTACTATCGTCCTGTCTGAAAGGCAACCATTTACCTCCATTCTCTGCTTTCCATTTATGCCAGTTCCCTACCCATGTTGCTACAGACCCTTTAATTCGTGGACTATGGGCTTAATGCGAGTAAATGGAATTAGTGTAGATAAGTACAACAGGCAGCACAGACATGGTGGGCCGAAGGGCCTGTTTCTGAGCTGTATGAATCTATGACTCCCTGATTCAATTTTGCCAACAGCTTTTTGTGTAGGACTTTATCAAACACCTTCTAAAGATCCATATTAAAAATATCTTTTGCACTCACTACATCAGCCTGGAAAGAGTAAAGATTGATTCGGAGGGGGTACTAGAGATGCTTGAGTTGGTAAAGATGATCCAGCATGGATTTGTTAAAGACACATCACGTTTGACCAAGCTGTTTGACCTTTTTTGTTGGGGTAACATAGAAGGCTGACGTAGTGAATGCAAAAGACTTGGATCTTCAGAAGGCATTTCATAAAGTCACGCACAAAAATTGAATAAAACATAATAGCTCTGTGTTACTTATTTTTGTTTCCTTAATCGTTTTATACCCCCCATTCTCTTCTCAATTTCCGTCTTCACCTGTCATACTTGCCTTTCCACTTCCCCTCTCAGCAGATTATATTCAGCCTGATCCACCAGGAATCATTTCCAAATTTAGAAATCCACACTTACTTTAAGTCTGGTGTTTATCTGGGCATTAAATAGTAATCAGGGATATAAAAACACTAAGGAAACAAAAATAAATAACACAGATTACACTCTACTCATTAATAATATGCAGATAATTTAAACATACTTGCAAAATACTTTGGTTTCAAGATTTTGGGAGAATTTTAAGACTACCTGGCAGAAACTGAGTGAACAGGTAACAAAGATCATCTTGGCCATTTCCTCGCCCTGGAGTCACTAGGAAGTGATCTGCTTCTGATTAAACATGTTCTATGAGCAGGTGATAAGAGCATCGAAATCACCTGCAGGAAAGAAACTGCGGGAGGAACTCAGCAGGTCAAGTAGCATCTGTGGGAGGAAAGGAATTGTCGACGTTTCAGGTCGAGACCCTGGATTTAACAGCTTTCCTTATGGCTAGACCTTCCCTGCCACAAGTTCACCAGTCCACTCTCAACAAGAGGGATCCTCACAAAATGTCTCAGGGTCCAATTCCACCACCTCTGTGGTCTCCGCTGGCAGCCTTCAGGTCACATGAATTTCCTTCACATCCTGCCCAGAAAAGGTAGGAAAGTGGCTGGAGCCATTTAAATGTTTAAAAGTGCTCCGGGCTTGCCTTTTGATGTTTTTTTTTATAAGTTTTGGATTAATACCAAAACTCATTCACCAAAAAACCACTGAAAGTGACCAAAGTTCATCAATGAATAAAAGAAAACAGAATGACATTCTTAACAGTAACATTATCTTTATAATTGCCCCAAAATTGGAAGGTTAGGACAGCAGCAATTCTGATGAATGATCAACAACCTGAAGCACTAACTCTGCTTCTCTTTCCAAATAGGCTGCCTGACCTGCTGAGCATTCCCAACATTCTCTGTTTTATTTCCGATTTCTAGCATCTGTGGTGTGTCGTTTTAAAACTACTAGACACATTGATTTTATTTATGAGGAACGACAGAAGCATAGAAATTGAGATTTTGTTGGTGGAACAAAATATGGATTTTCTCCTTATTTGCATCTAACATAATTCACCACTTTCCTTGACTGCATGGTTATACATTTTCATTGTATTTTGGGGCACAAACCTATGGTACTAGATAATGTACTATACTTTCTGGGTCATTATAATTCCATATTTCATTCCTTATATGTTAGCTCATTTGAAAAGATATGAAAGTCATGAAATATACACAAGTCTTTTCATTTTGTTTTAGTTTCCCACAATGGTGAGTGAATGAACTATGTATTCACTCAGAGATGGCCAGTGTATGTAGCATGGACCTATTCATCTGATGCTCACAACATTTAAAAGGTACTTGGACAGGTACATGGATCAGAAAGGTTTAGAGGGATAATGGGCTAAACATGGGCAAATGGATCTAGCTTAGATGGGAATCTTCGTCGGCATGGACCAATTGGGCTGAAGGGCTCATTTCCATGCTAGAGAAACAAAGGACTGCAGGTGCTTCTCCACTGCCAGGAGAATTCCAAGCACAAACTGGAGGAACAGCACCTCATTTTCCATCTTGGAACCTTGCAGCCTAACGGCATGAACATTGAATTCTCCCACTTTGGGTAATTCCCACCCCCACTTTCTCACAAACACCCCCCCCACCTTGCTTCTTCTCTTCTTCCCTTTCCTAGCCTCTTTTTTCCTACTATACTTCCTCTCTCTCCTTACCTTTGACCCATCCCCCAGTGGATCTGCTCTCCCCTCCTCACCCGCACCTGCCCATCACTATTTCTTACCTGCATCTACCTATCACCACCCGGTGCCCACCCCACCTCCCCTCTTTTGTCCACCTATCACTGCTCTGCTTTTCCCTCCGATATCTTGGGCTTCCCCTTTTCCTACCTTCAGTCCTGAAGAAGGGTCCTGACTCGAAACGTTGACCGCCTGCTTTTCTCCACGGATGCTGCCTGGCCTGCTGAGTTCCTCCAGCATCATTGTGTTTTTCATCTTGTTTCTGTGTTGTATGACTCTATGACTGTAGAATGGTATGCTGAGTAACATAAACTTCTAAGTGTTTTTAACAAACCCCATGTAACTGCTCTCCAATTAATAGTGGCTAAGAAATTCTATCGTACCCAAGGAGGTAAATGAACCCCTCATTACACATTGCATCAATGATTGCATTTGTCATAGATCTCACAATAGTTCTTGTCGACTACAAATACCTGGCCATTTTCTTTTGGGGGTCTCTGGTCAAGTGCTGTCACTGGACAATTTTTAAATAAGGGATCCTGATTTTGCCCAGGGCAGCCAATTCTTTGGGATGCTGCATGCAATATAGGTCTGTTGACAACAGTAAGACCATAAGAAGTGGTAGCACAACTCTGCCATTCAGCCCCCTGAGCCTGCTCAGCCTTTCAATAAGATCATGACAAATCCAACATTCTATCTTTCCCCATAACCCCTAATTCCCTTCCTGATCAGAACTCTGCTTATCTCAGCTGTAAACATACAGAAAGGCTCCGTCCCCACAGTTAAGATAAGATATCTTTATTAGTCACATGTACATCAAAACACACGGTGAAATGCATCTTTGCATAGAGTGTTCTGGGGGAAGCCCGCAAGTGTCTTCACGCTTCCGGCGCCAACATAGCATGCCCACAGCTTCCTAACCTGTACATCTTTGGAATGTGAGAGGAAACCAGAGCACCCAGAGGAAACCCATGCAGACAGGGGGAGAACGTACAAACTCCTTACAGACAGCAGCTAAAATTGAACCCAGGTCGCTGGTGCTGTAAAATGTTACGCTAACTGCTACACTACCGTGCTCTGTGGCAAGAAGTTTCACAGAGTCACAAGCCTGATAGAAGAAGTTCTTCCAGATCTAAGTTTTAAATGGGCACTTACTTTTTCTGAAACCATACCATCTGATGCTGGACTCTCCTATAAGAGGAAACATCCTTTCAGCATTTACTCTGTTTATTCCCCAAAGAATCTTGTATGTTTCAATAAATTCACCATTGATTCTTCTAATCTCCAATGAGTAGAATTCCAATCCGTTTAACCTTTTCTCATAGGACAATCCCTCTATACCCAGCATCATCCTTGTGAACTTTCTCTGAACCACCCTAAATGAAATAATACCTTTCCTTAAATAGAAAGACTAAAACTGTTTATAGTACTCTAGATATGACCTTGTACAGTTGCAGTAAGACTTCTCTACTTTTATACTCCAATGTCCTTGAAATAATTGCCAACATTCTGTTAGCCTTCCCTAGTACCTACTGCACACGTTCTAGTCTTCTGTGTCTTGTGCACAAGAGCCCACAAACCCTGTTGTGCTGCAGCTTTCTGCAGCTTTTCTCCATTTAAATAATAGTTTTTTTTATTCTTCCTTCAAAAATGAACACTTTCACATTTTCCTATATTATACTCAATTTGATGACTTTGTGCCCACCCACTTACTCTATCAACATCTCTTTGTAATTTTTTTGTGTCCTCCTTGCAACTTGCCCTCTTAGGTATTTTTGTGACATCTATAAATGAGGCTACTGAACATTCTCTTCCCTACCTCCATGTCACTAATATATATCGTAAGTAGTTGTGGCCCCAGCTAGTCACAGGCTCCCAACCTAAAAATGATGCCCTTATCCCTACTCCCTTCTTTCTCATTGTTATCCAACCTTTTATCCATGCCAATATATTACCTCTAACTCTATGGGCTGTTATTTTGTGACTTATCCTTTGTGAGCCACCTTGTTGAAGAGATTCTGGAAGTACAAATACTACCGGTTCTCTTCTATCCACTCTGGTTGAGTTTTCTTCAAAAAATTTTGAGTACAAGTGACAGGAGCTGCATTCTAAACTGCTTAGTGGGCTTCATAACCAGTTAAATTGAGCAAAGAGTGGAAACATCCCAAATTAAGTTTGGATTTTAGAGCCACATATGGTTCAGATAGATTATGTCTCAAGTACAAGTTGAATTTTGGTAACAATGCAGTCTATTTAACTTCAGAAAAAGTATCGTTATCAGGATATTAAACTGACAAGACAGTAAATGTCAGCTGTGAGGAATAAATATGGCTCTTGCAAAATGAACAATTAACAGAAAGGTCTTTTCAGAATTAAGGAAGAACACTTAACAATGTCATTTTATGAAGATGAATTAACACACTTAAGAATAGATCACCCTTTATTCTATTTAATTCACAAACTAATCATACTTGAACTGAATGACTGAAAGTGAGCAGTGTTGAGAAAATAATATTTGTAATGTACTTAGATACCAAACAGGGTCATGAAAGTGCTGTACTTGCAACTTACTCATTTCATATTTATGTTCCCTATCCGACACTTGCTGATTGTATGACCATAAGTAGTGTGCCTAAAAGTTCCAATAGAAAATACAAGTTAAAAGTACTACATGGGAAAAAGGGACAAAATTAAGTTTTATCAAAGATATACCACATTTGAGAAGAGCAGATTGTGGAAACTTTAGATTTGGAGTCACACGTAGAATTGGGCACATTAATTACAAACAACAACAGCTGTTGAGCAAATAGCAACATGCTGTAGGCTGCATCACATAATTTGACACAAACAATTAATACATTTTAGGTAGAATGAAAGCAGCTGTTTAGGCATACCATTGAACCAGAATAGTTGCCAAGGAAACCAATTAAAAATCTGAAAATTGCAGTAAGCAGATATGTTTAACATCAACATTTGCAAAGCTTTTTTTGGTAAACCACATGGAAATGTTTCCATTAAAACAATTGGTTCTAGATACAGATGTTCCATAAAAAAGCATTTTCAATAGCCCTATTCAGCAAGACAATGATTTAATCAGGGCCCATATGTGCCTTTTATGTGGGTAAAAATATTCAAAGCTGGTGAAGATCCCAGAGTGCTTCAAGATTTCTTGAAGCAAATGTGTGTTCCTTTAGTGGCCAAGTTTATTTTAGAAGCTCTAATTGGTGTTACATATTTGTTTCAGTATTTTAACTTCTTTTAAAAATTCACAATAAATTACCTGGCTGATTGATTTTGTTTAAAGAACCTTCTAGTCTAATCTTATGATCGTAGCAAAATAATTGTTGTACTTTTCAAATTTTTTGCTCACTTCAATTTAACAGAATTTGCCAACAATGTTTTAGGTCTTAAAGTTTACCTGCAAGCCACAGTTTTTAGATGTCAATTGTAATGCCTTTCTTAGTTCTGACCCATAGGATATTCTTGGCATTTGTTCAGTACGTGGAGAGTTACTGTCCTGATTTGGGGAGCTGGACAAACAAGTGTAGGTCTGGATCACAGGAAGTGAGGTGATGGATAAAGACACTGAGGTGATTAATCAAGTGCAGGAGGTAAGGGTCGAACAGAATTGCATGCTGGGATAAGTAATGGAGAATCCAAAATGGTAAAAACTATAACCCATCATGTTTGTGAATTCCTGAGGTTCTTGCACACTGTCACTAAATAACAGCTTGCTATAAGTCAAAAATACAACTTCTTTAAAAAAGACTGATGATGAAATAAGTGCTTTGATTTGAAATTGTACAGCTTCTGATGCTGATAACATCCAAATGCAACATATATCCCCTGCCAACAGCATGTAAAATTGCTTATTAAAATCTCTATTTTACTTTCTGAATGACAAGGGCAGCTGCTGCTACTATTAGTATCAGGCAGATCATAAATAATTTGAATGCAGGTTGCCCAGAGTACTTCTCTACTGGGGCTTTCTCTGGCTTAGTGTATTTAGTCAGTCTCAAACAACTCTGATACTGTGGCATCACAACAAGTGTCTCTAATTTAAATGTTGGAAAATTTTATATTTTAGCTCCAAAAAACAATGATGCTGCCTGACAACAATTGTTAACATTGCTCATTGTATTTTATTTCTATTTTTGAATAGTTGCTTTCAAAGGAACAAGGATTAACTCTTAATGCTGGAAAATGTTGGAAACACTCAGCAGGTCAGGCAGCATATATGAAAAGAGAAGCAGAGTTAATATTTGATATTGAAAAACCTTTATAATTACAAAAAAAACCTACAGATGCTGGAAATCTGAAATGAAAGGTTTAACTCTTTCTCCTTCAGATGTGGTCCAGTAATTTTTATTGGCGTGGTTGACAGACAAACATCATGCAAGTGCTTTAAGTATCTAACTCTGGCAATATCATCAAGAGTGATTTTCAGGCTTAGATAAATTTCAATGAGTCTTCATGCGAATACAGAGCTGAAATTAACTTCCTTCGGTTGTCTGAGAAAGAGTATCACTTTCAGGCCCTTGAAGGAAATTTGACTTATTATTACTATTTCCAATATTAATTCCTATTTAGGTTATGTGACTTGAATATACAAGACACTTTATTTTTGATTGGCTAATAACTGGCCAGTGATCAATTCCCAGCCTACTTTGGATCAGTGGTCAGCTTAGACACCAAATCCTTCATCATTCTGTGTCAACAACACTGCAGTTAGACAGTGCAAAACAATTGGAAATATAATTAAAGGAAATACGTATATAGATAATCCTATTGCCAGAAAGGAGGAAAAAGAAGAGGGTTTTATCGTGCTTTGTTGTACATTGTGGCTTTGGATGAAGTAGAGTGGAAGCAGAAGAAAGTATCACTCAGCTATGCCTTGTATATATGTATAGCTTGGTTACATTGTGGAAGATACTTGTACCGCATTTATGCTTTTAGCAATGAAAATTCAGCATTCAATTTCTATTATATAATGTCCAAACCCAAACTAATAGCTACACTCTTGAGATCAACCAGTTTTTATCTGGCAATGGTCAATAGAGTCAAAGAATCACAGAATGGTTACACTGCCTAAGCCTGTTAGGTCCTACCTGGCTCAACGTAAGGACAAGCCAGCTGGTTCCATTCCTCTGTCTTCTCCCCAGTGTCTTTCAAACGTATCCCTTTCAGATACTTCTCCAGCTCCTTTCTGAATACCACAATCAAATCTGTCTCCATCACAACCCCTGCAGTGCATTACAGATCACATCCACTGACTGAGTAAAAAAGTAATCCCTCATATCATAGCTGTCCCTCTATATTGCCTCTTTTCATTCCTTTCTATCAAAATGTACACATCACATTTCTCAGCAGTAAGTTTCATCTGCCACCTATATGCCCATTCTACCAGTCTGTCTATATCCCTTTGAAGTCTATTCCTATCCTCTACCCTTCTCATCATCCACTGTCTCTCCATGAAGAGTTCAGGACCAGCTTATTCCTGTGAGGATGAAAGATAAGGATAGCAAGGTTCAGGAACCTTGAATGACATTGTAAGTTTAGTCAAAAAGAAAAAGGGAGCAAATATAAGGTTTAGGAAGCTGAAATCAGGCACGGCCATTGCAGAATATACCGGAGATAACTTACACAAGAAATTAGAAGGACCTAAAGGGGACATGAAATGGCAAGTAGGATTAAGGAGAATCTCAAGGCATTTTAAATGTATATTAGGAATAAGAGGGTAGCCAGGGAAAGGGTAGGTCCACTCAAGGACAAAGGAGGGAATTTATGTGTGGAGCTGGAAGGTGAGGTCCTTAATAAGTACTTCGCATTGGTATTCACCAAAGATAAAGACATGGAGGATAATGAGATTAGGGAGGGGTATGTTGATATTCCAGGGTATATCAACATTGAGAAGGAGGAGGTGTTGGGTGTCTTGAAAATACATAAGGATATGGATAAGTCCCCAGAGCCTGATGTCATCTATCTCAGGATAGTGAGGGAAGCAAGGGAGGAGATTGCTGATGCCTCAACAGAGACCTTTGTAACTTCTTTAGCTCTGGCAAGGTGCCAGAAGACTAAAGAATAGCCAATGTTGTTCACTTGTTTAAGAAGGGCAACTGGAACAAACCAGGAAATTATAGGCTGGTGAGTCTTACATCAGTGGTCGGGAAATTATTGGAGAAGATTCTTAGCGACAGGATGTACTTGCATTTGGAAAATCATGGACTTATTAGGGATAGTCAGCTTTGCTTTGTGAGGGGGAGATCCAATCCCACAAATTTGATTTTGTGTTTTGAGGAAGTGACAAAGATGATTGTTGAGTACAGGGCAGTGGATGTTGTCTACATGGACTTTAGAAAAAGAATTCAACAAGTACCCCCAGGGTAGGCTGGTCCAGAAGATTAAGTCACATGCAATCCATGGTGTGTAGGTAAATTGGATCAAAAATTGGATTGGTCCGAGAAGACAAAGAATAGTGAAGATTTTCTCACTGAAGGACTGGAGCGAAGTTCCACAATGACCAGCGCTGAGACCTCTGTTGTTTATAATATATACTAAAGATTTGGATGAAAATGTAGGTTGTCTGATAGGTAAGATAACAAATGACATGAAAATTAGTGGGGCTGTGGAAAGTGAAGAAGATTGACAGCAGGATAGAGACCAGCTGGAAATTGGGGCAGAGAAATGGCAGATTGAGTTTAATTTGAACAAGTGTGAAGTGATGCTTTTTGGGAGATCAAATACGAGAGGAAAGTACATGGTAAATCGCTGGACCCTTAGAAGCATTGATGTGCAGAGAGATCTTGGGGAGCAAGTCCATAGTTCCCTGAAAGTGGCAACACAAGTAAATGGGGTGGTAAATAAGGCATATGGCACCTTTGCCTTCATCAGTCTTGGCATTATACAAAAAGTTAGCACGTCATGTTGCAGCAGTATAAAATTTTGGTCAGGCCACGTTTGGAATATTGTGTGCAGTTCTGGTTGCCAAACTATAGGAAGGATGTGGAGGCTTTGGACAGGGTGCAGAAGTGTTTCACCAGAAAGTTGCCTTGTTTAGAGTGTATTAGCTATAAGGAGAGATTGGACAAGCTTGGATTGTTTTCACCACAGCATTGGAGGCTGTGAGGTGACCTGATAGAAGTACATAAAATTACAAGATGGTATACAGTTAGAGTCTCTTTTTCAGGGTGGAAATGTCAAACAGTAGTGGGCATAGGTTTAAGGTGAAGGGGGAAAGTTTAAAGGATACTTACGAGGTAAGTTTTTTTTTACACAAAGTGTACCTGGAACACACTGCCAGGGGAGGTGCTAGAAACAGATACGATCACAAATGCAGCATGGTCTAATATGCAACCTGGCACCCACCCTGATGTCACAATACTATTAACTATTATTTATACCTATGTGGCTGCAAGTTAACTGTCTATGTAGAAAAGTGCATTGATGAGTGGATGTAATATATGTACAGCCACACTTAGTTAGTCATTGACCACTCAGAGGAAGCAAATTTTTATGCTTGCTATCTTAAGAGGATTAATCTTAATCTAATAATTGTATGGAAGACCATATCTTGGAATCGCTGTGAAGAAAATGACAAGGATCTGAGAGAAATATAAAAGGCCATGTCTTCTCGACATCAGGAAAAGACACTAAGGCAGGATGTGAGTTCTTCAGAACTGAGCAAGTATTGTTAACGAGACATTCAGCATTATTGTATGCGCCTCTTATATTCAAATCCCCATTGATTTTAACGTATGCATTAAGAAAACAATTAATTTAGGCATTGTGAAAATATTTAAATCAAAGACTCTTAAAATTCAGGACAGTGACAAATTCATCGGTGAAATACAAAGTTAGAGTTCTTTAATTTTTTATTCATAAGTGGTATATTATGATTTTCCTTTTAGATTATTCTTCAATTTAACCAGGTACGATCTTTTCTTTTTATTTAGTGATTACAACTTTCAGCAGTAAATGTTAAAGCTTTCTCCCTCTGCTCAGTTGGTGAAAGTAATGTATAATTCAGCCATAGTGACCAGAATGTCCCAGGTTTAATTTCTGGTTTGCTCTGGCCATGGAGATCTTAACTGGGACAGCAATAAGGGCAACAGTTTGCTTTACTGCCCTTGGTCACTATTCACGATTGTGCTGTCCAGTGGTACCTGGTTGAAAGTTCACATGTGAGCACCGGATAAGTAAGATCAGGGTATGATATGCTCCTTTCTGGAAAACTTCCTGACCAGACATACATATGAACCTTGTGAGTGTCTGACCATGGGATTGAGATGAGGCAACATTTAATGTACTTAGAATGGAAGGTCAAGGAAATGGAACAGGATAACATACATCAGAAAGGTTAAAGCAATCAAAATTTAGATCCCTGCTTTGCAATTATAATCTCAGAGATGATGTTTTCCACCAACTTACTTCAGTTCGATTTTAATTTTCCTTGAAGTCAATGGGCGTTAACTGGCTTTCCATCTGATCCTCTGGGACTCCTAACTAGAAAAGGGGTTTAAAATTAGCCCATTCCACTGTAGACAACATTTTTATTTTCTCTATCCATAAGGCACTGGGATGCAACAGGTTGTGCTGCTGCCTCACAACACCAGTGACCTGGGTTCAATCTCGACCTCCAGTGCTGCCCATGTGGAGTTTGCATGTTTTCCCTGTGACTGCATGAGTATCCTTCACATGCTTCACTTTCCTCCTGATCTCAAAGAATGCTGGTAGGCAAGTTAATTGGTTACACTATAACACTCCAGTGTATGTGAGTGGCAAGAAAATCAGAAGGACATTAATGGTCAAGTGAGAGTGAATGGTTAACAGGGAAATAATTTGAAGAATTGTACTGATGGGATTAATCTGAGAATTAACATAGACTTGATGTGCCAAATGACCTCCTTCTGCATTGTAAGGAAGTATGAGGAAATATATGAGAAATAGTCAGAGCATCATACCACTTAAATTTCCCATCTTGTTGTGTATTATTATTCACTAACAGGAAGCACTCATTGGCAGCTAGAACTGATTCTCCCAGCTAATCTCAGGACAGAATGAACATTGTGGAGAATGAGGAAAAAATCAGATTAAGATATAAATATATTCATTTTGGGGATATCAAGTTTATAGGATTAAATAATTAACATTTCACAATTACATTTGTAATTAATTATATGTACAATTTCAGCATTTTTGTTTGTAATAATTATTTAAGAATAAAAACCTCATAACTTTTCAGGTAAAATACTCAATGTGCATCTTTTACAGCTTCATTTTGTACATTACCTGATACACCACAAACCAAACTTGGGCTGCCTAACCTGCTGAGTGTTGCCAACACTTTTTTGTCTTTACTCCAGAACCTGCACAATGGACCAAATTACTTCCTTCTATCCTGCATGATTCTACAGTTAAAACGTTCTTAGCAATACCTATGAAATATAATATTTATCTTCTCAATAAGTCAGATCTTATGAATGCATTTTGGTCAATCTCCTGGAAGCTTATTACAAAGAGATATCCAGGAATCAATTTAGTCACAATCATGATGTTTGTTCACAATGCAAATTTTTGTGTAACTTTTATTCCCAAAGGCAGAGACAGTCATCATAAATTATTGGGTACTATCATGAATCCATTGCTAAAGAAATGTGGTAATGTTGTGATAAAGATCAACTTCAGGTATGCAAAGCTTGAAGGATAAGTATTAATCTTTACTTGCAGAGTTATCAATAGGCATTTACTCTAGTTTAAAGTAATTACACAATGAGCAATCACATTAGTGTGGTCATGTTTATGACTCAAACACTTCATTAGCTACCAGGAGAGTCCTAACTCTTCTGTGTGAACTACTTTAAGAACCTATTACGAAGTAAAAACACGGATAAACACTGGCAGAAAACCCTTTCAGTTGGGATAAAACAATGTCCTCATTACGGCAGTGGGCAGAACATTTGAACAGAGGGTCTTTGTCTCTCCACAAACTCTTCCCACCAAATAGAAGCTGCGGGATAAGGCACATGTAGACAATTAGCACACACGGCCACGCTGCAAATGGTGCTTGACTACTGAGAATGGAGAAGAACTCTACGAAAAGTGAATGCATGGTATGTTGACCCCTGTGGTCTGAATAAAGACCTATTGTTAGCATCCCCAGAGGGGAATAATAATAATTTTTTTTAAGAAAGCATAACAATATGAAAGGATACAATGAACTTGTGAGGTATGTTTTAGGGAAGTAATTTAGTAAAGCAATTCTTTCAAACAATGCTTCTCAGCTAACATATCTGTTTACACATAACAAATACTTGTGGAAAAATTGCTATGATTTTAACATATCCAGTTTAAAATTGTCAACTTTATTTTAAAAGTTGTTGTGGAATTTGCATGACCAGCTGCTTCATCAAACCAATTAATCATTTGTTTCCCCTTGGAGCCCGTACACACAATAATGAGAGAAGAATAGAGGCTGAGTTAGGAGATAGTCTGTGTGGGAAAAGAGTTCCAATACACAAACAAAGAAAATATTTCCTATAACAGCAGAAAGCAAGAGGATATTATGCCTAAACTATCATTATCTTTCGTCATCATTATCAAAACAAAACAGTCCATATTTGCAAATATCTGCAAAGCTGTACAAAGAATCCACTCATTATTCACTGCAAGTCCTTTTGGAGAGAGGAGCAGATTCAGCTTCCCTTATACACAGGATGACAACAGCTGTGAGTGGCTGTTTGCTTTTGTCTTTGTGTTTTTGATGTTAGCCTTCCTTCATGTACACAGACATTGTCAGAAGGACTGAATCACTTGAAACCGCCACAGCAGGCAAACACTAATGATTGTAGCTTTGCCAGAAAAAATACACAGAGAGACAGCCAGGACACCAAACAGAATAAACACTCCAATTCACAAGCACATCAAGGGACATGAATGATCTAAATCATTGTGATAGCTGCCATTCACAGATGGAACCATCTGAAGTGGCATCTAATTGGTGAGTACTGTGCAATGAAAATTATTTTTAAGCTCTGAGGAAGGGGAACCTATTTGTTTAAATGTGGTGAAAGTGATGTAAATGCACAATAATTCAAGAACATTTAAATCTGTCACATTCAGAACTTAAAAGAAAATATCTGCTGACATTACGGTTGAGAAATCCACTGACAGGAAACACTGATTTTTTTTTAAAGTTTTCATAGCCCTTCAGATGGTCAGTACAAGAAGACTGACATTCATCAGAACTGGCTTGACATTCATTCAGCCAGAATTAAATTATTAGCAAAGGTCACTCAAGGTTGTAGCAGTTCATCAGCTAAATTCTAGGAGACAGCCACAGACAGGTGAAGTGTCACCACAGTGAAAATCTTTATTTCTTGAAAGCTCCTAAAGAAGAGGATACATTGAGTTAAAATGTTGGCCATCCAAACTCTGGGGGCCTGTATTTAATTATAGTCCAAACAGTCAATGGAAGGATGAGGGAGGTACAAAGCACAAGTGTATATGATTTATTTTTAAAGCTAATGTTGAGTGCTAGCATCATATACTCTGTGAAAGACAGCAAGAACAAAGCTGTTGAGTTAGCAACATGCATGTTGCTTCAGTATGATACTTTTGACTGAAAAATCCCCCTATATGTTTAGAATAGCAGAAAGTAAGCAAATTTGGAATTGCACTGATGGTGATTCTCGCAAACACACCTCTACCCAAATTGAGATCAACAAAATGTGGACATTGAGCTTGCACTTTCACTGTATCTTTATCATGTGTCAACAGGGTAGATGTGGAGAGAGAGAATCTAGAACTTGGGGCCATTATCTAAGAAGCGCCACGCTTCCGGCGCCAACATAACATGGTCACAACTTCCTAACCCGTACGTCTTTGGAATGTGGAAGGAAACCGGAGCACCCGGAGGAAACCCACGCAGACACGGGGAGAACATACAAACTCCTTACAGGCAGTGGCTGGATTTGAACCCGGGTTTCTGGCGCTGTAATAGCATTACGCTAACCACTACACTACCGTGCAAAGGATTGTCCAGTTAAGCCAGAGACAAAACTGTTTTCTCTCAAAAGTCCTGTGAGTCTTTGGAGCTCTTTTTCTCAAAGGTGGTGGGTGGAAGCAGAGTTTTTGATTGTTTTTAAGGCAGAAGTGGATAGATACTTCAGAAGCAAGTGGGTGAAAGATAATACAAAGTTGAAATTGCAATCAGATCATCTATGACCTTATTGAGTAGCTTGAGCAGCTGAGCACTCTACTCCTGCTCCTAATTCATCTGTTCGTATGTTTGTAAACTGAACAGCGGTGAGTTCAGCACCGGTAGGGCTAGCATAGGTGGGACTAAGAACGGCAGGAAAACAACAATGACCTGTTCTTCACAGACCTGTGACTGCGTAAGAGGGGAGCCTATAGGACTAGTACCGCTCACGATAGGCCATACCTCTACAAAAGGAAAACAGACACGGGGGAAGCATCCTTGATATGCCAGCCCAGCTCTGCAGCCTCAGGGTCTCTGATCAGGTGATATGTAGCCTGCTCGAAAGAACTTGCTGACAAGAGGACCTGGTGACTGCAATTTCCCACTGGTCTTGATGTCTTTGCCCCAGGGCATTCTTTCTCTGGAGCATCTAGGTAATTGGTGTCCTGCAAGAAGAAACCTCTGCAAGAGGTTAGACAATTCTTCACCTTCTAATACAGACTCTGCATTGTTATTGTTATCTCCACCCTCTGCTCTTGCTTACCTGGGCGACCAGGTGA